>NW_020837972.1:18120377-18583345 GCF_003676395.1 Aethalodelphis obliquidens | reverse complement strand
GTGTGTGTGTGTGTGTGTGTGTGTGTGTGTGTGTGTGTGTGTGTGTGTCTCTGCCTCTCCAGCCATTGTTGAGGAGAAAGGGCGGCAGGGAGTTGTGGGCAGATGCTTTTCCCGGCCAGCGATGGTGGCAGCCTGGACTGTGCGGGTGACCATGAAGGGGGGCATTGGGACTTTGTTTCAGAGGCAAACATTGGGACCTGCTGATGAACCCGCGTGTGGGGTGGAAAGCAGAACGTCTGCCTCTTCCTGGGCCCCTGCCAGCCACCCACGCTGGGACCGGGACTCCCCATGGTGGGGCTGGGGTTCGCTGGACGAGAGTGTAGCGTGAGATGTGGGGTCTGGCTCTGGAAGGACATTCCAGGGCTGGGGCACCAGCCCAGGGCGGATAGCTGCGTGGCAGTGTCAGGGGCCCAAACAGCCTTGGCCGGCACCAGACCTGAGCTGGGCTGGGCCGTACTTGAGTGGCTGGACACCACACGGGGCCAGGCAGGGCCCGCTGGGGTGGGTCACAGGCCCTGTCCTGGGAGAAGGTGAGCCAGCACCTGTGCTTTCTGAGCCTGGCATCCGGCCTGTTGGCACGGCGGAGGGCCGCGCCGTTTCCTGGAATCGCTCCGCACAGGAGCCGGGGCACCTGGCGTCAGGCGCCACGGCCTGCCTTGCAGCTAGCACCCGTACGCACATGCATGAACTTGACACCTAGCACGACCGACCTCTCTGGTCTCTCAGGAGCCTCCCCTGCCGCCTGGCTCCTGTGTGGAGCTGCTCCGCCCGCCCACCCCTCGGGCTCCCTGGGCCCAGCCGGAGGAACAGGTTGTCTCTCCAAGCTCTCGGCCGCCGGCCCATCCTGGCCCGGCCCCAGATTTCCCTTCCAGCACCGGAGGCCACCCCCCGCCCCTGCCCCCTCCCACGGCAGCCGGAGCTGAGCTGGAGAGAGCAGCCCAGGCACGCGCGCGGTCGGGTGGCTGGACGAGCGAGGTCCAGGGCGTGCCCGTAATTTCCGGGCCGGGTGCAGGCCCTGGGTGGGGTGGGGGTGGGGGCGCCCCCACTGGGGGTTGGTTGAGCATGAGAATCCCCACCCCGGGTTACTCCCCACATCTGCGGCCCCTCCTGCGGGCTCCCCACGTCAGCAGGCGCACAGGTCCGGGGGGAGCGCAGTCTCCCAGGAGAGAAGTGGAGGGAGTGCAGCACGCACGCCTCCACCCCACCTGCTGTGCCCACAGCAGGCGGCTCTCATGCTGCCAGTGCTCTCCTGCTCGCCTTGCTGCGTCTTCAGAGCCTCCCTCTGTCATCTGGAGGTGGCCCGAGGGATGACACCTGCCTGCCATTCCCATCCCAGGCCCGGCATTCCCAAGTTGTAACCAGCTGGCTACTCCCCTGCCCCCCCCCCCGCCCCCCGTACCCCGCCCTCGCCACCATCGGTCCTCTAGCCTGACATCAATTCTCAAGGAAGAGGTTTGGCGCTTAGGACCGATTTCAGCAGAGTGGGTGGCCAGCGGGAGAACACCGTGAAGACAGCCTGGCCTTTGGCCGGGTCTGCGGCTGTGTCCCCAGGCCTGAGAATCCAGGGCCAATCGTTGCTCCCCTTCCTGTGGTCAGTGTGTGTGGCAAAGGTGAAGGTTACAGCCTGCAGCCCATCTACCTGGGCTCAGAGCTCCCCTTGCTGGCTGTGGGCCTTTGACCAGGTGACTTCACCTCTCTGAGCCTCCGTGTTCCCATCTGCAAATTGGGGATAATCCTCGTCCGTTCCCTGAAGGGTGTTGCGAGGATAACCGAGTCAGTCCACGCAGAGCACTTAGTTGGAGCCCCCGTGGGAGGGCTCCCTCCGCCGTCTGCAGCGTCCGGGAGGTTCAGTGGTCAATTCCTGACTTGGCCAAATATTTGCTGGTGACCTTAGATAAGTCCGTCGATGTGTCCGTACTCCGGTCCCTCTCAGCACACTGGGCCCGGCCGCTCTCTTTCTCCCGAGCCTGCAAGGAGGCTCGTTGAGTTCACGCTTTCGAAACGCCCAGCCCAGCCCCTGGACGTGGGACACGCTCGGCGCATGGGCTGACGTGTGTGCGCCGTCATCCCGGGCGTCCGGGCCGTAGCTGTGCTGGCGGGAGCACACGTACGCGGATCACGGCAAACCGTTCTGACCGCCTTCGTCATCTGAAGAGGTCAGCGAGCCTCTTCTGGAAAGGGCCAGATAGGAAACATTTTAGGTTTTGTGGGCCAGACAGACGGTCTCTGTCGCAACTCCTCAGCTCTGCTGCAGATGATGAATAGACGGGTGGACGTTCCAGCACGAGTGTACACACAGGATCGGGCAGTGGGCAGGCCCCTGCCGCCATCTGCCGCCCCCTGGTTTGGAGGTTTGTCCAGGCCCCTTGCTGACCCGGTGCCGGGCAAGTGCCTGTGGGATTCCAGCGCTGGAATCAGGGGCCGCCGAGAAGCCCAGCCCAAGCCTGAGGCACATCCGTGCTTGACAGGACGTCACAGGAGTCAGCGTGGTGCCCGGTCTGCAGACTTGGGGGGCTCCATCACTGCTGGCCAGGACCTTCCCCTGGCCGAGGCTGGCGCTGCAAGGCACAGGGGGTCTTGTCTGAGCAGGGCAGCCAGGGCTGGGGGCCTGAGGGCTGGCCGAGTGTGGCTGACTGCCTGCCTTGCCCCTCAGCAGAGAAGCCCGTGTTCTTCCCGGCCTTTGCGGCTGAGGGCCAGAAGCTGCCCACGGATCCCTCGTGTTGGACGTCAGGCCTGCCCTTCCCCGTGCCCCCTCGCGAGGTGATCAAGGCCTCTCCACACGCCCCTGACCCCTTGGCCTTCTCCTACGCCCCGCCTGGTGAGTAGTTCACCCGAGCCTGGCCTCCTTGCCGAGTCAGCCAGCGTGCAGTCATTGGGCGCCAGCTGTGTGCACTGACTCGGAACTGCACGCAGAAGGACCTTAGGGTCCTGGCGGGAGGGATGGCCTGTCAGTGAAGGGGAAGGGGGCTCCGCTGAGACGTGAGAAATCTACAGGATTGCAATTGAAGCACCTGGTGCTGGGGCTACCTAAGAGGTGCTTGAGCCGGTTAGGGGCAGGCTGAGAGTGGGAGCTCTGTCTTCCACCACGGACTTCGAGGTAGACAACGGGCAGGTGGAGAGAAAAGCGTGAGGAGCGGGGGGGCCTACTTTGATTTACAAATACAGTCAGGCTGGATTCGAGACCCTTCCTGGGCTCTCCAGCCCTGCCAGGCCCCACCAGCAATGAAAGGGGCATAGCCAGGGGCCAGTAAGGGCTGTGATGTCAGCAAAGGCCGTCCTCAGCAGAGCTGATCCTGCAGGATGAGTGGCCAAAAGAGCCAGGAGAAGAACAGGGAAAGACATGCCAGGCAGGGGGAACAGCATGTGCAAAGGTCCAGAGGCAGGAGAGAGCAGGCGAAGCTGGAGACACTGAGTCAGGCTGTCGTGGCAGAAGCTTGGGGCCCAGGGAGCCTGGGGAGGCTGTAAGCGCCAGGTCAGGTGAACCTGAAAGCTGTGTCAGAGGCTAAGGCCTTACTCTGGGGGAGCAGTAGGGAGCCATAGGAGGTTCATAGCAGGGGAGGATGTGAACTAGTGGACTTTGCAAAAAGATCCCTTTGGTTCCTGTGAGAGGAGTGGACTGTTGGAGAGCAACAGGGGAACGGGGAGACCAGTTAAGGAGGCTGGGGGAGAGTTGAGGGGCTTGGGCCAGGGCCTGGGAGGGGGAGGCATGGAGGGAGACTTCCCTGGGGTAGTGGTGTCTGAACCAAGGATGCAGACGGCTCATCAGGCAGAGACGGGTGGAGCAGTGGGGGCACGTATGGACGGGCACCCGCCTGGGCAGGACAGGGACGAGGTGGGGAGTGGCCTGGGGGCTCTGCCTCTGACCGCTCCTGGGGCCCTGTGATGGACAGATACGTGCCCTGCAGGTCACCCGCTGCCCCTGGGCCTCCATGACAGCGCCCGGCCCGTCCTACCACGCCCACCCACCATCTCCAACCCGCCGCCCCTCATCTCCTCCACCAAGCACCCCAGCGTCCTTGAGAGGCAAACGGGTGCCCTCTCCCAGGTGAGGTGGGAGGGGCGGCCCCCCAGAAGCACCTGTGCAACCGGGTCCCGGAGAACGCCCCTTCCTCTTTCTGGGGTTTGGTCCCTCCATCTGTAAAGTCGGGGTGGGGGTGATCCCTGGGACGGATGGTGTCGGGGTGGGGGTCGGGCACCCAGGGGGCTGGGTCCAAGCTGGCTGTGCCTGACCCAGGCATCAGGGCCTTGGGAGGTCACTCCACGGGGCATTCAAGAGCATGGGCTCTGCGATCAGACTGTGTGGCCTTCGGCAAGTTACTTAACCTCTCTGTGCCTCAGTTTCCCTTCTGTGAAACAGAAAGTCACAGGCACTAGACACACAGCCCTGGCACGTGGTGAGCCTCGGTCCACCTGCCCCTCACCTCTCTGACCTGCCCCCCTGTGGCACAGGGCGGGGGCAAGGCGTACGCTTTGCTCAGGCGCTGTGGGTACCATTTCCTTTAAACCAGGTCATGACCGCCACACGGGTGAGGGCACTGAGGCCCAGGAGAGGCAGTGACTCGTTCACAGTTGCTCAGAGGGGCAGCAGGGCCGGAACTGAGGCCCCAGGCCTTGGACCCGGGTGTGATCCTGAGGTTCCCCTCCTCTTGGGCCCTCATAAAAGCGGGGTGAGGCCCTGGTTGAGGCCTCTGTGACCCCACGGCCTCTGCTCCCACAGGGAATGTCTGTGCAGCTCCACGTCCCGTACTCAGAGCATGCCAAGGCCCCCGTGGGCCCCATCACCATGGGGCTGCCGCTCACCATGGACCCCAAGAAGCTGGGTAAGGATGTAGGGCCCCCCAACCTCGATGGCCCAGGCTTGGCTCCCACTGTTTGCGTTGGGGGCCTGAGGGAGGGCAGTTCACCCTAAGGGACTCTGGCCCGCGCGTGGCGGGGAGGTCCCTCAGCCCCGGACAGGGCAGGGAGGCGGCCGTCCTTCTGAATCCCTGCCCAGAGGCTCGGCTCACTGCTCTCGCCCCTCTCCAGCGCCCTTCAGCGGAGTGAAGCAGGAACAGCTGTCCCCACGGGGCCAGGCTGGGCCACCGGAGAGCCTGGGGGTGCCTGCGGCTCAGGAGACGTCCGTGCTGAGAGGTGAGGGCGTGCGAGCTAGGCTCACCCCCGGCGGCTGCCCCTCCATCCCTGGGAGGGTCGAGGCAGGAATGGGACCCTTTATCCAAAACCTGCTAAGAAGCTTCAGCTCCCAGAGGGTCCAGCAGCCTCTCTTCGCAGTTGTCTACTTCGCCATTTAGGGGCGGGGGACCCTCTGCGCTGAGACACCGGAGGTGGGGGGGACCTGCAGGTCTCGGGGGCTCTGGGACTGGGGCCTGGGGAGGGGCTGCAGACACCCCTTCAGCCCGTGTCTCATGTCTTCCAGGGACGTCTCTGGGCTCGGTTCCAGGAGGGAGCATCACCAAGGGCATCCCCAGCGCGCGGGTGCCTTCCGAGAGCCCCATCACGTACCGCGGCTCCATCACCCATGTAGGTGTCCTGGGGCCGTGGCATGAGGGACCAGGGTGGCACTAGCAGGCAGTGTCTCCAGACGCGGCCCTGCCTGTGGACAAAACAGTGGGCAACCCGCCCTTCCCCCCAGCGTCTCTGCTCAGCGTCTGCCTCAGTAGATGGGGTGGCTTCGTGGGGGTGCCCACCCAGCTCTGGGAGCCTGGGAGCCAGGCATTTTAGGTGCTGAGCAAAACACAAAACTCAAGGGCCCCAAGGAGCTGGGAGGGTAGCAGAAGGAAGCAGACAGAAAACTGAGCAGGTGATTTCAGAGTAGCCAGTGCTTTGTGTTGAGTAAAACACTGCGATTGAGAATGGCTGGGGCTGCCGAGGCCGCAGAGACAGGTGAGCCAGGGAGGCCTCTCAGAGGTGTGAGCCCTGCGGGAATCTCAGGGATCGGCATTCCGGGCCCAGGGAACGGCACGCGCAAAGGCAGAGGGGTGGAGGGTCCCTGGTGTGCGCCAGGTCCAGCAAGTGTCCGCGGTGCCTGGAGCAGCGAGCGGGAGGCGTTCGGGTCAGCAGAGTTATGGGGGCCGGTGAGGGAGTCTGCACATCCCCCGCCTTCAGGGGGGTGAGTGGACAGACGCTCCTGCAGCTCAGCTGAGCCCGCCCACACCACTGGGGCTCCCGCTGTGCTGCCGTAACCCTCGCTTTTGTGACTTCAGTCCTGGATGACAGAGGTTTCCTCTGGTGCCAGCCTTGGCCTCGTGGTGTTGACAGGCTGACGGCTGGAGTTGGCATCCTGGCCACGTCCAGCTCCGCAGAAAGTGTGGGATCGGCTGGTGACATCTGCCGCATCCAAGGGTTTGCAGAGGGACCACTCTGCCCCTCCGGTGTCAGGACTGGGGGTTCAGAACTGAGCTCCGGGGTCCTAGTGTACACAGGGCCTGTTTAACCCTCTCCTTCCTCCCTGGCTGGTGGACCACAGAGGGCGGTTCCCCCACTTCCTGGGGTCCTTAGCTCCTAGGGCTTTCTTTTCCTTTCCTTCCACCCGCTCCAGACAAGATGGTTTACATTAGCACAGAATCCAGGTCAGCCCATTTTACAGATGAGAAGACCGAAGCCCAGAGATTAAACCCAAGGTCGTGTAGCCAGGAAGCAGTGGACCCAGTGTTTTGTGCCAGCTGTGCCAGAGGAAGGGGAGCCTGGACACACACACACACACACACACACACGCATGTGCACCCCCCCCAACACACACACGCACGCACGTGAATGGTGGAACTTCAGGCCACAGGCTCCCGTAGGAAGGTGTCTTTGGCTCCAGGGGCTGCAGATCACACCACAGAGGAGAGTCCCTGATGCTTCATGTTCCTCTAAAACCTGTTGGTCTTGAAATCATGAGCTTAAGAAGGCAACTGCGCAGGTACCTGGGGCCACAGCCGGGCCGCAGACACTCAAGTCCCAGCCCCACCACATGCTGACTCAGGCAGGGGACTGACGCTCCCTGACTCAGTCTTCCCTTTGCTAGAAGTGTCTCTTGCTGAGTCATCCTCACAGAGTGTTAGGGATTAAAGGCTCCCCGGCATCCGTCGGCCTCCAGTTTCAGGTGGCCGCGACCCAAGCCGTGTGGGTCACTCACAGCCTTGCGATCGTTTCTGGCAGCTGCCAGATGTGTGCGGGTCAGGCTTCCCCACAGCCTCACTCCCAGGTGATGAAATCCGGTCATGGGACACACACAGGCTCACACACACACACAAACTCAGGAGCACACGGATACACACATACACAAACTCACACACACACAGACTTACAGTGGGTGGGCTTCTATCCGCTGCCCCTGGAGGAGCCTTTCCTGCTGGGATGTTGCCGGCTCCCCGGCCGTGTGCTCTCCTGATGAGAGAGGTGGCTTCCCGCCCCTGGATTATCTGTCACCCAGACTAAAGCCCGTTTATTCTACACTGTTTGTGCACAAGCCTTCTGAAGTGTGGCCACGGGGTCCCATCTAGGGCGTCTGCTTTGAGACGTCGGGAGACCCGTCTGGATGCAGGGCGTCTTGCGGTTCCCTTGTTCGCAGACCAGGATCTGGGATGAAAGCCCGGGGTGCCAGTCGCTGCCCTTACCCCACAGAAGGGTGTTTCTTGGCAGAGAAGCTCCCGGGGGAGACTCAGAGCACACCAGCCAAGGGCTTGGCACGCAGTTGGAGCTGCATGTCTCAGTCAGCTCTCGGAATCGTAGAAAGAGAAGAGAGACGTCTTGATCTGGGGACAGCTTGTCTGTGACGGGTGCCTTTGAGAATCGTATACAGAGACTGTCTCCGTTTTGTAAATGTACAGGCTGAGGCTCAGAGAGGCAGAGTGACTTGACAGAGGTCACACAGCAACTTGTTGGTAAAGCTGCTGTTTGCCCTCCAGCAGTCTGGCTCCAGATCCATATTCTGACCCCGTGAAAGTCGCCCAAGGCGGGACACTACCCCACGTGGCTGTCTTCTCTCTGCCTGAATACAACCCCCAACAGGGAGCTCACTCCCTCTAAGGCACTGGTTTCTTGATCAGGGATCATTTTGCCTCCCAGGGGACGCTGGGCAATGTCTAGGAACATTTGTGATTGTCACATCTAGGGGGGAGCAGATTGGGGGTCACATGCACTACCGGCATCTAGTGGGTAGAGCCCCAGGGAAGGGCTGCTGAATGTCCTACGGTGCCCAGTTGGCCCCCACCTCAAAGAATCATCTGGCCCTCAGGTCACAGTGCCGAGGTTGAGAAACCCTGGGTTAGAGCTAAGATATCTGGTGTCCTGCCCGGATTTGAGTCCCCATTCTGGTTTTGGGAATGACATGTGGTCACAGGCACGTGGCTGACATCCCAGCGTCCAGGCTCTGAGAAAGGAAAATCCATATAGTACAGGTTGCAACACAGACTCCAGGGCCAGACTGCCTGGGTTCCAGTCCCGGCTCTGCCCCTCGTTAGCCAGGGGACCCTGGGCGAGGTCACCTTGCCTCTTGGTGCCTCAGTTTCCCCATCTGAACTAGGCACGATAGTACCTGACTTAGGGTGATTTCCAGGGTTAAATGAGTCGATGTAGAGAAAGTGATCAGCACTTATTATTGTTACTGATGCTTTGTTCTGCGTGATTGTGTTCCGGCGGGCTCTGCCCTTTTGAAGCAGTACGTGCATGAACACGTGTGCACTGGCGGACACACATGTACCTGTGTGTGGATTTGGAAGGTGCACACGTACGCGTGCTGGGTCGTGTCTGGCGAGCGTGGGGGTCCCCAGCCGGAGCCCGCAGGCACTCACCCCCTCCGCACCCCCAGGGCACTCCAGCCGACGTCCTGTACAAGGGCACCATCACCAGGATCATTGGTGAGGACAGCCCAAGCCGCCTGGACCGCAGCCGGGAGGATGGCCTGCCCAAGGGCCACGTCATCTACGAGGGCAAGAAGGGCCACGTGCTGTCCTACGAGGGTGAGTCCCGTCATCCGTCAACGGCTGTCAGGAGCTGGTGGGCGGGCAGGGGCTGGCCCGGCCCTCCCATCCTTGGGCATCTTTTTTTTTTTTTTTTTTTTTTGTGGTACGCGGGCCTCTCACTGCCGTGGCCTCTCCCGTTGCGGAGCACAGGCTCCGGACACGCAGGCTCAGTGGCCATGGCTCACGGGCCCAGCCGCTCCGCGGCATGTGGGATCTTCCCGGACCGGGGCACGAACCCGTGTCCCCTGCATC
Source organism: Aethalodelphis obliquidens (assembly GCF_003676395.1). Taxonomy (NCBI): domain Eukaryota; kingdom Metazoa; phylum Chordata; class Mammalia; order Artiodactyla; family Delphinidae; genus Aethalodelphis; species Aethalodelphis obliquidens. The sequence goes on along the minus strand of NW_020837972.1, from coordinate 18,574,148 downwards.
GGCAGGCGGACTCCCAACCACTGCGCCACCAGGGAAACCCCCTCGGGCATCTTTGATGCCCGGGAAGGACCCTCTAGGTGAGAGGACCAGTGGTGACCTGGAGGTGGTTGGTCATGTGGTCACTTGGTATTTACTGGGGGCCACCCATATGCTGGGGGCCCAGCGGATGAAGCCCCCTCACAGAGCTCTCAGGACGCCCGCCCAGGATGCAAATGGGATGTCACCTTGTTAATCTTGAGTCTTGGAAACCTGCCCACATCCAGTGTGGCTTGCCCACCAAACCCCAGACTTTGGTGTTTCTGGAGTTGGTCAGGAGAGAAGGGTCCAGAAAACATGGTTGGGGTTAAAGGGTAGCCAGATGTTTTCAGAAAACGAATCTAGGGGAGTGTGTTACCCTCCTGTCAGCTTCGTGTGGTTGAGAGCCAGGGTGAAGGAGTGTCTTCCCATTTTACGGATGTGGGAGCTGAGGTGCAGTGATGTCCAGTAGTCCTTCTGTGTGTCCACCCTCCTGGCCCCTCAAGAGAAAAGGAGGCCTGGGACTTGGGGAGCAGGGGCGGGCGTGTTTGGCCCATTGAGGTGGGTTCACAGGGAGGCAAGGCTGGGGTGACAACAGGAAGGAGGTGACCTCCCCATCCCTGCAGGTATGTAAGCCAGCAGCAGGTAAGGATTGGCTTTAGCTGTCTCCACCTCTGCCTGGTTCTTTACAATTTAGGAAGCAAACTTGTGGCCAGCCTTGCTAGACGTGTAGTAGGGGAACAGGCCCAGGCAGAAGCAGCCCAGGCTCACTCCCCCAGGCCTCTGGCCCAGCGCTCCTGGCAAACGCCGTGCTCTCTAATTGACACCACGTGGGTGGCAGGAAGGGGCGATGACCAGAGTGACGCGCCACCCCCTTGAGCCCTGGGCCCCCACTTCAGTGCCCCTCACTCCTCTCACCCTCTCTGTTCCCCAACCAGGGAGCCCTGCCTGGAAGGAGTTAAGGAAGTAAAGGGCTGGGCTGGGAATTTCCTGGCAGCCTCGGGCACCCAGGGGCGCAGAGATAAAAGCTGCTAATGGGCGCCCCTCTCAGCAGCTGGCAGCTGTAGGGCTGCAAACTGCTTCTCCTCTGGCGGCGGTGGGCGCGTTTTCCTCTCCCTCCGCCTCCGCCTCCGCCTGGCCTGACTGCCCTCCCGCCCCCCAGGTCCTGGGAAGCAGAGGTGGTACTGTGGGGCTTAGGCACTTGCCTCTCTCTGCTGCCAAGTGGTGGAGACAGTCTTGGGGACAGGGTGTCAGCTGCGTCTTCTGTGCCAACCTCGGTATCCGACTCAGGGCTCTGGGGGATGGTCAGGGGCCCTGGAAGGGCAGAGGGAGAGGCTGGCAGTCGAGGTGTTGTGAGCAGAGCCCTGGGTGGCATCTCAGCTCCGGCCTCCAGATCAGGTCTCGAGCCCCTACAGGCCTAAGTTTGTCATCTGCAGAATGGGTGTAAGTCAAGGCTTTCAATTTCTCACGTGCTTCCTGGGAACAGCGAGGGCCGCAGGCCGGGTGGAAGGCAGTAGGGGCCGGGGAGGACCCGGAGAGTAATGGCTGTGTCTACAGGGGCCCCGCCTCTGTCCTCCGATAGCTGACTGTCGCCCTGTCACGAGTGTGAGCTCGCTGGCCAGACTTCTGATCTCTCTGTTTTCATCTGAAATCTCTCCGTGTTTAAACGTCAGCAATTCATTTTGAGCAAAAAGGAGCAGCACCGCGGTCTATCCGCTGGCCGCCAGCTTGCAGCCCCTGGAGTAGCTCACGCCCTGAGGATCCCGTGGGGTCACGATCGGAAATCCTGGGAGAGCGAGCGTGCCCTTTATCCCAAGGGGCAGGCACGGGGCTCTCGGGAACTTGCTTCTGGTACCCTGGGGCTCAGCCATCCTTGTAAGGAGAGGCCCACTCGAGGAGCCCCCAGCCTGATGGGCGAGACCGAGGCTTGGGCTCCTCCGGGCTTGCCTCCTGGCTGCTCAGCCCCTCGGCCTGTCGGGGGCCCGCGTGCCAGCCTGAGGAGCTCGCCCTTGGGGCTCAGCCTGGCTTGGCGAGGCCGCCTCTGCTGTGGACACTCCTCGTCCCCTCCCTCCCCCGCCACAGACACACACTCTCCCCACGTGGACACCAATGCACACAGTTTATTCCATGTGGCCTCACTTTGTTCTCAGTGGCCAGGTGTGCACACACACACACTCACACACATGTGCACACACACAAGTGGTTGTGGTAACCCTGCACGTTCACACTCGGCTGGTGCATCCTTGCTCCCGTGCACGTGGTTACACATGTTCACGTCACACGTCGGCTCCCACGAGTGGCCGTGTTTGTGCAGAGTCACATACCCGCGCGTGGTCAAAGGCACACACCTCCCTGACAGCAGAGCCGCAGGCTGTTGCCTCCTGCCCACTGGGCCCGGCCGGTTTGCTGGTACTGGGCCCAGTGCACACAGGTGCTCTGGGGCTGCCCCTCATCGTGAGATCGGTCTGGTTTCTAGGTGGCATGTCCGTGTCCCAGTGCTCCAAGGAGGACGGCAGGAGCAGCTCAGGACCTCCCCACGAGACGGCCGCCCCCAAGCGCACCTATGACATGATGGAGGGCCGTGTCAGCAGGGCCATCTCCTCAGCCAGCATCGAAGGTGTGTGCCCTGCCCAGCTCCCTACTCCAGGGGGCACAGAAGGGCCAGGGGAGGGCCTAGGACCTGCCCCAGGGGCTTCCCTACTTGCTGGGTGATGGCAGGAAAGGGAGAGAATTTCTCTTTCTCAGCTCCCCCTGGAGGGAGGAGATGGGATGGTTGGCCCTACTTTACAGATAGGAAAACTGAGGCAGGGTTTTTCTGAAGCTCCACCTGGAGGTAGCACAGGGCCCGAGAAGTGGTCCTGTGCCGCCACCACTATCATCGTGGGGACTGACACTAAGTGGCTGGAGGGGCCCGCTGCTGGGAGGGGGCACTGGAGACCCCGGCTCGTCACTGCCAAGGCCGGCTCGGGGAGCCACGAGGTGATGCTCTTGCTCTCCCCCTCCCAGGTCTCATGGGCCGCGCCATCCCGCCTGAGCGACACAGCCCCCACCATCTCAAAGAACAGCACCACGTCCGAGGTTCCATCACGCAAGGTACCCTGCCCTCTGCTCCCCAGGTGTCCCCACAGGCCCGGCCACCACGCCCTCGGGGCAGCTACAACAAGCCCTTGGGTTTACAGTCAGGGTGGGCGGGGGAGGGAAGGCATACCGGAGTGCCATGGGTGCCCAGGTATGTGGAAAGGCATGTAACACACGTGTACACGACAGGTATGTGTGCAGGTTGAAAGGCAGAGCAAGGCATTCCTTATGTATTTGAAAACAAAAAGAGAAGCAAGATGCTACCCATCACCCTCAACTCTGTAGATGTCATTTATTCAGCATCTGCTGTGCTCTGCGCTTGGTGCTACCCAAGTGCTCTCTGTATCTTATCTTATGGAACAGACTCCAAGAGGAACATACAGTTGGTGGGAGGATCAAAGAGGTCAGGTACCCTGCCCGGGTTCTCCTGGCTGGTCAGTGGCAAACCAGCTACTGAGAGCCCCATTCTATGCATCTTATCTATGTTATCTCACTGAATGTTCATGACTTGGTGAGGGGTTTCAGTTACTCCTCCCATTCTATATGTGAAGAAATTGAGGCTCAGAGAGGGCAAGTCATGTGCTCAAGGTCACACAGCAAGTGACGGCTTGAACCCAGGTAGTCTGGCTCCAGAATCTGCCAGCATGGAGGCCCCAGGTTAGGATGGGTGAGGTGGGGTGCAGGTGCAAGGGTCAACGCCCCATCCTCCCCGGCAGGGATCCCACGATCCTACGTGGAGGCCCAGGAAGACTACCAGCGTCGGGAGGCCAAGCTCCTGAAGCGTGAGGGCACGCCGCCCCCGCCTCCCCCGCCCCCACGGGACCTGGCCGAGGCCTACAAGGCCCGGCCCTTGGAGGCCCTGGGCCCCCTGAAGCTGAAGCCGGCCCACGAGGGCCTGGTGGCGACAGTGAAGGAGGCCGGCCGCTCCATCCATGAGATTCCACGGGAGGAGCTGCGGCGCACGCCTGACCTGCCCCTGGCCCCGCGGCCGCTCAAGGAGGGCTCCATCACGCAGGTACGGGCGCGGGGCTGGGCGGCTGGGCCAAGATCGGGGCGGCGGGTGCTGATGGGCACCGCTCTGGCCCCTACAAATGGGGAAACTGAGGCCCAGACTCGTTGAGTGCCATGCCCAGGAGCACACAGCTGCTTATCACTGAGCCGTCATCACGTCCATTCCAGATTCCATGCCAAGGCCTTTAGACTATATCCATGACCTCGTTCACTTGTATTTACAACCCAGGAGAGTCATAGCTATCATCCCCATTCTCCAGGTGGAGAAACTGAGGCCTAGAGAGGTCAAGAAGCTTGCCAGACCCCAGAGCTAGATGTAATAATGAACACCGGTCATGGATCGAACCCCCGATCATGACCATAACACATCATGACTTATCTAACCCTCACAGCAGCACTCTGAGGTAGTTCTCTTACTGTCCTCATTTTAGTGGTGAGCAAACAGGTTCAGAGAGGTTAAACAGCTTGTCCAGGGTCACACAGCAAGTAAACGGCAGTTGTGCATCTCAAATCCAGATGTCCCTAAATCTGCAACGTCTTTGCTTCTTGGCATCCACTTCTCCCACCAGCATGTTGCACCTCACCCTACCCCCACCCCCGTGGCTCTGGCCCCCCAGAGGCCCCAGCCTGGTAGGGGAAGATGAGCTCTGATTGTGTGAGGAGCTCGTCGGTGGAAACCACCTAAGAACTAGTGTCTCTTCCCTTGGTCAGAGGTGGCTGATGTGAATGAGGAAGGAGCGTGGGATCCATCGGGGGCTGTGTGGCTGTGAGGTGGCAGGGACTGGGGAGGGTGTCCAGGAGGCCTACAGTTGGCTAACGGCACAGAGGTGCCCCGGGAGAAGGCAGGAGCGGTGGGAAGATTGTCGAAGGCCAGGGGACGAGTTTGGCTCTCGGCCTCTGGGCAGTTGTGAAGCCATTGGCAGGAGTCCACCATGGATCCAAAAGGGAGGCCAGTCTGATTCTGGAATATTCTTTTTAAAATAAGGGCACTTCCCCTTCTTAAGAAAGTAATTAAAACACTCCCGAAGGGCTTCCCTGGTGGCGCAGTGGTTGAGAGTCCGCCTGCCAATGCAGGGGACACGGGTTCGTGCCCCGGTCCGGGAAGATCCCACATGCCGTGGAGCGACTGGGCCTGTGAGCCACGGCCGCTGAGCCTGCGCGTCCGGAGCCTGTGCTCCGCAACGGGAGAGGCCACAACAGTGAGAGGCCCGCGTACGGCAAAAAACAAAAAAAAACCACTCCTGAATAAAAGCAGAGTTCTCTTACTTGGCAAAGACACAGAGCCCACCGTATCCTGGGTTTCCCCGGCCTGCGCAGACAGGGTGGGGTCTTCTCCCAGGCGGCTGGGCTGCAGCTCGTCCGTGACCCATGTTTCTTCAGCTGCCCTTTCTGGCCGTAGAGCAAACATGAACCTGTGCCCTGACCTCTGAGACTTGAGCCTCAGGGCGGTGGGACTGGATTTTGCGGCTGGCTTTTCTGGCTTGGCATTGGGTGGGCCGCCGAGGGTCCCAGACTGACAGGAAGAAGGTATTTGCCCTCATGGGGGTGTTAAGTCTCTTTCCAGCAAACCCCAAGGGCCAACAGAGGTTCCCCCACTTGCTCCAGGAAGGGCTGACCTCTGAACTTTGTGCCCCCTTCTGCAGCCCCCCAGGTGGCTCCGGTGGCCAGGGTCCAGGACAGGGGTGGGCAGGGCAGGGACAGGTGTGCGCTCATCTTAGGCTTAGCAAAGCCCTTCCTCCCCCGCCCCTGGAGGCATGAGATGTCGCTCCCATTTCATAGCTGAGAAACTGAGGCTCAGAGCGGTTGTGTAGCTGATGCTTATGCCCCCCTTGCCCCTCAGGGCACCCCGCTCAAGTATGACACCAGCACGTCCTCCACCGGCTCCAAAAAGCACGACGTGCGCTCCATCATCGGCAGCCCCGGCCGGACGTTCCCGGCGGTGCACCCGTTGGACGTGATGGCCGACACCCGGGCGCTGGAGCGCGCCTGCTACGAGGAGAGCCTGAAGAGCCGGCCGGGCGCTGTCAGCAGCTCGGGGGGCTCCATCACCCGGGGGGCCCCGGTCATCGTGCCTGAGCTGGGCAAGCCACGGCAGAGCCCCCTGACCTACGAGGACCACGCGGCGCCCTTCGCCAGCCACCTGCCCCGCGGATCACCGGTGACCACACGGGAGCCAACCCCGCGCCTGCAGGAGGGTGCGTGGGGCGGGGCGCGAGGTGGGGCGGGGCGCGAGGTGGGGCGGGGCCACGGGGTGGGGCGGGGCCTCGGTGGGCTCCGGTCTCTGAAACTGCCTTACCATCCACTCCTTAGCTTAGGAGCATCCTCCGGGCCACCACATCCATTCCACCTGCCAGACCAGTGGGTTCTACCTCCAAACCATCCTCAGGCTTCTCACCATCTCTCGGCCACCTCCAGATCACCTGGCTTCCCTGACTTCTCTCTTGTCCTGCTAATAATCTGCTCCCCAAACGGCAGCCTGAATACTTTTTTGAAATATTTACATCAGATTACGCCACTGTTCTGCTTAAATCTTTCTAGTGACTTCTCACTGCACTTAGGAAAAAGTCACCCTTTTCCGCCATGGCCTTGGGAGCCTGCAGGATCCCGCCCCACCCACCTTTCCATCTTACTGCCAAATTCCTTTATCTGCTGCTTTATGTCTCTTCCTTGACCACACTCAGCTCATTCTTTGCTCAAGACCTTTGCACGTGCTGTCCCCTGTGCCTGAAATCCGCCCCCGCCCCCCGCCCACCACCCGCCTTTCAGATCTTTACCTAACTGGTTTCTTTTGCACCCTTCAGGACTCTGTTCAAATGTCACATCCTCAGGGAGGCCTCTTATGACCACCCTCCCCCCTTCAGTATTCTGGTCACATTCTGTCACATTTAAAAATTTTCTTCAGAGCATTTATTACTCTGAGATCCTTTTTCGATGACTAGTTGATCATCTGTGTCCTGCATTGAATGTCAGCCCCACGGGGGCCAGGATTTTTCTGTTTTGTTCAGCAGGGGAGCCCTAGCGCTTAGAAAGTGCTCGGCATGTCGTAGACACTTAATAAATATTTTTGGTTGATTGAAGGAATGCACAAGAAAGGGAACGAAGGAAAGAAAGAATGAACTTTTTAAAAGAGCTAAAAAACAGAAGTGAGTGAATGAATAAATAAAAGGAAAAATGAACTAGACACAAATGGATGGATGACGAGGCCTGGTCCCTGGGGATCCCAGAGACCCTACCCTCAAATGACTTCCCCTAAGCGCTAGCCTTGGCAGCCCCCGTGTTGGAGGCTGGGACACCTACGGCACAGAGGTCTGATGCCATCCCCACTTGGCCCGTCCCCACAGGCAGCCTCTCGTCCAGCAAGGCGTCCCAGGATCGGAAGCTGACGTCCACGCCCCGTGAGATTGCCAAGTCCCCGCACGGCACTGTGCCTGAGCACCACCCCCACCCCATGTCGCCCTACGAGCACCTGCTCCGGGGTGTGAGTGGCGTGGACCTGTACCGTGGCCACATCCCGCTGGCCTTTGACCCCACCTCCATACCCCGTGGGATCCCTCTGGATGCAGGTGATTGTCCCGGACCCATAGAACCCTGCGGCATCAGTGTCAGCCCGAGGGCTCCTCGGGCATCAACTAGCTGCCACTAGGTGGGGAAACTGAGGCATGGTGGGGGGGAGACCCAACAGTGTAATCATGTCAACAGTTTAGGTGAGAAACAGAATTTCTCTTAGGGGTCTGAGGGACATGCTGGGTTAAACGTTTTTCAGTGGTTTTCTTTTCCTGCGGAACTTATCAGTGCCTTTAAAATTGCAAATGTATCAAAAGAGGGCTCAAGGGTGAGCGTTCCCCAGACGGACGTGATCTGAAAATCCGTTTAGCAGGATGCAGCCCTTAGGTGTTTTAGTGATCCCCATTTTGGATGCTCTGTGTTTGGGGGGATTTCCGTCCAAAGAACATTATCAGTCAGAGGCGCCCACGTGTGTGTTGGGGCAGTGAGGGTTTTTCTCCTTCTAGGCTCTCAGTTCTGTGTTCTGGGGGGTGTTTGGGAGAAGCTGTGAGGGCATTGAGACCGGCGGGGTGGGGTGGCATTCCCAGCCGAAGTGTGGGCCGGCCTGACCTTGCTCCCCTTCTCCCAGCAGCCGCTGCCTATTACCTGCCCCGGCACCTGGCTCCCAACCCCACCTACCCACACCTGTACCCGCCTTACCTCATCCGCGGCTACCCCGACACGGCGGCACTGGAGAACCGCCAGACAATCATCAACGACTACATCACCTCGCAGCAGATGCACCACAACGCGGCCACCGCCATGGCCCAGCGAGCTGACATGCTGAGGGGCCTGTCGCCCCGCGAGTCCTCGTTGGCGCTCAACTACGCCGCCGGCCCGCGAGGTGGGTGGGGCAGAGCGCTGCCAGTCACGTGGGTGGGCAGAACCCACCCCCCAGAATTGGCCTTATTCCGGGTCTGCGCAGGGTCCTGAGAGCACAGGACACGTGTGTGCCCACGCGTGCACGTCTGTCCCTGCCGAGGCGGCTAGAGCAGCTGCCTTAGAGGCTCAGGTTGTATCACTGCGCTGAGAGCACACACAGACCTGGCAGGTGGTGCAAGGTTGTGTGTGCTGTGTGTCCTGGATGCACACACACGAGCTCTGCACGTGCTTGTGTCCTCTTGGTATGTGTGGTCCCCGGAGTTTAAAAAAAAAGATGGAAATGTGAGGCTGTTTGAACTTCAGGTTCCCTTGAGTCGAAACCAGCCCGTGGTTGCTTTGCATATGCATATTACAGTCGCCTTGTGGAAACACTTCTGGAATGTGCTTCCGGAACAACCAAGTACTAGTTACGGTCCAGTTGGTAAAACTGGTCACACTAGGTATTTCATACAGTGGGGACTGAGTACCAGGAAAGGACTGCATAGGGTCAAAGGCAAAAAGGGCACACCAAGAGCACACCAAAAGAGCAAAACGGGCATAGCGAGGTATGCAGGGCTGCCAACTGCAAGCCACATCCACTTCAGGGTTTGGGAGCGAAGGGACAGGGTGCTGTGAGCACCCGGCATTCAGAGAAGGGTCCTGCGGGCCCGGTGCGGGGACCAAGGAGGGAGCATCCGGCCGTGCTGCTTCTCAGAGGACACGCGGCGCTCCACTGGCTGGGGTGGTCCAGCCAGGAGGCAGCCTGGCCCCTCTCCTCCCCCGACCGCTGCAGCCCGGCCCCACCTCCTCTCTCACAGGCATCATCGACCTGTCCCAAGTGCCACACCTGCCTGTGCTGGTGCCCCCGACACCAGGCACTCCAGCCACCGCCATGGACCGCCTAGCCTACCTCCCCACGGCACCGCAGCACTTCAGCAGCCGGCTCAGCAGCTCCCCGCTCTCCCCAGGTGAGGCCCCCACCCCCGTTCTGGGTGTCCTCGGGCAGATGCCTTGCCCTCTCTGTTCCACCCTGGAAGACAAATCCAGAGCCCTTCCTGTGTCCGGGGCTGAGCCACAGGCCTTTGGGTTTCCAGGAGGCCCCACCCACTTGACAAAACCCACGGCCACGTCCTCGTCCGAGAGGGAGCGGGAACGGGAGAAGTCCATCCTCGCGTCTACCACCACGGTGGAGCACGCGCCCATCTGGAGGCCCGGTAGGACGGCGGAGCCGCCAGCACGCGCCCCAGCGGTCCCTGTGGCTGCGCGTGGCCCGCCCTTCTGATCCCACGGCTTGTTTCCACCAGGTACGGAGCAGAGTGGCGGCGGCGGCGGCGGTGGCGGCGGCGGCGGTGGGGGTGGGAGCAGCGGCAGCCGCCCCGCCTCCCACTCCCACCAGCACTCGCCCATCTCACCCCGGACCCAGGACGCCATCCAGCAGAGGCCCAGCGTGCTGCACAACACGGGCATGAAGAGCATTATCACCTCCGTGGAGCCCAGCACGCCCACGGTCCTGAGGTGGGCCAGGTTGGCACAGGGGAGGGGACAGGCGGGGGGGGGGTGGTCACTGGATACAGGTTGGGGGGATGCGCAAGTGTACCGATGGGTTGGGAGGTATACGGGAGAGTGAGCGATGGCTGGGCAGGTAGGTGGGTGAGAAGGTAAAGAGATGGGTGATTGGGTTAGTTGGATGGGTGGGTGGATAGATGAATGGATGGACGGGTGGATAATAGACTTTGGGTGGGTAAGTGGGTGGATGACAGGTGAGTAGGTAGATGCCTAGGTGGGTCAGTGGTGGATAGATGGGTGGCGGAGCTAGATGAACGGGCAGGTGGGGGGTAGATGGATGATAACAGCAGGTGGGTGGGTGGATGGATGGACGGTTGTGTTAGAGAGCTAGGTGAATAGGTGGATGGATGGAGGTGGGTGAACAGATGGTGGGTAATTGGATGGAGGTTGGGTTAGATGGGTGAGCAGGTAGGTGGATGGATGGGTAGATGGGTGAGTAGATAGGTGATGGGTTGAGTAGGTGGGTGGATGGGTGGTTAGGTTGGGTTAGGTAGGTAGGTGGGGAGGTGGGTGGATAGATGGGTAGGTGGACAGGTGATGAGTTGGGTAGATGGCTGGGGGGGTTGGGTGGGTAGATGGATGACGAGTTGGGTGGGTGGATGGGGGAGTAGTTGGGTAGGTCGTCGAGTTCAGGAATGGAGTCTGGAGCGGAGAGGGAGAGGCAGAGTGAGGCCTGTGAGGAGGGCCTTTCCCGTTCCTCCCAGGATTCAGCAGGGCCCTACAGGGAGGAGATGGTGTCTCTCTTGCCTGGACAAAGTCCAGAGGTTCCGTGAAGATGGGAGAAGCTGCAGAGGTCCCATATGTGTCCCCCCCGCCACCCCCCGGAGTCCACTTCCTATCACAACAGGCCCAAGACCCACCTCCCACCCCCTGCCCAAGGTCTGTGGGCAGAGCTGCCTGACGGGGGAGGGAGCCTCCCCGATACCCCTGCCCACCAGCGACAGTTCAGAGGCGGCTGCTTCTTCCAAAATGAAGTATCCGTTCATGCAAGCGTGCTTCCATTTGGCTAGTCTAAATCATACCTTCCCCACCACCATTCCCATTATGAAAAATGACATCATTTCCCAAGCACACAGGCTTGTTCTCTCTGAGTCAGGTCCCCAGCAGGTACGCATGGAAGGAGCGCCGGAGTCTCAGAGTGGGGCACCCAGGCGTGAGCTCCCACCAGCAACCACCAGTGAGAGGCTATAGCAGGGACATCAAGCTGAATTAAGACCCCTGGGAGAGAGGGTTAGCACAAGGCTTCCTCATGGAAAACGCTAGGCTTGGCAGGCCACAAGAGATGGTGTCGGGCCAGCTCACGTCCAAGCCTGTTTCCTCATCTGCAGAGCAGGGATAGTTACATTGACCCTGTGAAGGTCAGAGAGAGGGCATCTGTGCACTCCTTCTTCCTGGTAGGCCTGCGGTGGGTCTCCTGCCCTGTGCTGGGTACGGGGGACACGGTAATGGGTGACGCACGCAGTGCCCTCTGAGGGCTTGTGGGCTAGACCCATAAGCCTCTGGGGTAAGGAAGAGCGCTCCAGGCAGAGGGGATGACAGGGAGCCCTGTGTGGCCCCACTGCCCTGTCCTTTAACCACCCGCCCTAGCCCGCCCTCTGGGCCTTTGCCCTGTGGCTCCCTCATTTCCTCCCCAGCGCATGTGCCAGCCCCTCAGAGTCCTCCGTGAGCCCTGCCTAAGAGCTCCCTTGCCATTCTCTTAGCAGAACGTGACCCAGACTCGTTCACCGAGCAGTTGCCACACTGATAGGGGTTTAATTTATCACGTTATCACATTAAGACGTGCGTAGTCTGTCTTCTCACCTAGAACGTACGGTGCTGTTGTCTGTTCTGTGCACTGCCGTACCCCAGTGTCTAGAACGGCGCCTGACACGTAGTAGGTGCTCAGTAAAAAGTTTTGGGCTGACGAGCTGATGGGCTGGATGGACGGCAGGTGGATGGTGTAGGTGAGGCCACATGGCACGGGGGCTCGCAGGTCACGGTAGGCAGCATTTATTCTGAGAGCAGTAGGGAGAGTGGGAGCTCCTCCGGGCAGGGGAGACTCCGCAGGGTGTCAAAGTGAGGGAGTGACCCTGCCTCGGCCTCACAGGCCCCGGCTGTGGCTCGTGCAGCTGCTGATCCTCCCTCTCCCCTCCCCCAGGTCCACCTCCACCTCCTCGCCTGTCCGCCCGGCCGCCACATTCCCACCCGCCACCCACTGCCCACTGGGTGGCACCCTCGACGGGGTCTACCCCACCCTCCTGGAGCCTGTCTTGCTGCCTAAGGAGGCCCCGCGGGTCACCCGGCCCGAGCGGCCCCGAGCAGACGCCGGCCACACCTTCCTCGCCAAGCCCCCAGCCCGCGCGGGGCTGGAGCCCGCGTCCTCCCCCGGCAAGGGCTCCGAGCCCCGGCCCCTGGCGCCGCCTGGCTCCGGCCACGCAGCCATCGCCCGCGCCCCGGCGAAGGGCATCACGCCCCACCACGCCAGCCCGGACCAGCCAGCGCCGCCCGCCTCGGCCTCGGACCTGCACCGGGAAAAGACTCAAAGTAAACCCTTTTCCATCCAGGAATTGGAACTCCGTTCTCTGGGTAAGACCACCCTGACAGCGGCCACCTTCATAGACGCGATAATCATGCGTCAAATTGCTCACGATAAAGGGCCGCGAGAAGGAGGTTCGCTGGCCAACGACTCCCCTCGCGATGGTAAGACTCCTGGCCCCACTGCCCACCCGCTCCGTCTTGTGGCCTAAAGATATTTTCAGATCTCTGCTTTTTATTTTTCCCCCATTTTTCGTTGGTTTTGGTTTTTTGTTTTGAAAGTCGTCTTCGTCGATTGCACGCTCTGATGGTTCCTCCAGCCGCGCACACCCGCTCTGAGCGGGGGGCAGCCTCATCCTTTGCACATCGTTTTATCATGATTTTTTTGTGTTGTTTTGGATTTTCGCTTTTTTTCCTTTAATGAATGGATCTGTGATTTTGACTTTAGCCGCGCCTCCCATCTCCCCCTTTGCGCCTTTGTCTGGGGAGCGGGGCTGCAGAGGGGCGCAGGCCGATGCCTCCCGCCCCCCCGGCATTCGGTGCAGAGAAGACGGGGTGGGGGGAGCGCCGCCACTCTCCAGGAGGAGCTGGGAACCTGCCCCCTGCGTCCTGCCCAGGTCATGAGGGCGTCTTGGGGGTACTCTGCCCCACGCTCCCCTTGCCAATCCACCAGCCAGCAGCCCCGGGGACGAGGGGCGTCCTCCATGCTGGAGCGGGGCTGTGGCCCGGGGGGGACACTGGGACCTGAGTGTCGCTCCCGCCCCAGCCCTCACCGACCTCACTCCCTCACTGCCCGTCCGCTGCCCCTACACTCCCTTCGCAGAGCCTCATCCTCCCCCGTCACTCTGCCCGCCCCTGGCCCGCCAGCACCACCGGGTTCCGTCTCCGTCCCTTTTCCCACCTGTGCTGCTGTCCAGCTCTCCCTCTGCTTGGATCTCTCCCTGTGCCCCTCCGCCCTCCTGCCTGTACGTCCTGTTCTCTGCGCTGCTTCCGTGTCCAGCTCTCTCTACAGCCCTCTCTCCCTGCAGCCCCCGTCCCTCTTTTCTCACTCTGCCCCCACCCCTGGCCGGCCAGCAGACCCCACGCTGGCTCACTCCCTCTCCCTTGGCCCCAGCTCCCACCCCCGGCCTGGGGGACCCCGCCAGTGTGGGAGGGGAGGCTGGGAGGGGCAGCCTGGCCCTGGCGCTTGCCTGACTTGTGGCCTCACCCGGCTTCAGGTTACCACGGCGGCGGCTACAGCCCTGATGGGGTGGAGCCCGTCAGCCCCGTGAGCTCACCCAGCCTGACCCATGACAAGGGGCTCCCCAAGCACCTGGAGGAACTCGACAAGAGCCACCTGGAAGGGGACCTGCGGCACAAGCAGCCAGGTAGGGTCCTGCCCTGCCTCCGAGCCCCCTCCCGCCCCCCCCACGTGTGAGACAGGGACAGTTGTCACCCCATCGCGCAGGTGGGGAAACTGAGGCACTCAGAGGTGGCGGAATCGGCCTCGCACCACAGCTCAGAGGGCAGAGCCGGGCTCTGAGGGCAGCAGCCCCGCCAGGCACACGCCTCGCGCCCCTCAGCCACGCCCTGACCTGCTCTGCTCTGCCCGCAGGCCCGGGGAAGCTCAGCGGCGAGGCTGCACACCTCCCACACCTGCGGCCGCTGCCCGAGAGCCAGCCCTCGTCCAGCCCGCTGCTCCAGACCACGCCAGGGGTCAAAGGTCACCAGCGGGTGGTCACGCTGGCACAGCACATCAGTGTAACTACCCCTCCTCTGCCCCCTCCTCATTGCCTTTGTACCTGGGGTGGGACCCGGCCCCGAGGAAGGGGGGGGAGGGTCCACGCACTGTCTGGTGGGTAAACTGAGTCCTGGTGAAGTGAGCCAGGGATCTGGGGGTTGGTGAGGGCAAGCCATGCCAGGGGTCCCAGAGTCTCAAACTCAGGTGCTATATCCGCCCCCTCATCCAGCTGACGGAGCCTCAGGTGCACGAGCCCAGCCGCGATCCACATCTTACACACGCTGGGCAGGGGAACCCGACCCACCTGGGGGCCCACTTTGAGACTCGGGCCAGTGCCCCCACCCCATGCACTTGGGGGCATTGAGGCCGTGTGGGCAGGCCCGAAGCCCCCTGGGGAGCCAAGGACCAAGCCCCCGGGTTCTGCCCCCAAAGCTCAGTCCAGCCCTCACCCCGCCTGGAAGGTTCTGGCAGATGGCTGGCGCCTGACCCTGCTCCTGTCCCCTGACCCTTGGCCTACAGGAGGTCATCACGCAGGACTACACGCGGCACCACCCGCAGCAGCTCAGCGCGCCCCTCCCTGCCCCCCTTTACTCCTTCCCTGGAGCCAGCTGCCCCGTCCTGGACCTTCGCCGCCCACCCAGCGACCTCTACCTCCCAGCCCCGGACCATGGCGCCCCGGCCCGTGGCTCACCCCACAGTGAAGGGGGCAAGAGGTGAGTGGCGGTGGGAGACAGGGTGCCCCTTGCTGGTCACCACCAAGAGGGCTCTGTTAGGTGTCTGCTGCGGGAAGCTTGAGCCCAGTAAAGTGCGAGGCCCGCCTGGAGCCATTGCACATATGAGAAACCGAGGTTCAGGGAGACCAGGGAGTTTGCTCAAGGTCACGGCGCAGCTGGACAATAGCTGTTACATAAGCCACACTCGGGGGGATTCCAGGCACCAAGCTGAATACTTCACACCTGTTAACCAGGATCCTCACCACAACCTTGGGAAGCGTAGGCAGTGTTATCCCATTTCACAGACAAAGAAACCGAGGCACAGAGCAGTGAATTCACTTGCCTATAGGGACGCAGCCATTAAGTGGCGGAGCAGGGATTCGAAGCAGAGCCGTGTGATGTGAGAGCCACCTCCTAACGGGCACATACACACTTGCACTCCTGGTTACCCCTGGGGGGCTCCCTGGTCAGAGAGGAGAGGAACGGGGAGGGACCCCCGCTCTAGGATGAAGGAGCCATTCCGGGTGGCGCACAGAGTTGGGGAGACAGCGGCATGTCTTTGGGGGAACAGTGGGGTCCCTAGCGTCGGGGTGCAGCAGGGGTTCAGCCAGATTCAGCCCACGGCCTGTGCTTGCGTGGCCCACGAGCTAAAGATGATTTTACGTTTCTAAAGAAGGAGAATATACAGCAGAGACTACAAGTGGCCCACGACGCCTGAAATGTTTGCTATCTGACCCTTTGCAGGAAAAGCGTGCTAACCCCTGGTTTAGAACGAGGCAGGGCTTAGCGGGGAGTGGAGAAAGGGATGCGCCCCTTTCAAGAGGGAGCCCTGAGCTCTGACCACCGCGGGGACCCTCTCTCCGCCCAGGTCTCCAGAGCCAAGCAAGACGTCAGCCTTGGGCAGCAGTGAGGATGGTATAGAACCTGTGTCCCCGCCGGAGGGCATGGCAGAGCCCGGGCATCCCCGGAGCACCGTGTACCCGCTGCTGTACCGGCACGGGGAGCAGGTGGAGCCCAGGTACCTGCACAGCAGCCCCTCCCCTTCCTGGGGCACTCAGGACTCGGGCCCTTGCCCACCTGCGGCCTCGATCCACCACTGTGCAGCTGGGGGCTTGGCAAGGGCTTTGGGGTGCAGCCAGGGGGCCTCAGACCCGCTAAACAAGGTCAAAACTTGACAGACCTCCACGGCTGCTTCCTGAGCCTTGGGCTGGGGTCTCTTAGCTCAGGCCCGGCCCCTGTTGCCGGCACTTGAGGATCTGAGAAATAAAGAGCTAAGTGTACTGGACCAAACTGGGGCCCCGGGGAGCGGGGGGGATGGAGGTGGAGAGAAAGGGCCCCCTGACCTCAGGGGCAGACGTGGTCTGAGCCCACTTTGGTTCCCGAGGCTCTTTTCTGGGAGTCCGGCTATTGCAGGTAGACAGGCGTGGCCCACCGGGGCAGCTGGGGCTCTGCAGAGACACCCTGAGCCCAAGGATAGGTGGATGACAGAGGGGATTTCGGAAGACATGGGCCCTAAGAAGTGGGGGAGGCAAGCACGAGGTGGGAGAAGCTTCATTCTGAATTTCTAAGGCAGCTCAGGTGGTAAGCTCCCCGTCGTCAAGGGAACTGACCTGGGGTGTCTGACCCTCGCAGCAGGATGGGCTCCAAGTCCCCCGGCAACACCAGCCAGCCGCCGGCCTTCTTCAGCAAGCTGACCGAGAGCAACTCGGCCATGGTCAAATCCAAGAAGCAGGAGATCAACAAGAAGCTGAACACCCACAACCGGAACGAGCCAGAATACAGTAAGGGGCCCACCCTCCTTGGGGGCGGGGCTACCAGGGCCCACCCTCCTTGGGGCGGGGCTACCAGGGCCCGCCCTCCTTGGGGGCGGGGCCACCAGGGGCTGGGGGTTAGCACAGCCGGGTGGACCCGCCGGCCTGTCACCTCACGTTCAGGGAGCCCGCGTTGTCCCTCCTTTTCCCGTAGGCATTTGCTGGGTTGTCACAGCATGATGCCCGGCACACGGGGGGCACTCGGGGGGTATTGGCACGCACGGGTCTGTTCGTAGTGGGCGCCAGAGATCGGGGTCACGCCCTTACGAGGACCCCGTGTGTACCCCACGCACGATGCGCCTCACACCTGTGATTTGTTTTCCCCATTTATGCGGTTACTGGACGTAAATCCTAGCTTAGCTCTACCCTGTCAGCACAGAGCCGGGCACATAGCAGCTGCTCGAGAGAACACATGAGCGGGTGAAGCAACGAGTGAAGGAACCTCACATCCCGGCCTCGGAAGACTCACTAGCGCGGGGAGCTCGGGGCCCTGCAGAGGCTTTTCTCTTTCTGGGGCTGGAGTCGCAGCCTTGCAGACAGTCCCTGGCCCAGGCTGCTAAGTCCAGAACCTTGCCAAGTGTTGTGCCTGGGCCAGTAGGTCAGCAGCCTCAGGGGGCTGGCTCGAAATGCCGACTCTCAGGCCCTGCCCCAGCCCTGCTAAATCTGTCTGCATTGCGCAAGCTCCCAGGTGGTGCACCTTGCCGAGACCAGACAGGGGACGTAGGGGGGAAGGTGCTTTCCGGGACCTGTAGGCCTCACCCATCTCGTCGTCCCCCTCCAGATATCGGCCAGCCCGGGACGGAGATCTTCAACATGCCCGCCATCACCGGAGCAGGTAACCCGGTCACCCTGGGCTGCTCGGCCGACAGCCCGTCCCCTCCCTGCCCCTCCCCCGTCACTGTGCGCCCAGGGAGGTCAAGCTGGGTGTCTGGACCTGGAAGGAGACTTGGGAGTGAGGCCTCGGAGGTCACTGGGCCTCACATCAGCCGTAGCCATGGTGACAGGTGGCCTTTCATAGTTCAAGTGTGTCCCCTCCTCTGCGGTGGGGATGCAGACACACACAAGAGGCCGGCGGGGTCTGGCGAGGAGTGTCTGTTTGGAGTTCAATTTCAAGGCCTTCTGGTGCATGTAGGACAGAATTAGAATCACACACAACTACCCGGAACCTGTCTGTTGGGATCTCGGATGGAGATGTGAGTGTGTGGAGTGGGCCTGTGTGTGCACGTGGGCGTTTTTTGTAGGTGGAGCATCGGTTTTACTGGAAAATTCCATCCAGGGAGCTGGGGAAACAGTGCAGATGTATTCCAGAGATGAGTGTAAAATTCACACACATTTTTTAAAATATAAATTTATTGTATTTATTTATTTTTGACTGTGTTCGGTCTTCGTCGCTGCACACGAGCTTTCTCTAGTTGCAGCAAGCGGGGGCTACTTTTTGTTGCCGTGCACGGACTTCTCGATGCGGAGCACAGGCTCTAGGCGCGTGGGCTCAGTAGTTGTGGCTCGCGGGCTCTAGAGCGCAGGCTCAGTAGTTGTGGTGCACAGGCTTAGTTGCTCCGCGGCATGTGGGATCTTCCCGGACTAGGGCTTGAACCCGTGTCACCTGCATTGGCAGGTGGATTCTCAACCACCACTGCACCACCAGGGAAGCCCTCACACACATTTTTACACTGAAACGTAAGCCTTCTATGATGGTTTGGAGCCTGTGGGGTTACACTGTGCATTTTGGCTGCCTCTGTAGAAGGACTGGGACGGGGCTTTGGGGAAACACCTGGTGTCTGGTGTGAAGCAGCTGAGCCAGAGCAGACAGGGCTGACCCTCCGCCAGAGGCCTGCCCGGTATGGGGAGGAACGAGGCATCTTTGGGGGGATGTGCTGACCTTCCCTGAGGGCCGTCGCAGCTCTGGGAATGTGCTGAGCAAAAGGCAGCCATTGGATTTTATCAGGGGGCCACGGGGCCTCTAAATGGGGGTCCCCACTGGGGAATGTCCACCCACCCAGAGACTAGACGCTGGGTGAGCCTCGGGCAATGGGGAGGAGACGATTCGGCCAAAACAACAAGATGGACAGAAATGAATGTTTTCATGTTTCCATTTCAGAGATGCTCATACACCGACGCAGGTGCGTGTGTGTGTAGAAATTCATGCGGTACAAGGAACTTGCATATAAATTAGACTCAACTATTTTTCAAAGCAGTTTAGGCCACACGCACAGAATTTCCCCAGACCCCCGTCTCTGCTGCTTTAGGACTGGAGACGGTCAGCTTCCTGCCTAGCACTGACAGACCATGGACCCGTGACCTTGGGTGGCAGGTTCAGTAACGTCTGTGATCGTAGGATGCCAGCCTACCGAGGAACCATCATGACCTGTATCCCTAACATCTTTTTTCCCACTTCCCAGTGTCTTAGTTTGTAGGATCATAAATGCTTCTCCCCCGTCCCCACCCCACTCACCCCCGCTGGAGATTTTGTTTTTCCTTGACCGACGTGACTTTTTGTAAGTGCTGATGAGGCATGGCCGAGACACAGCTAGAAACCCGTCAAGGGGTCCTGTGGCTGTGAATGAGCTTGAAACTAAAAGGAAGAAAAGGAAGTGAAAACGTAGACAGCAAATTGTGGCTTTAGAAATGTGATTTTAGATGCTGCCGTGTTGCTCCGAGCCTCCCAGGAACCATCGGTCCAGTCTACAGACGAGTTAGGGGTCAGCAAGACCCGTTATTCGGCCACTTGGTAATCATACAACTGACCTGGAGTGGAAGTTTTCAAATCCGTGAAAACTTTGCCCAGTGGCAGGCAGAGAGCTTCGTCGGAGGTTTTTGGAAGCAAAGTCTGGTTTAACAAAAATGCCAAAAAGAGGCACGTTCCCCAGGGTTTGCAGATGTCCCCAGAATGGTTCACAAGCAAACAAGAGAGGGACAGAAAACCTGGTAAACAGAAAACGAGGCGTAACTGGCGTGACTTGGAAGTGGGTGTCTGGAAGGATTCGTGAGGGACAGTTGTTGATCGGACCACTCTGTGCCGGGCGGCCGGGCCGGGGGCGGCCATGTGATTGTTTCCAGCTCTGCCCTGACCCCCCGCACGCACGTAACTGCATGGCTGGACCCCCCTCTCCACCGTCCGTCTCTGCACCTCTTTCTCCTTGTGGCTCCCGGGCGGGGAGAGGGGGTGGGAGGAGAGTTAGGCCCAGCTGTGGGGGCAGACAGGGGGCTTGAGGGTCCCAGGCCTCGCAGGCAAGGGCGGCCGGAGGACCATCTGGTCACCTTCCCTCCATTCCTCCCAGCAGCCCCCGGGAACCAGGGTGGACCCCCCAGCGCCCAGCACTGAGCTCTGGCTTGTCTTAGTTTCCCAGCAGCCCTTCCCCCAAATAAGGGGACCCCCTGATCCCGCTCCCCGTTCCTTTGTAAGGCCACTCGATTTTTTCAAAAAGAAGCAGCCCCAGCTGGGGGTTAGGGATCCAGAAGGGGCTTCTGATTTCCCCGAGGGCAGAGTAGGAATGAGGCTGGGGGGGGGCGGTCATCTAACCACCCCGAGCCCACCTCTTCCCCCACCGGGAATTCCTGAGGGCTTCCAGGGCCCGAGTCAGAGGGAGCCGTCCGCCCCCATCACCCTGCAGCGGAAACACGGGGGGAAGATAGGGAAATCAAGAATCGTTGCTTTGCCAAAATGTGCTCACTGTGTATTCTTTCTTCTCCTCCCTCTCTCCCTCTCTGCTTCTCTCTCCCTCTCTCCCCCTTGTCCCCCCGGCCCCTGCGGCCCCCTTTGTGTGTGTGTCTCTCTCCCAGGCCTCATGACCTGCAGAAGCCAGGCGGTGCAGGAACATGCCAGCACCAACATGGGGCTGGAGGCCATTATTAGAAAGGCGCTCATGGGTAAATATGATCAGTGGGAGGAGCACCCGCTCAGCGCCAATGCTTTTAACCCTCTGAATGCCAGTGCCAGCCTGCCCGCTGCTATGCCCGTAACCGCTGCTGACGGACGGAGGGAACACGCGCTCACCTCGCCAGGTCTGCAGGCCTCCTCCACCCCGTCTGTCCCACCCCGGTGTCATTAATCCTCCCGCCTCCCTCCGCGTTCCTCTGACCAACCCCCCTCCAGCTTTGGAGCTTGTGACTCTATTTTTGTGCGTGTTTGACGTGGTCCTGGAGTTGGGTAACCCCGAGCTGGGCGGACACCCCCCCAGGTGTCTGCGTGGCCCCGGCCCGCCCGCGCCCGCTGGGCCCGAAGGAGCTGCCGCTTTTCTAAAAACACTCACGCCGCTGCCCGAGCCCTGCCCTGCCTCCCTCCCCGGCTGGGCATTCGTCCCGGGATGCCCACGTCCTGGCCCAGCTTGTGTCTCCTTGGGGGAGATCGGGCTGGAGTGAGGACCCACTCTCTCTGTGTGGATCAGGGGTGACCCTTGGGCTCACGGCAGCCAGGCCAGTGGGTCCGGTGTCTGCTGCGGCCACCAAGCATGTTCACGGCTGGCCCTCGGGGCTGATGGGGTGGAGACCAGCATCTGTGTACCAGATCCGAACTCATGAATCAGGGAAACCAGACGGGCTGGCTCGCCCTCTGCCCTGGGTCCCTGATCAACACTCTGCGTATCAGAGCAAGGGCCAGGCAGAGAGTTCTTGAGCCATTTTTCTGACCTGGACACTGTGGCCCTGGGAAGCTTCTGGACTTAATGAGGGCCCAGGCCTGGCCTCAGGGGCCCTGGCTTCTCTGCAGAGGGCCTGCAGCCTGCCCAGCCCCGGCACAGTCCTGGGGCGGTGGTCAGGGTCAAGCCAGAGGCCTGAGGCTCCGTGCTTGAGGTATTAGCCCCTGGCGGGTAGGGGGCCTCGGGGCAGCCTGAGGGGGCTTTGCAAATAGTTCTATCCACTCCCCTAGCAGAGACCCCTCCAGATCCAGGCTCCCGGCTGGGGCTGGCCATCTGGGCGATCTCCTTGGCTTCCCAGGGGGCTGGGCTGCTGTTCCCCCTCCCCGGGGGGCCCGGGAAGCAGGGGTCCAGGGCCTCACCCACCCACCCCCGCCACCTCTACAGTGCGAGCACTGTCCTCAGTCCAACTCGGCCCCTTCCCATGTGTCCCCCTGCAGGTGGTGGCGGGAAGGCCAAAGTCTCTGGCAGACCCAGCAGCCGAAAAGCCAAGTCCCCGGCCCCAGGCCTGGCGTCTGGGGACCGGCCACCCTCCGTCTCCTCAGTGCACTCGGAGGGAGACTGCAACCGCCGGACCCCACTCACCAACCG
Source organism: Aethalodelphis obliquidens (assembly GCF_003676395.1). NCBI lineage: Eukaryota > Metazoa > Chordata > Mammalia > Artiodactyla > Delphinidae > Aethalodelphis > Aethalodelphis obliquidens. Next base: position 18,552,094 of record NW_020837972.1, on the reverse strand, counting down.
CGTGTGGGAGGACCGGCCCTCGTCCGCAGGTGGGCCCCGGGGGCGGGCAGGTGGGCCTGGCCGGCTGCCCGAGCACCTACTGTGTGCAGAGCGCGTGGTCAGGCCTGTTCTGAGACACTCGCCCAGGGCCCTGGCCAGCTGAACTGGGGCTCGCAGATGGTCAGGATGCTTCTCGTAAGGGCCCAGGTGGAGGGAAAGAGCACGATTTAGAGCGAGGATGAAGGATTCAGGAAGTGAAGAGAGAGGCCTGTGGGCAAGGGCCGGTCCCACAGGCTTGGGGGGGCCTCAGGGGAGCCCCCGACTTATCCGTGCATGCGAGGAGGTCCCTGGGGGAGGTGCGTGATCTCCCGCAGGTCCAAGAGAGCTCTTGGCTGCAGGACAGACGCAGGGGGGCGAGGACAGGAAGAGCGAGGCGGCTCCCGCTGGGCCAGGCGACAGGCTGCCGGGCATGAATGGCGTGGGAGTGCTGGCAGTGAGGCCAGGTGGGCAGTTTGAGAAAGCTTCCAGGAGACAGAAGGGGTGGGGAGGCAGGAGGCCGAGGCCACAGCTCCTGGGGAGGCGGGTGGGTGGGCCCCTGGGAGCCGCCAGGCTCACCGGGGCCTCCGGGGCTTCTCTCCCGGCCTCTCCGCAGGGTCCACACCGTTCCCCTACAACCCCCTGATCATGCGGCTGCAGGCGGGGGTCATGGCCTCCCCGCCCCCGCCTGGCCTCCCCGCGGGCAGCGGGCCCCTGGCTGGCCCCCATCACGCCTGGGACGAGGAGCCCAAGCCGCTGCTCTGCTCGCAGTACGAGACGCTCTCCGACAGCGAGTGAGGCTCAGAACGGGGTGGGCCGGCAAGTGGCCGGAGCAGCGGGCGGCTGCCGACTCCCCCCACCGAGGAAGGAGCCCCTGAGTCTGCCTGTGCGCCCGTCTGTCCGTCCGTCCGTCCAGAGCCGGCATCCTTGCCTGTCTAAAGCCTTAACTACGACTCCCGCCCCGGCTGGCCCTGTGCAGTGACCTTACTCAGGGGATGTTTACCTGGTGCTCGGGAGGGGAGGGGCCGGGGAGGGGGCACGGCAGGCGTGTGGCGGCCACACGCACACAGCCGGGGCGGCCAGGGACCCAAAGCAGGACGACCACGCACCTCCCACGCCACTGCCTCCCCACCTAACGCATTTGGAACCAAAGTCTAAACTGAGCTAGCAGCCCCCGCACCCGCCCTCTGTCCCCATCCCGCTTAGCACTCTGGACAGACGGACACAGGCCCTGTCCAGGCCCCAGCGCTCTTGTCCCAGTCCCCACGGGCTGCCCCAGCCGACAAGACCGCTGGAAACCAAGTCAGGCCAGATGGGCGGGCGACAGGGCCGGGTGCGGCCTGGGGTGAGCGGCTGCTCCGAGGAACTGGACTGTTTTTTTCATACATCGTTGCCGCAGCGGTGGGAAGGAAAGGCAGGTGTAAATGATATATTGGTTTACAGGGTATATTTTTGATACCTTCAATGAATTAATTCAGATGTTTTAAGCAAGGAAGGACTTACCCAGTATTATTGCTGCTGTGCTTTCGATCTCTGCTTACTGTTCAAGAGGCGTGCGCAGGCCAACAGTCGGTGACCCCATAGTCCGCAGGACCGAGGTGGGGCCGGGGCTGCCAGCTCTCGAGCCCCCCTGCGTCCTCCCTCCCTCCCTTCCTTGGGCAGAATGAATTTGAAGGGGATTCTGTGACCGCCATCTGCGCACGGCGGTGGCGTCCTGTCATTTACACACGTTCTTCTCATTAAAAAGCGAATTATACTCGACTTACAGAGGCTCCTTCTCTCTCTTGGCCCTGGCAGCCAGGAGGACAGGCGACTGGGCCGTGGGGGCGGGGGGGGGGGGGGGGGTGAACGGTTGGAGTGTAACCCTGCGGGGGACAAGGGCACATCCCCTGACTCACCAGTCTCTCCCCTCTGCAGGCGAATATTTACACCCACGGTAAGGATGTCACCGTGCAGACCTTGAACAGTCCCACCCATGGTGAGAGTATTGAATTTTCACACCCACGAGGAGGGTGTCAGATATTCACAGCCATGGTGACGGTATCCAAGAAGGCCATCGTCAGCTCTTAACTGTTAAATACTTTAAAAATTATTCCTGCCCACACTGTGTTAGGGAACAAACAGACCCTTTGCCGTCACTGCTTTGGCTACGCGGCAGAAGAGAGAACAACCCTCCCTCCCAGCTTGGGTCTTGAGGCAGCTGCCAACTGGCGTCTTGCAGCCTTGGTAGAACGTGTCTCAGACACGAGCTGTGTTCCTTCAGGAGCAGAGCCGGAGCTCCAGAGAGGCTGTGGTTCTTTGCCATGGACGTGCATGCAGGATTGGGGCGGGGCAGGGTGTGGGGAGCAGTGGAGGAGAGAACCGAGACCCACGGGATGCAGAAATTCCCATCCCCTGCCCAACCTGTGAACTGGTGGTCAGCCCAGCACCTCGTCTCCCCAGGGTGTGGGCTTGGGCAGGCGGAGAGATGTGCGTCCTCAGGGGACCCTGCCCACCCTCCCTGGAGCTCCAGGTTTACCCTGCGAACCTGTGCGGCAAAATGAGCAGGGGGTCTTTGGAGCCCCGCAGGGCTCAGCTTGGCGCCTGGGCTGTAGTACTGATGCCGACAGGCAGGTGGCAGTGTTGGGCCAGAAAACAGTCTTGTCCAGCTCTGGCCCTCCCTCCGGTCCCGGGTGCAGGCCAGCCCCAACCTGGAATCCAGGATGGGTCAGGTTGTGCTGGCCACACCAGCCACAAGGGGTTGGCCGTGCCTGCTGGTGCCACCAAGCATCCCATGGCAGTTCCCTCAGCTGTAGTCAGACCAGAGTGATACAGGGGTGGCAGGGATACAAGTGTCAGCCCACAGGCTCATCTCTGCCATCCCCCTGTCTGCGTGGCCTCAGAATTGACACCACTTGGCACCTAGGGCCAGTGGCACAGACCCCACACAGTGATGTTTGTGGGGTGTAGGGAGAGCTCACGGCCTCCTGGTGCCTGTGAAGGGTCCACCCTCTCTTCCAACCTCACCCAGCCAGTCCTCAGCCCCCCACACCAAAGGGTTCATCCCACCCCCATCATGTTTGGTTTTCTTACTGCTCCATCTTAAAATGGAGGCTCCTGCTGTTCGCTGATCCCCATCTCTCTGGAAAACTCCTACACATACTTCAAAACCCAGCTGGGTCATTCCCTCCTCTAAGAACCCATTATCCCTCCCCATCTTCTCTCTCCTCTGGGTCTTTGCTAACACCCTGCAAGCTACTGGACAGAACCCCACGAGAGCAAAGATCTTGCCTTTCTCTTCCTGACTCTGTTGTTGACTGAGCCCCTAGCGACTGTTGAGCTGAACTGATGCTATGAGGATCCGATTCCATAGAAAATGAGAACGTGATTTGCAAAGTGTAGGACACTTGCTGGCTAATTTCCCAGCGTCTTAGAACACTGTGACGTTGGTTAGAGTGCAGATTCCTGGGCCCCACCCAGAGGATAGGAATGATTCTCTAGGTCCAGGGTTGGGGCTGGGAATCTGTGTTTTCATCCAGCGGCCCAGGTGTTTCTGATGCCCCGGCCCACCAACCCGAAGAGCTGCCGCCCACAGCGGGGGCAGGAACGGGCTGGTCCCTACAGCACTAGGGTTGGCTCAGGACGAGCCCACCTCGGGCCAGGTGACACAGACACTGTGACAGCTGACCTGGAGCAGTCGGGGTGGCTTCCTGGAGGTGGTGGTTCTTGGGGAGGGGATGGGCTGAGTGGAAAGAACCTGTGTGGGCAAAGGCTGGGAGCTGAGACCCAGCCGGGGGCATTCAGGAGCCCAGGGTGGCTTAGACAGAAGGCAGTGTGGAGGCCCTGGAATTTCTGAGACGGAACAGTCAATGCCCAGTAAGGTGATTTGCTGGTTTTCTGCAATTGAGTCTTGTTGGCTTGCAAGGGTGCTGGGTATATTGAGGGAGAAGCAGGCCAGGAGGCTAGTGCAGGGCCAGCGTGGGGGTTGGCACGGCAGAGAAGGCCAGGACAGAGCCCCACTGCCTCGGGGAGTGGGGATGGGGCCAGGCCACGTATGGGGCAGGCAAGAGGGCGTGTGCAGCACGCGAGTGCAGACAGACTGTGGAGCCAGCTGCCACGTAATGGCCACGTGACCCTGGCCAAGCCATTTGAACCCTCTGTGTCTCTGTTTCCCCATCTGTAAAATGGGATAATGATATTGCTGTGAGGAGTACCCCAGAGATGGGCTGTGTAGCTCTATAGAGACACAGTTTACTCACCTGTGCAGGAGTCAGCGGGACAAGGCAAGAAAGAAAGAATGGGTTTGTGAGGAAAGGAGAGAGAAGAGAAAAAAACTCCAGGTGGTCCGGCAACAGTGAATCTTAATTTGCATATTTACGGGGATAAACTGATTTGATCGCTGGCAGCTGGTGGGAGGGCGCCCTGGTCATTCCACCTTTAGAAGGCCAAGGAGGGCCCTCAGAGGAGACGCATGTGTTTTCAGGGCTTCTCCAGGAAGCCGGGAGGGTTTAGCTGTGGCAGCCATGTGACGGGCTGTCCTTCCAGCCCACCTCCTCCGGGGTTCAGCCAGGTCACGCTTCCTCATCAGAATGTCTCACCAGCTACCTCACAGGCTCACTGGGAAGATAAAATGCAGAAAATTCTGACAGCAGGGCCAAGCGGTCTGCAGACAGAGGCAGCGCTCCGCGTACGTGTCGGCCGCCAGGGCTGTGGTTTGCTCTCACCAAGGCTACTCTGGGGAGGAAAGACGAGACCTCGGACGGACGGGGCAGCTGTCTGTGGGGCGGGGGCCGCCGAGCTTTGGAAGCCTGCGAGTGTGAACCCAGAGATGAACCCAGAGACGGGCCGGGGCGACAGCAGAAGAGGCTGAGCGAGGCAGCTCAGGATGGGTGTTTGGGGCCAGAGCCGGCCCTTGACATTGGCGAGTGTTTGTGCCCCTTCGAGAGAGATGGACGCCCGGACCCGCCCCCAGCAGGGTCGCGGCTCGATCCGATGGCAGCCCAAGCTTTACCAGCACGGATTCTTACGGTCCCAGCCGCCAGGCAGGTAAGGCCACGTGCCTGCCTTGCAGATGCTTAGAGAAGTTAAGCGACAGGCTTCTTCTCCAGCTATCGTGCCCTGCCTGCCCGTGTTGGTCTTCCCCTCCTGGTGGCTTCAATGAGTGACCTCTGCCCCCGTTGCCCAGTGCATCTGGATCTGGGGAGTGTGGAGGAAAGGCAGAGGACAGAAGGGCCCTCTGCAGGCAGCAGCCTAAGCCTGGCAGCGGGGTCCCTGGCCTCCAGGCTCGCTGTTTTGCGGGTGGAAATCCCAAGGGCTGGGGCAGGACCCAGACGAAGTTGGTGCCTCTTTCTGCCGGGTCTCCAAGTCCTCTGGGTTCCCGTAGGACAGATGGCTGCTTCAGAGGCAAAGCGGGGCGCACTTGGGGGCCTGACGGGCCGCAGCCCTTGCACCCCACGTCCTCTTCCTCCCAGGCTGGAGTTCCAAGGTCATCAGGGAAGGCGGAAGCCGTTTGCATGATCAAAGGAGACGGTCTTGTTTGACACGTGCGGCCCGGGTCCTCAGGGAGAGGCTGAGATGGAGTCAGGAGGGTATGAGGCCTGTCAGGGTGATGCTTGCGAAAGACAAAAGGGACAGGAAGCAGGACCTGGCAGGGACTGAGCCTCGGTCAGCTGGGCCCATCCCACTGCACTCCCATTGGCGGGGCGCCCAGGAGGAGCCTGACAGTTGCTGGAAAGCTCTACTTAGAGGCCATCCGCTAACTGCACGCCTCAGAAGTTGTTTCTTGAAGGGACCCCAGAGACATCTCCAAGGTCACCGGATTCATTGGCACCGTCATTGCACGTGTCAGGAAGCCCAACCCACTTTTCTTTCCTAGTGGGGAAATCAGGGCTGTGACTGGAAAGCAAACTCGTGCAGCTGAATTTGCCTGCTGCCAGCGATGCGCCCCACAGCGTGTGTCTGCACAGAATCCCCTCTCTACACAGGCTGCGCTCTCGGAGTTCCCAAGGCTGTGTCTGCACCCCGCTTGTCCGTACTGAGTGGCCAAGGCCTCCAGGTTCTTCCTTTCAGTGACATGACCCTGTCCTTTGGCCCTGCCCTCCTGGCTTTCACCCTGGCCCCGCCCTGTTAGACATCGTCCTCCATCGAGGCAGGAGCCCCTGCAAAGACACCGGCACTCTCCCACTCAAGGACACTGCCCCGAGTGTCCGCCTCACAGTCTGGGGCCCCAGTGGCCCCTCCAACGATGTGGATCAGATGTGCAGAGGGTGTAACAAGGCCGAGGCCACCTGCTTTGCAGAGGCAGCCCGGGCCCTTCTCCGGGGACAGGTCTGGCTTTGGGTGTCTGCAGGTGCCGAGGGCTGGTGTGCGAAGTGCAAAGCACAGGAGCGTCAAACATGCAGATTCCCGGGACCCTCCCCGGAGTCAGACCCAAGTCCCTGGGCCTCTGCATTTATTACCCAGCTCCTGCGTGGGGCTGGCGCACTCAGGCTGTCTACAGGGATCGGGTGAGGGGCACAGGGCTCTCTCTGAGCCTTCCAAGTGTCTCCCTGTCCCCTGTGTGTAGTGGGGAGGGACCATGGGCCTATGAAGACCAGTCCCACCCACGGTGGGGTCTGAGGGTCTCAGAAACATGGAAGAGGGAGTCTCTTCGAGTCTGCACATTTTATTAAGATAATCGATTCTTAAGTTATTTCTTTGTTAATCAGAAAGCATCTCCGTGGCGAGAACATGCACAGTCTGTAGATATATAAAAATATATCAGTCACTTCGCCTCTCCTGAACGCTAGCTCCGAGCCGCCCCTCCCCACAGCGAGGGAGCTAAAGCCCTGTCTTGGGGGGATGCCAGAGGAGCGGCGGGGCAGCCTCCACCTGCTGGGTCCAATCAGATCTGAAGGCATCTCCGTGGCCACGCTGGGGGCTTCTGGGGCATTGGTGGCAGGCAGCCCCAGGCCATGGCCCCAGCACCCACGTATCCTGGCTCTTCCCAGGGAGCACATGGGTCTCCCGTCTTCCTCCCCTGACCTTGCACGTGTGTGGTGAACCCTGCTGCACTGGCCACTGCAGTGTCATCACTGTAGGAACGGGAGGCCTGAATGAGGGCAGCTGGACCCCACGGAATCTGAAAGCTGACAGCTGGCCAGGAGCCTCGGGCAGGTGGCAGTGGTCATTTCCAACGGCTTAAACGCCTCCCCTTGGCACCTGGCTCAAGGTCTCTGACGGTCCAGAGTCCTGGTCCTGAAGGTGTCGGGACAGAGGTTAGCAGGATGCCCTGCGGGTGAGGCTCCGGACACAGAGCTCAAAGGCCTCGGTGCTGACGGGCTATGCCCTCCATCCTCCGCACTGGGGCACGGGCACTGGGACAGCGCGGGCAGGGCTCCTCCAGGCCGCTCCCCACACACAACCCACAACCAGCCCCGGCAGCGTTGCCGGCTTTCGCCCAACCTCCCGGCTCACCGTCCACCAGAGGTTGCTGGGCTATGGCTCTGGGCGTCCAGCTGCACACACGTGAAAGGCCTGCTCTGGAAACAGCCCTCTCCAGGGGCGGCGGGTGTCTGGACAGCACTCCTCTTCCCTCCCACGTGGCCTGGGAGCCGGGGTTGGTGGGGGGCCCCCCGGCCAAGGCCGGGCCGGACGCCTCAGTCCTGCCGGCGTTCGGGGTGTGTCCACCGCTTCAAGGGCAGCCAGGACCCACACACCTTCTTCACTGCCAGGCCGTCGGGGCGAGCACCGCCTACGCACCTGCCCCCGCCCCGGGCTCCTCAGGAAAGCCAGGCCCACGCTGCCTCACCGGGTAGGTGCTGAGAAAGCGGCTGCGGCGCGGGCAAGACACAGCCCGGGGTCCCTCCCGATCGTGGAGCCCGTGCTCCGGCCGCCGCGGGGGCCGGGCTGCCGGTCAGAGCGGCGCGGGGCCCAGCAGGCCGGGCCCGGGGCGCGGGCACAGCTGCAGCTGCACGCTGGCTGTGAACCAGCGGCGGGGCCGGCCCAGGCTGAGGTGCAGGGTGGTGCGGAAGGAGCTGCGGGCGCGCTTGGGGAAGATGATGGTGGTGCTGCGGAAGCGCAGGGCGCGCGGCCGCGGCTCCAGGGTCAGCTGGCTGCGGTAGCTGCGCCACGTGCAGTTAGGCGCGGCCACGATCGTCTCGCTGTAGGCCGTGACCGTGGGCACCGGCGCGTAGAATACCTTGTCCCGGAAGTGCTTCTCCGAGGCGTACTTGACCTCGGAATTGCAGCTGCGGGGGAGGGCGGGAGCACGGGGGTGAGCCCCGGAGGCGGCAGCCAGGTCACCGTCCCGCGTGGTCGGGGGGGCAGTGCGAACACGGAACGGCCTGGGCTCTTCCGAAATGCCCAGGTCAAAAGGGCAAGGAAGGGCTGAGGGACCCAGCTGGCTGGGAGGAAACTCGAGAGACGGGACAGTTAAATGCCGCATGTGACGCTGGCGGGATCCTGAACTGGGATAAAAATAGGCCATAAAAGGACATTTGGGGACAGTGGGCGGGACCGGACCAGGCAGTGGCCGTGTTTCAGCTTTAGCTGGCCCGGTTTTGGCAAGTGCACTGTCATTATGTGAGAGGATGTCACTGTCCTTAGGAAGGACACCAGCCGGAGTTACTTAGAAGTTCAGGGTCACGGTGTCACTAACATCCTCTTAAACGGGTCAGAAGAAAGTTTCGTTTACGTAGAACGAGACAGTGAGCAGCTATTCAAGCCAATGGAAAGAGTCAATGAATCTGTCTAACGGGGGTTCCCTGTACTCTTCCTGCAACTTTCCTTAAGTTTGAAATGTTATCAAAATAAGTTTCCCCCCAGGTAGCCTCAGCACCTCTAGGTGAGTGACCCTTCTTACGAGGGACCAACTGGTCAGTGCCCCCAGCTCTGCTCCCAGATCGTCACACTGGAAGGAAAAGCTCCGGGGAGGGGCGTGGGGACTCCACCTGTCTCCCTCCCTGCTGCACCCCACAGGTGACCCGCGTGGGAAGGGAAGCAGGGGTCCCTAGAGCCCAGGCAGCTCGCATCCACCCTGGCTGGGGCCTCTGTAATAAAAACTAAAAAGGAGAGCTCTTTGGGAAGAAAAACTTTTAAAGGGGACCTGTTTGTCTCCTGGGACCCTATCCAGAGGTGAAGCGGGAGGAGGTAGTGGGTCCCACACCCCTGGGCAGGCCGGGGCGACGTGGACAAATCCATCCTGAGCGTCCCAGGGATACGCGGGTGAGACCCACGGACCCTAGACTCCACCTTCTGGAAGCCCGATCCCCAGAAGCCCTCCGAGGAGGGCAGATGGCTGGGGGAAAGCTCCCGGTGGGGTGGCCTGAACTCAGAAGTGCAGGTGCCGCCTGAGACGTCCTACACGTGGGAGGGCACCTAATACACATTCAGGGCAATGGCTCCCCGGGGGAAAAAGGGGCAAATTCAAAATAAAACCCAGCCAGGTTGGGGGTGAAGGTCAGTGTGGAAATGGTTGCATGTGGGCCGGGAAGGGCTGGAGAGGTGGCAGGGAAGGCCACCCGGGGATAGAGTCTCTTCAAATCACGGCTATGCCTCGTCGGGGAGCAGCACGCGGAGGGGCTGCCTAGAGGGAGGGGAGCCTGCTGAGCGCCCCAGCCTGGCCACCCCGCCCCACCCGGCCCAGCTGCCCCACTCACCGGATCTCGGGCGTGGGTTCTGGGTTCACCTCAATGCTCTCCCCAAAGAACACGGGCAGCATCCGGGGCCTCATCTCTCGCGCCGGGGTGCTCGGGGGGAGGGGGAGGGGCTGTGGGGAGAGCCAGGGACACAGGGTCACGTGAGCAGCCCTTTGGCACTGCAACCTCAGCTCCCCGCCAGGCACAAGGGTTGCCCCACACCACTCCAGTCCTGGTTTTCTGGAAGCCTGCTTTGCGGGGTCCATCGGGAAGCCCACCCCAGCGTCCCTCTGTGGAATCCAAGCACTCTGATGCCCACGGCTCCCCACCCAGCCACCGGCCTGCCCCTCACTTCCTGGGCATCTCAATAAGGGGACGTGGTAACGGCCTCTTTCTACAACGCCCAGCCCACCCGAGCCCCAGGAGCCAGGCTCAGAGCCCTGTAGAACTGGGACCCCTCTCAGGGAGCCCCTGAGCCTAAGCTGCGCCCCTGGGTGACACGTCAGGTAGGAGCTCTGCGAGGGACTGAAGACCGTGCTCGTCGAGGGAAGAGTTCCCCGCGCTTCTTGGTGCATGGCTGCGGGCCCCTCCTTCAGCTCCTGCACAGGCTTTCCCTGTCCTCGCCTGGACGAGGAGAGATCACAGCAGCTGTGCTTTCTGAGGGCTAACTGCACGGGCCGTTGCTCTGAGCTCTCCATGTATCCATACATTCGATCACGGGAGGGAGCTGTTACTAGCATCCCCATTTTATAGATGCTGAAACTGAGGCCCAGGGTGGCTAAGTAACTTGCCTGAGGCCACACAGCTAGGAAGAGGCAGAGCTGGGGTTGGAACCCTGGCGGTCTGGCTCCAGAGTCTGCGCCCTCACCCATGTTCCCCGGCTGCCTCTCGGGTCCACGGGACGGGTGCTGCAGCCCCAAGACCTGTCCTGTCACCTCCTGCTCGGAGCAAGCTTGCCCTCACACACAGGATCAAGGCACTTCCCACACAGGCCTCTGTCCATATATCTTTCACTCGCCTTGGCCACGGCCCAGGCTGCCTCTGTGCCTTGGTTTATGCTGTTCCCTGTACTAGGAACGTCCTTCCCTTTTCTTCTCACTTGGTCCGTCCAGGGTGACAACTCAGGCACCAGCTCCCTTGTCTTCCCCCAACATCCTCTAAGGGGTTCCTGGAGCTCCCACCTGCTGGTCTCCATTGCTGCGACCCCTTTGTGTGTCGCCCCCAGACCATGAGCTCCTTAAGATTCAGGACCTGATGACCTCTCTGGCCCCAGGGCCTGGCACCTCGCAGACCCCATGGTGTCCAAAGGCAGGACCTCACACGTGCAGAGCAGCGCCCTGCTCCCCTTCCACCTCTCCCCGCCGTCCTGTGAGCCCTTGGGCCAGGCCCACACCTGTCTTCAAATCCGCTCTCAGCCTATGGACATGGTCACCGCAGCCCCCTCCTCAGCTGATCACAGCGTCCCCAGAACAGGGGCCGAGGAAGGACCACAGGAAGAAAAGATCTAAGACTTGGAGAAAGAGGGGGTTCTCCATAGGCCCCCAGCAGCTGTCGTCAAGCTGTCCCATCTCTCCCTTGCTGGGCACGGCAGGTGCAATAATGACCCCCAAAGTGTGCATGTCCTAATCCCCAGAACCTGGGAGTGCGTGACCTTACAGGCCAAAAGGGACTTTGCACATGTGGTTAAGGATCTTGAGATGGGTCCTGGAGTGTCCAGTGGGCCCCCAATGTCTTCACAAGGGGTCCTTATAAGTGAAAGAGGGAGGCAGGGGGGTCAGAGTCAGAAAGAAATTGAGGACATTATGCTGCTGCCTTAAGGGTGGACGGGGCCAGGAGCCAAAGACTGTGGACAGCCTCTAGAAGGCGGGAAAGGCGAGAATTCTCCCCTAGAGCATCCAAAATCCTTGCTTTTAGCCCGTGAAAGCTGTTGTAGATTTCTAACCTTTGGAAGTGTAAGATATTAAATCTGTGTTGTTTTAACCCACTATGCGTGGGGTCATTTGTTAGAGCAGCGACAGGAAGCTAATACACCATGGGACCCAGCAAACAACTCCCCTCTCGGGGCTGCAGCCTCCTGGGCCCCGAAGTGGGGCCACAGGAGCACCCGCCTCCCAGGCCGCAGTCATGACAGTGATTCAAAGTGTGTGAATGTGTGGGACAGTGCCCGGCACGGGGCAAGCGCCACACAAAGTCTTGTATAAAAGTCTCAGAATACGGAGAAAAGGCTTGTATTCTGCGTGCTTATCACAAAGGCTCGAGGGGTGGTGGCGGGGGGTGGTCCTCTCAGGAGATTGAGACAACCCTGCTCCTACCTTTCAGAAGCAAGTGCACATCATTCAGGCGCTTTAAATTTAAAAATAAAATAGTGATGGGAATTCCCAGGCGGTCCAGTGGTTAGGACTCCACACTTTCACTGCCATGGCCCGAGTTCAATCCCTGGTTGGGGAACTAAGATGCTAAGAGCCGCGCGGTGTGGCCAAAAATTAAAAAATATATAAGTTAAAAAAAAATAAAACAGTGACAAGATATAGGCACTTCTGGCATCCTCTGTGGCTCTGTGAAATCAGCACCGGCCTCAGCTGTAAAACTCCATGATTTGATGCTCATAAAAATCATACTCTCTCCCCGCGAGACTATCCGAAGCGTGAAGTATGGCGCTTCCCCAAACGTGTGCAGGGGTTTGCTGAGCACCTACTGTGCGCCAAACACCTACTGTGCGCCAGGCCCTGTGTGAGTCGGATGAGGCACTGTGCCTCCCAGGGCTCTTCTTGTGGACACCGAAGAGGAGAGAGGGTGAGGCAGGCGTGTGAGGGGCTATGGACATGGGTGCTAAGGTTTTGGGAGGTGTCTCTAGGTGGAAGGGCCGGAGGGAGGGAGGGGCAGCCTGCTACTGGTCTCCATCCCCCCACCCCACCCCCAAGAAAGAACAGTTCCCAAGCTCACGGGCAGGGAGGGCTTCCTTGGGAGGCAAAGCCTTCAGTGCAGAGCTGGGTACCACCATCCCTCTCGGGTCCCCTGAGCCTCCTGGCGCGGCCCCGGTGCACATGTGGGGCCCCATTCTGGCCGGATCTCACTCCCCACACTGGCTGCCAGCAGAGGGGACAAGGCCGACCTCACAGACTAGGCCAGGAAGCTGGAGCTCTGGGCACCGTTTTCCAAAGGGTCCTGGTGGAAAACAGCTAAAATCTGCCCCACCTGGGAACACGATACGAGAAAGAGAGAGAGGAAGCCTCTGAAAATCCAGACGCAGGCTGGCGTCCAGGGGCCCCGGGGGCGACGAGACAGCTCAGGCAGTCGTTGCCGAGGCCTGAGGCTGCCCCCGCAGGGCTCCAGGGACCAGTGGCAGTTCCGGCGTCCCGCAGCCGCCGGGCTCCGGAAGCTCAGAGCCGAGTCTTGCAGCTGCAGCGGTGTTTTAACATCAACATGGCAGCGCTGCGCGCGGAGCCCGGCCAGCCCCGGGAGCCGGCCAGGAAGGCACACCGCTGGCCCTGAAAGGGCAGCCCTCCAGCCACGCTGGACTCACATTCCCATCGGAGTCGCCGGCGTGGGAGGCGGGCTGAGGACGGGGCTTGGGCTCCAGCGCCCAGGGGACCCCCTGCTGCTGCCGCTGCACCTGATGGCCTGGCCTGGGCCACCTGGAGCAAAGAAAGCTCCCAGGCGCCCTGCTCCCCTCACCGCCCCCCAACCCTGGGGCAGCCACATCCCAGCTCGTTTCCCCAAAGGCCCTGGTGCTTGCTTCCCTCTGAAGAGGACCCGTCGAGAAACCCACCTGTGCCGGCCACCTGCGCACAGTGCCTCAGTTTGCTCGTCTGTACGAGGAGGCTGATGCCCGGGCGCGAGCTGGCCGGTGTCCTCGGGTCCCCTCGCAGCCCTGGGCTGCAGGGGCAGGGGAAAGCACGGGGAAGCTGAGAGCTGAAGGCCGGACCCCAGACTCCCAGACGCCACACACGCCCACCCTGGGATGGCGACACAGCTGGGCCAGCCTCCAGCCCCCAGCTCCTTCTAGGGACCGGGAGAGCCCTGTTCTAGCCTGGGGAGGGGGCTGGTCTGGCTCCCTGGTCTCCTGGGCAGGCAGGGTGTGTGTGTAGGGACCAGGGAGTGCTTCTGAGAGAGTGGGACCCAGAGAACAGCGGGCTGCCCTCCGCCTACCATGCCCCCCCACCCCACCGCCTCACCCAGTGATTCACACGCCTTCCCTGGAGCTGCCGGGTGAGGATACATACTCCACGCCTGGAAGTAAAAATACACCCCGGCGTCTGGAGAGCTCCCCCTTCCTGGCTGTGGTACAGGGCACGGCCCACAGGACGGCAAAGAAAGATAAGTCCTCCGTCGTGAGAGCTCCGTGCCGCGCCGTGACAGCCCAGCCCCACCGGGGATCCGGGCCTGGCTGGCAGTGACAGGTAGGGATGGCACAGCGGTGTGACACACGGCGGTCCCCCACCTGCCACGGCACGGGACGTGGCTGAAGACCACGTGTGACCCACAGAACCTTCCGCTTAGGAAGCATCAAGCCCCCATCAGCGGAGGGTAAGTGGCAGGAGGAAGGGTCCGGGGAGACCCCACACTGACATGGGAGAGGGGCGTCCTCACCAAAGCCACAGGGAACCTTTGTAAGGGCCGAGACAGCCTTTCTCAGGCCACTGGCCTCACTGGCGGGGGATGGCTTCAACCACGATTGGAATTACACTGAATATCTTCGGCGTGTTTGGGGATTTGAGACCAAAAGCTCCCATGCTGGGCTAAGGGGACGCTGACCTGCACCCGTGAGGAAAGTGATCCGAGGAGGGACATTTAAGCCCCAAGAATTCTTATCCTTTTTATGAAAGGCTTCGGGTATCGGTGGCAAATCCTGGGGTGAGGGGAGGGACTCCAAACGGCTCGTTGCACAACACGGCACGACAGAGGCGGTGAGGGGGCCAGGCTCGGGGAGCCCAGGAGACCCCAAACGGCGCAGGCGCGGGGTCTGGCACTCAGAGCAGTGAAACTGAGCAAAGCCATACATCACAGGCCGGAGGCAGGGCTCAGGGACGGGCCGGCTCCCCAAGATGCCCTTGGGGGCCCGACGGACCCAAGCCAGCCGGATGGTGGTGGGTTGGTTTGTGGCCTCCACAAAGATATGTTCGTGTCCTAATCCCCAGGACCTGTGAATGTGACCCTCTTTGGAAACAGGGTCTTTGCACATGTGATCAAGTTAAGATGCGGTCCCACTGGACGGGGGCGGGCCCTAATTCGACATGGCTGGTGTCCTTATACGAAGAGGGAACTTTGGACGCGGGACACACAGAGGGAAGAAGGCCATGGGGGAACGGAGGGAGAGATGGAGGGGCGCATCTCCAAGGTAAGGCACGCCGAGGATGGCCGGCCACCACCAGAAGTTGGGACAGACACAGGGATGGATTCTCCCCTAGAGCCTTCGGAGGGAACACCCGGATCTCAGACCTCAGGCCTCTTTGTACCTTATCTGTTTCCCCCGCCCCACAGCAGGGAGGCCAGGAGTCCCAAGGGCACAAAGGACAGACCACGCCCACCCCAAGGAGAGTCCCTGTCAGGCCCCGCCTAGTGGCATCTTCCCAGGAAGGTGGCTCCTGTCCACTCCCTCGCCCCCAGAGCGCCCGGCAGGGCACGGGCGTTAGCGTGGTTAGAGCTGCAGGCAGAGCTTCTCACTCGGATGAGCCTTTCACAGAGACGCGAGGCTGCCAGAGCCGCTGCTGAATTCCCGCTGGAGGCCACTTCCTCCAGGGTTAAGCGGACGGGGGCTGAAAGGAGGCGCCAGGGTTTCTGGCCCCTCATGGCCTTCCTTTCCGCCAACGGGCTCCTCCCTCCGTGGCCTGACACACCTGGTTCTCTTGCACCTCAGCTTGCTCATAGGCACCTTCGCTGGTCAGGGACACATCGTGAGCCTGCAAGGGGGCCTTGGGGGCTGACCCCTGTCTCCTCAGTTCACCTGTCCATCCATCCATCCATCCATCCATCCATCCATCCATCCGTGTGTCCATCCATCCATCCATTCATCCATCGGTCCATTTATCCATCCATTTGTCCATCCATCCACCCATCCATCCTTCTGTCCATGTATGCGTTCATCTGTCCATCCTTCCATCTGCCCATCCATCCATCCATCTATCCATTTGTCCATCCACCTGTGCTGCCATCCTTCCTAACGCCGGGCACTAACTCCCTAAATTCCTAACTCCCTTCCCTCTCTGCCCTCACCCTTGGTTTCGCCATCATAGACCAGAAACAGAGAAATGAGAAAATCCAGGTGTCCTGGGTTGGGGGCAGGGGTGGGGACAGCCGAGATCCTAAGAGTTGGCAGTGACAAAGACTTCCAAGGGCTGGGCAGCCCCGGGAGATTTTCGAGGATGGGCAAAGACAGCCCACTCCCCACCACCAATTCTACCTGGTTCCGGCCCCAAGGGCTTCCCTCGGCATCTGGGTCCGGGGAACCAGCACCTCGTCCTTAGGGCAATTCCCCAGTGTGCCCCTCGGACATACACTCGACGTGTAAACGAACCCCAGGAGACCAGAGGGGGTGACGGGGCAACGCACGAGGGGGCCCAGGCCACTGGCTTCTAGGGAACCCACATCCACATCTGAGGGGTAACAGCTCAGACTGTCACCTCCAGTCACCACTCCACGGAGGGTCGAGCCCCTCATCGGCCACAGATGGGTGATCTGTCCTCATCTCACCCACCCCAGTGGTGGCTGTCCCCTCAAAGGTGCACCCCAGAGAAGACGACTTGCGACCCCAAATGCCGTCTGTGCTCTCCCTGAGGGTGGTAAGAGGGGACAGGGCTAGTTCCCTGAACTGGCCATGTTAACCTGGGGAGATGGGTATCTGCCACACACACGCGCTCATCCTTCCTGGCAGCACGACCTCTCCCCACAGCTCCGCCAGGCAGGACGGGGAGGGGGGCAGGAAGGACATGGGGTGTTCCCTCAATCTGGAGCCGGAGGTCCAGGCCCCGAGAGCTCAAAGGTGACACAGACAGCGGCTGTCCTGTTCACAGCTGTATCCCTCGCCAGGCCTGGCTTAAATATTTGTGGGATGAATGCAGCTGACAGGCGAACCCGGCCCGGCAGGCGGCCTTGGCTGTCCTGGTGTCCTGCAGGCGACCAGGGGCCCTGCAGGGAGACAAGCCCTCCGCAGAGCCTGTTCTGCAAGGCACTTCTCAGTCAAGTCTCTGATTTGCGTTTCTAATTTGGAGGGTCTGGGAGCTCATGAGGCCTTTTTAAAAAATAAAACAGTCACAAGTACATTTTGGAAAGACCAAATGGAATTTTACTTTCTGGCCTCAGCTTAGCCTACAAGTCCCTGAACTGCCCTCCACCAGCCTCAGGGCTGCAACTCAACCACGCCTCAGGACCTTTGCACTTGCCATTCCCTTGGACTGACACACAGTTCAGCCCTATGACCATAAAGGCCACTCTCTCATGTTTTCTGGTTTCCATTAAATGTCACTTCCCTGACCATCCAGTCTAAAGGAGCTCTACCTGAACCCAGCTCTTCGTCTTACGGGCACTTAACAATCCACCTGGTGTTTCATCACATGTTTAAGTTGGTGACTGTCTCTCCCACTAGAATGCCAGTTCCACGAGGGCAGGGCCCTTGAACATCTTGTTCACCACTAAGTCACCCACGGCCCAAAACAGCATATGGCATATAGTAGGTGCTCAATAAGTACCGGTGGGACGAATGACCGATTCCTAGATCTTCCTTTGGTTTGGGAATTACCAGGAACGGTACCATCGTTGGTCCACAGAGTGGGCCAGAAGAAAACCTATGATCAAGTTAGGGTGGGGTTGAGGGATTCATTTATACCCAGCCTACTCCCCAGTGCCTTTTACATCTTGGGGGGCAATGTCGCAGCCAGCCAGTTACCCTACATCCACGGGGTACTGCCCAGAAGTTAAGTCCAGCTTATTAAAACAAAGTGGGGGGAAATGGAGCCTCTTTCTAGAGGGTGAGCAAGTTTAACATGCACTTGCAGCATAATAAATACGGTGACAAGCTAGCGAGGACCTCAGTGGCCACGGGGCTGGGGACAGAACTGCAGCTCATCCCCCTGACTGGGGTGTGCGCCACCAGTGTCGACCAGGAAGGCAGTGCTGGAAACTGGGTGTCAGAACAAAGATGCCTACCCCAGGCGGAACCCCAGGCCCACATGGTCTGACAGGGGCCACCAAGGGGCTGCCAGAGCAAAGCGGCCCTGCTTGCGGCCACCTGGAACCACCAACTCCAAGACGCAGGAGAGCCCACCTGAAAGCACCAACTCCAAGACGCAGGAGAGCCCACCTGAAAGCACCAACTCCGGGACGCAGGAGAGCCCACCTGAAAGCACCAACTCTGAGACGCAGGAGAGCGGCTGAAATTTTGCCTATATCTGCGCCTGGAAAGCATTGTCAGTGAGTCGCCTGCGGGCAGGATTAGCAACATTTAACAGGAGTTAACCTGCGGGGGGCGGGGGGGGGGGTGGATGGAGGTGGCCAATGTGACAATAACTTAGGTGCCCGGGGCCCCAGCTGCAGGCCCCAGGGCTGAGAAGAGGTTTCCCTGTGGCAACCATTCCCTCTCTTTTTATTAAAAGCAGCATTTCCAAATCCTGTAGGTTCAGAGGTATTTTGTTTTTTTAAAAAAATCAAAACAAAACAACAACAACAACACGCAGGTAGTTAATTAGCTGCACAGTGAAAGGTAGGATAATGCAAGGTTCAAGGGTAGAGACTCCGGAGCCCAATTCCCTGGGTTCTAACCCAGCACCGCCACTTAGTTTAGGCAAGTCGCTAACCTCTGTGCCTCAGCTTCCCGCTCTGGGAAACGGGTGTCATAAGAGCACCTACAAACTTCTTGGGACTACTGTGAAAATGAAATGAGTTGATGCAAGTAAAGCGTGTAGGACGGCTCCCAGCACCTGGGAAGGCTATCTAAATGCAGATGTCATTACCTGTGTGGAAACAGCCCCAGGTCTTGCCTTCAAGCCAAATTAGAAAGATCAGAGACAGCTCAGTTCCATACCTGGCATCTAGTTAGCAAGGAGGGGGAAAAAATAAAATCAACTAGGACAGCCAAGACAAGTAAGCCAGGCCCACTGTTCTTATGGCCGCCCCTGGCTGGCCTGGCCGGCAGGGAAGGCCTCCAAAAATCCTTCTATAAGGGGGATTCCGGGTCATCCGAAGAATCAAGGGGAAGGCTGGTTCCCGGTCCCTTTTCTCCAAGGCCCGCTGTGTAGGACACCACAGGGATTTATTCCCAACGCGAGAGCTCAAATACCACCCCCTCCATTCACCTGTGCCAAGTCTGAGACACTCTTTCAGGAAAGCTGGTACGTTCAGACAGTGGGATCGATTTCACTGCCAACAGCCTGGGTCACATCTATCAATCCCTGGAAGTCCAGAACGCCTCTCCTACCCCCAGCCCCCAAAAGAGAGACCAAAGTTCAAATTCAACGCATGATTTTGGTCTAAGCCAGCGGTTCCCAACCTCTGCTGCACATGAGGATAACCCGGGGAGGTTTTAAAAATCCTGATGTCCAGGTGGCAGGCTCTACCAATCAAATGACACTGTCTGGAGGTATGAGGTGGGCATGGATATTCTTGAAAGACCTCCAGGAGAGGGATTTCCCTGGTGGTCCAGTGGTTAAGACTCCACGTTCCCAATGCAGGGGGCCTGGGTTCGATCCCTGGTTGGGGAACTAGATCCCAGATGCCGCAACTAAGAGTCCGCAGGATGAAACTAAGACTTGATGCAGCCAAATAAATAAATACTTAAAAAAAAAAATCTCTAAGAGATTCCCGAGCCCACTCAAGTTTGGGACCCACTGGACCAAGGAGCAAGGGAGACACCAGTGACATTCCCATCAATAGGCCTGGAGGCAGGGGAACCATTCCTTTCTGCTCCTGGGAGGATTTCCAACTGGGGGGAAGCATTTACTGCCCTGTGAGGTACCAGGTGGGCATTGCCGGGGCCCCAGGAAAGCGGCGCCGGGCTGCAGTCGTGCTAGGACACCCGGCAGAAACAACGTGAAGGCGTGCAGAGCGCCGCAGAACAGGGAAATGCCACTGGAATTGTTAGCAGACTCCGGATCTCAACTTGTCATTTCCTCAAGTCCAAAGGCGCCCGATCCCGCCTGCCTGGCTCCCGCCTGCCGGGGAAGGGGTGCGGGGAACCCAGTCTCAGCCCAGCCACCAAGCTGGGTGACCCCCGGAGCCCACCTGAGGGCCCCACTAAGTCTGGCAAGAGGGAAAACTCTTGCGTCTCCTGCCCTGGGGTTCCAGCCTTCCCCAGGCACCGCCTCAGCTCCACGTCAACATACCTCAACACCCTGGGAAGGAAGGGCTCCTGTCTGCGTTTGGTTAAAAAAAAAAAAAAAAAGTCTTTCACGTTGGCAGCACAGGGGGAAGAGTAAACAGGGAACCTGGGTACACTGCTTCGGCCAGGGGCTCCAGCTCACCTAGCCTGAAGCCAGCCTCTTGGAGGATTTCGGACAGTCCTCAACCCCTGCTCTTTCACTGCTGACAGTAAGACAGACGATCACTCCTTAGGCCCACAGCCAGGGAGAGGGCTGCAGGGGTCAGGCTGGACCATCCCCACCTGCGGAGCGTGGCTGTCACTTGGCCACCTTCTTGGCTGGGGGGATGGCGGGGGGAACCCAGTCCCGGCTCCTGAAGTACCCCATCCGGGGGGCTGGCTCTGTTCCCGGTTTCTGCGCGAAGCCGCGTGCTTACCGCTTTGGCCTCGCCGGGTCCGGGGGCCTCCGAGGAGGCGCCAGAGACCCCCGCGCGAGCGTCGAGGATGCCAGGCGCCAGGGAGTAGAAGGGCGGGCTGGGGCTGGGGCTGGGGGGCAGCCCGGAGTCAGGGCTGTCCAGCAAGCCCTCCCGGCTCTTCTCCTTGAGGCTCTCCTCCATGCCCTGCAGATGCAGGTGGCCCACCATGTCTGGGGGGCGCCGGGCGCGGGCCCCCGGCTCCTCGGGGGGCTCCTCCACCGCGCTCCGGGGCCCGGGGCGGGCGGCGGCGGGGCGAGGGCTGCGCGCCGGGGACCTGCGGGCAGAGCCGAGAGGCGGTGCGTCGGGCCCGGCGCCCACCCGCACCCCCCCGCCCGAGTCCCCGGCTCCCCGGCCGCCCTGGCCGCGCGCGCGCGCGCGCCGCGCCCAGGAGGGGCCGGCGGTCGGGCGCCCGGCTCCGTGCGCTCGGGGCGGCTGCCCCTCCGCGCTGCCACGCCGGGCCCGCCGCTGCTGGCCGCGCTCCAGCCACGCCGGGCCCGGCCTCGCCTTCGCGCTCCGCCGCCCGCCGCCCGGCCCAGCCCGAGGCGCACGCCGCCGCCGGGCCCTCTCCGCACCTTCCCGGCCGCGCCTCCTTTTCTAGGCGCCTCCTCCCGGCCCACCCCGCCCCCGGCCTCCTCCGCGGTGGGCAACCGCCCCGTCTGGCGCCTCCACCCCCCCCAGCCCGCGCCCGGGGCGACTGCACAGCCCGGCAATCCTCCGGAATAAACACCCCAGCGGCGGCACCAAGGGGTGACTCGTGGGGTCCCCAAGTCATCCCAAGTAACAGTAGTAGGAGTAGTAATGTCTGAGGTGACCTTTCGAGGTTTCTCCAGCTCACTGTAGTCCGAATAAAAGAATCTTCAGAGACCTCTGTTTTAGAAGATCTGTAACTTACAAGGGAGGGGGCGGAAACCAAAGGCTTCAATACTCCGCAAGCTTCAAGACCTGTTCCTTAGCTCCCCTCTTTCCAACGGGGCGATCCGCCCCTTTGTCGATGTTCTAAAACACGAACCAACAGTCCCGGGGTATTTGTGTCTCCATCATTTGGGTACCCAAGCCCAACATACTGGTCCTCTGGGGTGGACAGCCTTGGGTGGAAATGGGGCTGGGGCAGGTGACCGGGAGATTAGAAACATTTCCTGAATCCTCCAGCACCTGGCTGTTTCCCCAATTTCTTCCAAGCAGGTTCTTGAGCACTGACGGTCTCTCCCATCTTTCCCTTCTTTTCCTTCCGCGGAAGGGAGAAGTCACTTGCTTCCGTTTCTTCAGATGATTGACAAGGAGGTCCTTGTCAGTCCAGCTCCCACCCACACAGACACTCCCCCCCACCCCCGCCAGGTGATCCAGCCTTCCATTCTGAAAGCAGGGAATCCAGGGGTACCTAGAGGTTGCGCTGTAGAACAGGAATGTGGGAGAGGCTCCTCGTCTAGCCAAGGGAGCAGAGGAGGCAGGGAAGGTGTGAGAGTGTGGACAGATATACTAGTTTGGTTTCCCTTTGGTGTCTGCTCTTCAGTCACCCCCAAACTGAGGGCACCAGGCTAAAGCACGGTCATTCCATCAGGACTGATCAAGCCGCCACTGTGCCCCCAGCGCTGGGTCCACTTCAGAGCCGCCCACGAGCAAGATAGCCTGGCCCCCGGGGCGCCCAGTCAGATGAGGGGGGAAAACACACCAGGAAGCAAAGGCCGTGAGTTTCAAGGAGGGCATTGACGAGGCACTGCCAGCAAGAATCGTCAGAGGGACAGTTCATTGCTGGGGTGTTCATGAAAGCCCGCTCTGAGGAAGGGACGTTTAAAGATGAGTCCTGAACAGTCCCACGTGAGCTGGAGAAAGAGAACTAGCCTTCCAGGCAGGGGGACAACAAGGACAAAGGTGCTCTCAGTAGTGAGAATGAGTTGCATTCCAGGAAGGGACAGAAGGGTTGGGGGGCTTCCTAAGAGTGCTGCGGGGGGACACAGAAGGACATGTTATCAGGTGAATTTGCAGCCCATTTCCATACCAACCAGGAAGACCATGGGAAGTCTGCTGCCCAAACAGAATTAGCCAGAGCTTTGAGTATCTGGAGCATTGTGGAGGAAAAAAACAAAACAAAACCCAACACAGAACAGCTGACTCCGTTTGCTTCAGTTCTTAGGCAAGAATTCAATTCAATTCTTCCTCAGCCTTGGGCTCCGTGACCAGAAATATGTGGGTGACTTATCATCTCACAGGACAAAAGCGGGGGCTGTGATTTGCAGAACAGACGCACATGTAGATGCAGTTCCTTCCCAAATGCTCACTCACTCAAGCCCCCAGAAGCGAGATCGCCTTCACTGCCCTCGCTGCCGGGCTGCCCTGGAGAAAAGTCTGATAAGAACGGATTACTTCCCAGCCCAGGGAAGTGAATCTGGCAACAACATCCACCCGAGGCTGGTGGGGAATTAGGCGGAGGCATGTGGGGCAGGGTTGCATCATTGAAGTGTCATCTTGACTTTATTTAAAATGTTGCTATTTTCATCATCTGGAATTTTTTGCATCATTTTGGCCTTTCCAGCACTGCAGTAAAATATAGTATGTGTCGCGATTTCCGCATCTGGGACGTTTCCTTAAATTTTGGACTCCAGGTGAGGGCCCTACTCTCCTCACCCTAATCTTGGCCCCCTTGTGCCATTCATGCTTATCAGGGGTGCCTTCATAACCATGCCCACTCGGGTTCTGGAAGTTTCCCTGCGCCCACACACAACTTCCCTTGAAATGGAATAACGCTGGAGACGTGTCTACACCCAGCAGCAGGAAAAACATGACCGCACTACGAATGTCAAACATGCAGTTAGTGGCCCACACACATGACCCCAGTGACCGTGACCTCTGACCTATTTGGATCTCCTGCCGCTGGCTGGGGGCTGCCCATCCGCTGAAAGCTGGTACTGTACAAGCTTCTGTTTCTCACTGTGTCAGATGGTCCGCAAATGTCAAAGAGGGGAGAAAAAGCCGAATTTCCATAAGTTAGCTTGAGCCAGGAGCTAGCAGTGGGTGGGGGGCTATCTCGGCCAGTCTCTGGAGGAAAGGAGGCTTGAATCTCTGTAACGTGAGGCCAGTAGAGCAAGCAGGGCGGGGTCTTTGCAGATCCGAGTGCCTGCTCTGGACCAGGTGCTGTGGGCGGAGGGCGAGATCAGGTCTGCAGAGACCCGTATGTGGGGCTAAGGTATTTGGACTTTATCTGCCAGGGGATGGGGAATCTGTAGAGTTTAGGAAAGATCTGATGCAAACTGCTTCCGAAGTTGGATTACAGAGAGGAGAGTGGAGGGACATCCCTGGCGGTCCAGGAGTTGGGACTCTGCGTTTCACTGCAGGGGGCACGGGTCCGATCAGGGAACTGGGATCCCTCGTGCCACGTGGTGCAGCAAAAAAAGAGAGGAGAGCGGAGACTGAGACAAATCGGGTGGAGAGAGTCGGTATGTGACAGAAAAGAAGTTATTAGGGTACCCCGACAAGGGGTCCGTGCTGGAGAGAAGGGGAGACCCCCCATACCACACACTTCCGGGAAGGGAGACGTTCGTTCAGGAACTCGTGGAGTCACCTGCTTTTAAGAAAGGTGGCCTAGGGCTTCCCTGGTGGCGCAGTGGTTGAGAGTCCGCCTTCCGATGCAGGGGACACGGGTTCGTGCCCTGGTCCGGGAGGATCCCACATGCCGCGGAGCGGCTGGGCCCGCTGAGCCATGGCCGCTGAGCCTGCGTGTCCAGAGTCTGTGCTCCGCAACGGGAGAGGCCACAACAGTGAGAGGCCTGCGTACCGCAAAAAAAAAAAAAAAAGAAAGAAAGGTGACCTAGAATGGTCCCAAGCTCCATGGGGCTCACCCAGCATCCCGGCATCAGGGGGGCTTTCCCAGGCTGCTTTGTAAGTGGGAGAGAGAAAGGCCAGAGGATGAAGGGGAAGGGCACAGAGGAGAAAAGGCTTTTTCATGGAGAGCCATTAGCCACTTGTTCCGAGCAGCAGTGAAGAACATTCATGAAGTGGGGCTGTGCCTTCAGGGACGGCTGACAAAGGCCTCTGCTCACACGCCGTCTCACCCTGGAACCCCACAAGCTACACTGACACTCCAGATGCATGCGTATTACTTCTAATTTAAAATAAAGGAGATCAATCCATGGAGGCTCAGAGAGGTTAAGTGACTTGCCTGTGGTCACACAGCTACTAAGCAGAAAGGCAGAGTGGATGTGGGGGAAAGCTGTCAACGGGTACTAATGTATCGTGAAACGGGGGAGGCAAGACTTAGGTCCCAATGCCTGACAAAGCGGCATTTCTGTGACCTGCACAGAAAGTACCGAAGCAAACGGCCCATCTGGGGAGCACGTTGAAGACCCCAAAGGACCAGGCTGAACTAGAGGCAAAGATCCTGCTCATGTGACATGGTGATTGTTCACGGATCACCTCCTGCTCTTGCCAACTGCACTGGAAGTCCCCTGAGGACAGGGCTTGGCAATCCTGTTTCCTGGTGGGCTGTGCACACCACACACAGGAATCTGAGTAATTGTACTTACGCGACGCACCCAGAAGGGCCCTAGTCACTCACATAGCAGTCCCTGGGGAGGTGGTGGCTGGTTTATTTAATCAGATCTGTATAGTTCCCCATAGTTCCTCAATGGTTGACATCATATTCTGGAAAGATTAGCAGAATATGGAGAATTACATCACCTTTAGAGATGAGAAAATGGAAGCACAGAGAGGGTAAACGTTTTGCCTAAACTCACACAGCAGAGCCCATTCTTAAAATCCTCATCTGGGACCTGTCTTTGTTATCATTCAAGAGTCTGTCTGAAACAAGGAGCTGTCCCTTTGCGGGGGCCAAAGTCAAAACCCACCGAAAAGCCCCTTCTCCTCCCAATGAGAATGCAGGGCCTGTGGGCAGATCAGAGCTGTCTGCTCTTATTTCAGGAGCCTCTGTCAAATTCCAGATGGGGAGCTCTTGCTGGCAGGAATGGGGTGCACCCCTGGGTGGGGTGATGGGGCCCATGAGGCACAGGTTCGCCTCACCGCTGGGTATGGTCACAGCTTTAAATACTGCCTACCCCCCAGGAGAGCTCCCACTCGAAGGAAAGGGGATCTTCTGGCTGTCTGCATGCTCAGCTGCCTGGGTTTGAACCCCAGCCCCGTGTGATTTGGGCGATTTGCGTGCCCTCTCTGTGCCTAAGCACCCCCGTCTATAAAGCGGGGATGTTAATAAAGGGGTTCAATGAGGATTAAATCTACTGGGATTAAATATAAGTACAACTAGAGACCGCTTCCAGGCCTGCCAGTGCCAGGCTGAGCCCTCGGCTCAACGCCAGCGAACATGCTCCAGGCTTGGCCCGCCTGCGCTCTGAATCCCAGCACCTCACTTCCTCTCTAGGTAAAGTGACCAAAGTAATTAACATATTAAATACATATGTGTGCATGTGTAATCAATATATCAACATATAATCAATATATTGAATATATATGTATATAAGCACACACACGCATACACATACATATATATATATATTTTTTTTTTTTTTAAAAGAGAAGGTGAAATGCGAGCTACGTCTTTATCTTTTATGTGCAAAGTGCACAGATATTGTCTACCATTAGGGAATCCAGGAAATAACAGTAATCAAACATTATTTAGTTTTTTTTTTTTTTTTTTTTGCAGTGCGCGGGCCTCTCACCGCTGAGGCCTCTCCCGTTGCGGGCTGTGGCCTCTCCCGTTGCAGAGCACAGGCTCCGGACGCGCAGGCCCAGCGGCCATGGCTCACGGGCCCAGCCGCTCCGCGGCATGTGGGATCTTCCCGGACCGGGGCACGAACCCGTGTCCCCTGCATCGGCAGGCGGACTCTCAACCACTGCGCCACCAGGGAAGCCCCTCCATTATTTAGTTTTTGAAGGTAGCCACCAGGATTTAATTGGAGTTCAGAGAGGCAGAGGGCTGAGAGGTGAGAAACAGTTGCTTTGGTATCATAAACTCTGGACAAATCCCATTAGATTTTTTTTTTTAATTGAAGTAGAGTTGATTTACAATGTTGTGTTAATTTCTGCTGTACAGCAAAGTGATTCAGTTTTACATATATATATATATATATATGCTTTTTTCATATTTTTTCCATGATGGTTTATCACAGGATATTGAATGTAGTTCCCTGTGCTCTACAATAGGACCTTGTTGCTTATCCATCCTGTACATACTAGTTTACATCTGCTGACCCCAAACTCCCAGTCCATCCCTCCTCACCCCCCTCCCCCTTGGCAAGCACAAGTCTGTTCTCTGTCTGTGAGTCTGTTTCTCCCATTAGATTTGTTCCCAAGGGCATGGGATCCAGTGGAATAGGTTTTCAGTGAGAGGCCCGGTACCATACAATGACAATGATATTCGGGCTGTGAGTCCAGCCAGGCCCAGCTTGGGGGCCTGGCCAGTGGGTGCCCTGCCCACCCCTGCTGGCCATCTGGCCTGAGAGTTTTCCATAGCGCCCTTGCTCAGTCCTCAGCGCAAGCTACAGGTGTCCCCGCCGGGACATAGCTTCACCAGTGACTCACCTCTTCATTTTTAGTACGTCCTCTGAGCCCGCGGCTCTGTCTCTGCAGCAGCTGTCTGTCTGGGGGTCAGGGCCTGCTCTGACCTCACCGCCCTCGGGCCCGTGCACAGAGGGCAGGGACCGAGGTCCGCACTAGGAGAGGGAAGTGAGGACAAAATGCATCCAGAGCGTATCTGGACCCGGGACTGCGTTCTTCTGCTGACCTCCGAATGTGTGGGTCTGGACCAGCCTCAGGATCCTCAATGCCTTGAGCGAGATCATCAAAACTCTGCTTTAAGGGTCTGCGGGCTGCCTTCCCAGCTTGGTATTTCTGCTGCTCTTCCCCTCTCTCCTTCCAGAAGGGGGTCGACCGCATCACTTCACAGCCACATGCAGAGGCGCCCACAGCTGAAAGGGTTTTTGCAGCTGTTAACTTACTGGTTCACACCTTCGGGTTTACGGAGCTTTTAGCTGAAAAGGCCTTTTCTGCCAGCCTCTCCCAAGCCTGAGTAAACAAAAAACCTATTTATGTCTTCAGAGCACTTAATTAAGGCAGGGCAGGGATAAAATCAGTGACAGCGTGTAGTAAAAACAGTCCTTCAAGTCAGGAGAAGGGGGGGTGGGGTCGGGCCAGCTGCGCGTTCTTGGGGAAGCCGTGTCCCCTTCCAATCTTTGTTTTGTAAAGTTGAAAGAATATCATGAAAGCCCAAACACCCTTCTCCTCCACACCTCAACTGTTAATGCAATGATATTATATAGCCTTGATTTCATATCAAAATTCCCCCAATTATCCCAACGATGTCCTTGAAAGCTGCTTTGTTTTTCAATCTGGCGCCCAAGCATACGACGTTCTTAGTTGTCATTGCTGAGGGTCCGTTCTCCGGGGGTGTCCTGTGTTTCAGAACACCTTGGGAGCAGAAGCCCTGGCTGCCCTTTGTCTGGAAAGGTAGAGATAGTGTGTCCTTCCAAAGCAAAGTGTAGGCAGGCTTACCGTCCAGTATAAGAAAGATGATATCTCCCTCTGGCCCGGGGCGGGCAGGGTAAGATCAGGCAAGCATACTGTCCATTATAAAATACTTGGGTTCCTTCAACTCAAGGTTCCTCTGCTATAATGCAAGGCACTGTGTGTGCGGGTGTCACCTGGCCTTCTTTGAGTGGCCCCGTGGGACCTGGGGCTCGGGAAAAATGGCACGAGAAAATGCTGGCAGTCTGTCTACTGCAAAGGCTGTGAGTCAGACATCCTCTGACTCTGACCCCGGAATCCCCTGTGCTTTGCCAGAGCCCAGGCGACAGTGGCAGACTAACTTCTTAGCTGGCCGGGAAGGTGAAATCTCACATCTTTATAGTGTTTGATAATCATTTTCAGACAAGAGCATCAGTCACTTCACACCCTCAATAGTCATTTCTCTTTTGTCCTTTCTTCTAGAATAATCCCTCGCCTTTCGGTCTGTCTAGGCACTGACCGTTTCAAAGCGTTCAGGCCAGTTGTTTTTCTGTTTGTTGTTTTGTTTGTTTTGGCCGTGCCGCGCGGCATGCAGGATCTAGTCCCCTGACCAGGGATCAAACCCGCGGCCCCTGCAATGGAAGCGCAGAGTCCTAACCACTAGACTGCCAGGGAAGTCCCAATACATTCATGTTTCTCTACCACTTTTGTTACCATTTTTTCAATTTAGGGGTTCACAGTTGTCTTGCTTACAAGCTGCACTTAAAAGCAAACGCAAATATCTTCAGGGTCTGACGCATGTGGACCCGGGGCCCACGCACCGGGGACTAAACGCTGTGGAGGCGGCCCCTTCTTCACGCCTCTCTTTCGGCGAATCTACGCAAGGCAAAACGTTTTGGGGTTTTCCAAATGTGGCACACCGTCCAGATGGGTTTCAAATGATTTTCTCTGGCTAGAAAGCATGATGTCACGTGAACTGGTGTGTATGCGTGCCTGGATCCGTGGTGCCAAAACATCACTTCTTGATGTAGAGGGTTTGGGGGATGAAAACGTTGTTATGCTGAGAAAAAAGTCCTCCTAGAAACACTACGGCCTTTCAAGAGCCGGCATGGCAAACCCTCTTTAACTGGACAGTCGTTCTCAGCTACGTCTGAATAAAGAAGCAGACAGGATATCTGTGCACATAAAACATACATAAGACTAAGTCAAACCTGGGCAGAGCCAAAGGGAAGCCAGAGTAACTAAGAGGGGTGCAGAGGAGAGAACAAACTCGGAGCTCTTTCTCTGCACCTCAGAGGGACCGAGGGAAAGCTGCCAGAGGCCCTGTATCTCCCCCGCGACGGCCCCGGGGTGAGCACACTGCGGAGAAGGGCAAACAAATACCATTTCTATTCATTCCTGGAGGAAGACACAAGTCCGGACAGATTTTTTGGTTGTGTGGTTTGCGGCTGAAATGGAGACCAAGGGCATTGAGTAGGAAGCAATGGAAAGGCTCCAGGCTCCTGGCGTGATGCCCGGGGGCTCTGGGGAGGCAGAGTCTGGGTACCAGACTTGAGGGAGGGCATGGCTGTGGGCGGAGAGCTCAGCAAAGCTCCCGGTTCAGCCCTGAGACACTGAGGGAAAGGGAGAGGGCCTCTTGTCTGCTATCCCTTCAATCAGTAGTTATTAATTGAGCACCTACTGTATGTGTGGCATTGGGGATATAGCCATGGACAAGTCAAACTTGGTCCCCATTCTTATGGAATTTCCAATCAGGGCTGAGATGGGTGGTAGAGAAAATAGTTCATCAGGATAACTTCAGAGACTTATGAATACTATACAAATACAATGGGATAGAGAATAACCAGTATGGAGCTGCTGTTGATGGGGTGGTGAGGGGAGTCAAGGAAGCCCCTTGGGTGGTGGGTTTGAATGGTGAAAGGAGCTGGCCCTGAGTAGAGCCTGAGGAAGGGCATTCCTCACAGAGGACACTGAAGGTGCGAAGGCCCTGAGGCCACCACAAACTTAAGGTGCTCTTGGTAAAGGGAAGAATGTAGAGAGAGACAACAGAGAGAAGACTGGGGGAAAATAAACAGAGAAAGGGAGACAAGACAGGAGACGGAAGGGGGAAAGTGAAAGAGACCAGTTGTGAAGGACTGGAGGGAAAGGACAGGAAAATTCATGGAGGGTGTGGGGAAGAAAGCCACTGCCTACAAAGATGAATCGATGCATCGTGTGCACATGGGGGAAGGAAGGAGACGGGGTGCGTGCAAAGAAGGCCCACATCGCCTTCACTCCTGAATGATCCCTACTTGTCTCTGTCTGTGTGGACTTGGCATTTTTGCTGCCTTCGTGTGTGTTTAGTTCTTATTTCCCCAATTAGACTATAAACTTCACAAAGGCAGAGAGCATGCCTTGTAAGCTTTTTCCCTCTTTCTGCACAGCACTTACCACAATGCTCTGTATACTGTGGGCTCACTAACTATTGTTTGAACAAAGGGATGGATGGATGGATTCTCAACCTAGACCGTGTCTCTCTGCAATTAGCCATGCTGTTTATATTTTGCAAAGGTTTGGATAAATATTTTGCTCACGCACATGTGCCCATGTGGAGCACAAGAATGAACGTGCACTCTAGCTTAACTTAAAGAACATCTCTGGGGCTTCCCTGGTGGCGCAGTGGTTGAGAGTCCGCCTGCCGATGCAGGGGACACGGGTTCGTGCCCCGGTCTGGGAAGATCCCACGTGCCGCGGAGCGGCTGGGCCCGTGAGCCATGGCCGCTGAGCCTGCGCGTCCGGAGCCTGTGCTCCGCAACGGGAGAGGCCGCAACAGTGAGAGGCCTGCGTACCGCAAAAAAAAAAAAAAAAGAACATCTCTGACACTTGAGATTAGCAAGTTGGCAAACTGATGCTAGGAGGTTTGGGAAGAGGTAAGGATTACCTGCTACATCGGGGTGAACATGGATGCCTGCGCCAGACACACCAGTGTTTAGCAGAGATGAACAAGAACAGGGAGGAGATATCGAAAAGAAGAGGGGAAAGGAGGTTAAGTGCAGCAAGATTGCTAACGCTCACTAGTTTTGAAGTTCCACTCTTCTTCCAGGGAACAAGGCTGTACTATATTCCCCAGGCTTCTGGGCAGTTCGGTGTGGCCACAGGATTGAGTTCCATCTACTGGAATGTGGGTGGGATCCACGTGTGCTACTTCTAGGCCCAGTCTGTAGAACTTCTCCTGTATACCTTCTCCAGCCACTGGCTGAATTGAGAGGACTCCAAGGACCTAAAGGAGGGAGGAGCCACAGGACGGACGGAGCCTGGGTCCCTGAGTGACTGTATGGAGAAGAGCCTGCTGACTGACAGCTCTGCAGCCACTGAGATGTGGAGGTTGTTTGTTACAGCAGCTAACACTGCTTATCCTGACCCATTCAGAAGAGATGGGGAAGGGGAGAAGTAGGGCTTTTCCTTCACACAGAAGAATCCAGAAGAAGGAGCTCTCTACTCAGTGGTATCTAGAGGCCAGCTACAGAGACATCGCCCAGGAGCATGAAACGCTTCTCCCTGTGACACCAGGGTAGTGGACAAGCCCAGGAAAGGAAGGACAGAAGGGCTTCATTTCCCACAGGTAACAGAACAGGGGCATCTGAAGTCAAGCCTCTTGACACGGGGGCCACAAATTCCATATTTTATTTATTTATTTTTTATTTGCGGTACGCGGGCCTCCCACTGCTGTGGCCTCTCCCGTTGCGGAGCACAGGCTCCAGACGCACAGGCTCAGCGGCCACGGCTCACGGGCCCAGCCGCTCCGCAGCACGTGGGATCTTCCTGGACCGGGGCACGAACCCACGTCCCCTGCATCGGCAGGCGGACTCTCAACCACTGCGCCACCAGGGAAGCCCAAATTCCATATTTTAAAAACAAGAGGAAAAAAAAGGTATGGTAAACAAATAGGAAAAAAGAGGTTTGATTGGAACTTCATCCTGAAAAATAAATCTAAAATGATAAAAACTAAAAATAAGCCAAGTTCATTTTTATTTACCAAAGTGTGGTAACCGCTTTAATGCTTAGAGCAGACAAATGACCCAGGATGATTTTTTTCTTTTGCTTTCTGTTTTTCCCCCAAGAAAATTGTCTAAAAGTATGATTGACATCCTTCCCTTCACATTTGACCTTTTCACAGCCCTTGTAGTTCAGAGTTGATCTTTTTTTTTTTTTTTTTTTTTTAAGTTCAAGGGTTTAGTTCATTGCAGCTCTATTTACAATAGCCAGGACATGGAAGCAACCTAAATGTCATAGACAGAGAAATGAATAAAGAAGATGTGGCACATATATACAGTGGAATATTACTCAGCCATAAAAAGAAACAAAATTGAGTTATTTGTAGTGAGGTGGATGGACCTAGAGTCTGTCATACAGAGTGAAGTAAGTCAGAGAGAGAAAAACAAATACCGTATGCTAACACATATATATGGAATCTAAAAAAAAATGGTTCTAATGAACCTAGGGGCAGGACAGGAATAAAGACGCAGATGTAGAGAATGGACTTGACATGGGGAGCGGGAAGGGTAAGCTGGGACGAAGTGAGACAGTGGCATGGACATATATACACTATCAAATGTAAAATAGATAGCTAGTGGGAAGCAGCCGCATAGCACAGAGAGATCAGCTCGGTGCTTTGTGACCACCTAGAGGGGTGGGATAGGGAGGGTGGGAGGGAGACACAAGAGGGCGGAAAAATGAGGATATATGTATATGTATAGCTGATTCACCTTGTTGTACAGCAGAAACTAACACAATATTGTAAAGCAATTATACTCCAATAAAGATGTTAAAAAAAAAAAGATGTGGTACATATATACAATGGAATACTACTCAGCCATTAAAAAGAAGAAAATAATGCCATTTGCAGCAACATGGATGGACCTAGAGATTATCATACTGAGTGAAGTAAGTCAGACAGAGAAAGACAAATATCTTGATATCACTTATATGTGGACTCTAAAAAAGTGGTACAAATGGACTTATTTACAAAACAGAAATAGAGTCACAGATGCAGAAAACAAACTTAAGGTTAGCAGGGGGAAAGTGGGAGATTGGGATTGACATATACACACAGTACTATATATAAAACAGATAACTAATAAGGACCTACTGTAGAGCACAGGGAACTCTACTAAATACTCTGTAATGGTCTATATGGGAAAAGAATCTAAAAAAGAGTGGATATATGTATAACTGATTGACTTTGCTGTACAGCAGAAACCAACACAACCCTGTAAATCAACTGTACTCCAAGAAAAATGTATAAATAAATAAATAGCAAAAAAAGTTCAAGGGTTTAGTTGCCATTTCCAAGGGCTTATGTGAATCCTTTCAAATTCCAGTCACAGTCCTGCAGGCGCGATTTAGTATCGCTGGGTGAAGTCGGATCAGCCACCGTCCCTCAGGTGACTGAGGATACAAGATGCTCTATCACCAACTTCACCCAGCAGATGGTTCCAAAGTGTGTGTCTTTCTTTGTTCCCTACAACAGCGGTCCCCAACCTTTTTGGTACCAGGGACCAGTTTCGTGGAAGACAATTCTTCCATGGACCGGGGGTGCGAATGATGGTTCAGGCGGTAATGCGAGCAATTCCGGGGGCGGGGGGGGGGGGATGGTTCACGCAGTAATGCGAGCGATGGTTCAGGAGGTAATGCAAAAATGGGGAGCGATGGGGAGCCGCCGATGAAGCTTCGGTCACTAGCCCACCGCTCACCTCCAGCTGTGCGGCCTGGTTCCTAACAGGTCACGGACCGGTACCAGGGGTTGGGGACCCCTGCCCTACGGGACGCGCTAAGCCAGGCCTCTGCAATTGCCACGCCCCACCTGAGGGACTTAAAGAAGCGGCATCTTGCAAGGGGGATCCCCTCCACGGAACTTTAGGCCACTTTGGCTTTGGAGCCACTGGCTGACATGAGCTGAGTCTGGAATGCTGAACCTGGATCTTCTGGAATGTTCCCAGGCTGCTGTTTACCCTGATTCTGGCCATCCACTGCATTTCCTACTACTGTTTTTCCAGCCCACTTAGCTATTCATGGGGAAAATATCACAGTGGGTAGAAAGTTTTTGCTCAAAAGCCAAACAAAGAGAAGAAAAACCAGGGCAAAGGGAAAGCAGTTTATTAAAAAAGAGACTTTGAGAAATACCGAACGCTCTCGTTAAGCAAATAATTTCCCCGGGTTCCTTAACGTACAAAGAAACTCAGGAGCTGCAAAAATAATCCAAGTTCAAGAGAATACCCCCGTTTCAGATTTGCTTTCTGTACATTCGCTAGAGTTTGCCCATGGTGAGGCTCCTGGCACCTGCCAGGATCAAGGACCCCGGGAAGACTCTACTTTGAAGCCAGCTGGACAGAAAGCTGGACATCTGGAATCTCCTTAGAATCTCTCCTCTTGCCCGGACCCAAAAAAGCGGCTTCTCTATAGTCACCCTTTGTGCCTAGGTTTCTAATCAAAGAGGAAGTGGAGGGGGAGGAAATGTTTTTTCTTGGAACCAACAGCTGGATTCTTCTTACCATTCGGGGCTCTGCTCAGATGTCACCTCCTCTGGATGCCTGCCCTGATTATTCTGCCTAATCGCCCCACCCTCCTCTCCCAGTCACTCTATTCGGGTACCTTGCTTTGCGGTCTCCATATAATGTATCGTCACCTAAAATTATGAGGTTCACTGTTTTGTGTCTCTCACGCTATTAGCTAGCAACGCCATGGAGGAAGGAACTTTCTCTGTTTTATGCACCAATCAATCCCTAGCCCCTGGAAAAATGCTGGGCACATAGTAGATGCTCAATAAAGGTTTGTTGAATTAAATTGAATCCTCACGTTAGAAACATTGAAGAAGAAATGGTAGAAAACATTATTGCATTCCAGAAGGACTGGACCCTACCTCCTGGGAGTTTCTTTACAGAAAAATGGATATATATGCTTTTTTTTTTCCATAGGAGATGCAATGAATGCAACTCTTGTGCAAAGCATGGCATGAAATAACCAGGGTCATTGTGAAGAACACAATGAGATAATTGTGTAAAGTATTAATACTTAACGGAGTGTCTGGTATATTGTGAGTGTTCAGTGAATATTGGCACTTAATAACTCATACTGAGCTCAAGGTCAACTAAGTTCTGTCTTTTCCACAAGTGCTATTATAAATTCATATCTTCCATTTCCAGTCCTTCTGTTTTTTTAAGATGTGGTTTGATCTCTGTACAATTCATCTTACTATGCTTTGCTCAAAGCATTACATCATTCATCAGACTGTTCTTCCCAGCTTTGTATCATTTTTTAATGTGATCAGCACATCTTTGAAGGTCTTGTGAAAAACCACTCATAAAAATGTTGAGGTGAATGAGACAATGGAATATTATTCAGCGCCGAAAAGAAACGGGCCACGAAAAAGACATGGAGGAAACTCAAAAGCATATTACTAAGTGAAAGAAGCTGATCTGAAAAGGCTACATATGGTATGATTCTAACTATATGACACTCTGAACAAGGCAAAACTATGGAGACAGTAAAGGGATCTGTGGTTGCCAGGAGTTGGGGGGAGGGGCTGAATAGGTGGGGCGCAGGGGAATTTTAGGGCAGTGAAGCTATTCTGTATAATAGTGTAAAGGTGGGTACACGCCTTATACATTTGTTAAAACCCGTAGAACCATACAACAAAAAAGAGTGAATCTTAATGGGCTTTAGTTAATAGAGAGAGACCAATACTGAGTCATCGATTGTCACAAAGGTACTGCTCTAGTGCAAGATGTTAATAACAGGGGAGGCTATGGGGAGAAGACAGGGTAGGTGGTGCACTCTCTGTACTTTTGCTCTATTTCCTCTAACCCTAAGACTGCCCTATATAATAGCTTTTTAATTTTTAACAAATGCCTTCTCTACCTAAGGAGTCTGGGTTTGAATTCTGTCTCTGCCACCGACTCCACCGTCACCTCTAGTCATCACTTGGACAAGTTACTTAAGCCTCTCTGAGCCTCAGTTTCCTTGTCTGTAAGATGGGGATCATAATAGCATCTACCACATAGGGCTGTTGTTAGAACTGAGTGGGCTGGTACGTGAAAAGTACCTAGAACAGTGGTTGGTGCAGAAGCGTTCTGTAAGTGCCACGTAAGTGTTAGCTGATATTATTATTATTATTATTGCCATCATCACAGGGATACACTAGAAGCGTCAATGGTAATTGTAACTTGAGTTAATTAGAGGAAGAACAGAGCTGGTTGGGGCACCACTGATCAGCAGCACCAAGTTCTCTCCACCTGAAAAATCATTAAACGTGAACAGTGCCAATTTCCTTCCGGGCTAAGCCAGTTGGGAAACCACTTGTGTCTGGTTCTCTTCACCAAGAGAGTAAGCTTTTGCAGTCCTCCTGGGGAGAAGGTTTGAGGTTAGGAAGCCCCAGCACTCCATTCCCTTTGGCTGAAGGGGGCCAAGCACTTGTTCACTTCAGAGCAAGGTTCCCAATGGGCTGCAGCGGTGGGAAGAGTAGAATCCCATGATGACGCAGGGCAGGCGTGCTCAGGCACCATGACCCAAGCCGGTTGCTTTGCACCCCTCTTCTCTGCACCTCCCGACACCTCGACCCACCGCATCACCTCGCAGGCTCCGCCCAGCTCCGCGCAGGCGCAGTGGGGCTGCTCTGACCTCGGGGCACTGCTCAGACGTCTGGATGCTTCCCTGGGGTTTCTCACACGTGTAGGGACCTGCCTGGCCCTTGCGCATTTGAAACCCGAGAGTGTGGGGCATTCAGATCCACGGGGTCACCAGTGGGGACAGATGCTGATGCAGGAGCGCTGCCCCTTCCCATCCTCCCGGGGGACAGTTGTGAGGCTGCCTCTCGTAAGAATGTCCTACAGGACAGAACTCCGGCTGATAAGGACGGGACCCCTCCTGCCCTTCTCCCTCAGTTCTGTTCTCTGGGACCACAGTTGCAAACAAACCACCTTCTTGCAAGCCTGAAGCTCTGCTTTAGGACTGAACCCAGGCTAAGACACTGGCTGTCTGCAGGTGGCATCTAATCTATCCCCACCTCTCATGCATGAATGTGGTCCACAGACACACACACACACACACACACACACACACACACACACTGCTGTGTTCCCATCACCCTCCCAAACGCCATCCACAGGGAAAGGATCTCCCCAGCAACAGCCATGAAGAACCAAAGGACCCAGTCCCCAGGGGTGGAGTCGGATGTGCTCTGTGCTGTCTGCAACACGCTAGCAGCACCCGAGGGGCTGGGTGCAAGTCAGCCGGGACACGGAGGTTTCTGGGGGCGGGGAGGGGTGATGTCTGGTGGAAGAGCTGCAGACGTGCACCCCTAAATTACAATATTTTCCTTCTCGAGGCGGAATGAATGCAGCCTCAGACAGAAGCTGCCCTGCAGCTGTTTGCGGCCGGGGCCCCGGGGCAGGCCAGTGACTTTGACAAGGGGGATTGGGATGGAACCTGACAAAGGGACCACTGTCTCTGAGGGAACTTGACATGAGCCCAGCAGAGCCAAGCGGCGGGAGTTTGCACAGCTGCGGCTGGAAGCAAACATATACTTTTAGCTGACCTGGGCCCGTGGCTTCGTGCATTAAACCTGACACTTTCCAGATGTCCGGCGCCCTCCCTCTGGCACCGTCCACAGCACCAGGTCCCCGGGTCCACACGCACTCCCGATGCGGCCCTGTCAATGCCGCATTGTGCTGGGAACCCCGGGCCTCTCCTGCGAACTCTGCACCCCGACCTGAAAGCGAGTCCCCCAGCCTGAGCGGGAGATTTACAAGCTGGATTTCAAACTAGTTCAAGTTCAGAGTCAGCTCGGCAGCAGGTGCCACTCTGACTGCCATCACTCTTCACGCCTGGCTCCAGGCTGGGAGGCGAGGGGACACTGAGCATGCCTTCCAGAGGGTCCTTTTCAACCTGCCTTAGGGTGAACCCCAAGATTTCCACCACCAAGGGGGAGGCTCAACTGGAGTTTGGAGGTACAGGCGGGTATCCCGACATGGCCACTGCCTCTCAGTCCCACCTGGGCTGAAGGAAAGCACGTGACCCTGATACATGGACACAGGCAGGCCACTTGGGGACCCCAGCTGCCGTGGGCACCCCAGGAGAGGGGGTCACAAACCCACGCCGTGGCACGAGCCTTCTCCAGCACCATCCGTTCTGGAAATTACACCACTCAGCAGTCCTAACTGGAGGGTAGGGGTAACAGATGCTCTAGGGCACTACAGTGATGGAGGCCAAGTGACAGAGGCATGACAGAGGTGGGCGGGACACTTGGATATCCTCTTGGGCAGGAGGTGAATTGCTTGGCTGAGGGACTCCCCCGCCGTGGCGTCTCTGAACTCAGTCAGGAGAAGCTGGGCTGGACCCCCAAGTCCACGGAGGGTGTGGCCTCGCTGCTGGGCACAGATACAAGAGGAACCATTGTCCCACCTGCTCGTGGTCGAGGAAGAGGGTAAAATGAGGTGGCCGGTGCCGGGGAGAGGGCTTTGCTGAGTCGACAGGGCCGACTCACAGGGTATTTTTCCTCCTGGGACAAACCTGAGGAATTGAGGACACACTTGCTCAGGGGAGCCAGAAAGGGCACCCGGAGGCTCAGAGGCCCCAGAGCTCACCCCTCAGGCAACCCCAGGAAGCAGCGAGCAGCCTTCAATTCCTTTCCTTATTAAAGCATTTATTAATGTGTGCTCTTCCATGGGCTCCGAGTGTAGAGAGCATCATTTCTCTGCATCTTCATTTTTACTGGGGTACAGTTTTCACATGTAGGGAGCACACATCTCAAAGGTCCAGCTCTGTGCATTCTTACATATGTGTACACTCCGTGACCGCCGGCCAGGTCCAGATGTAGAAGATGTCACCCCGAGGGCTCCCTCAAGCCCCCTCCCAGTCAGTAACCCCAGAGAACCCTCCTTATGGACTTTTATCGTCACTGACCACTTTTGCCTAAAGATGAACTAAGATTCATCGTTTTGTCTCAAGGCAGAGAGACTGACAGCTTGGTAAAATGTAAATGGTGTCATATAATATGTCATCTTGATTAACCCTTCATTTGTTTTTTTTCCCCTTTCTTCTTCCTGATCTCTTTTTCCATTTCTGACACCATGGAGGACGAGGCGATGGGGAAGGGGGCGGGCTGTTTTGGGTCTTGTCGTCTTGCGGGGTCATCTGCTGATGAATTACTGGGCCACGTAACCATCAGTCACAGTACCTCAGAGAGGGGCCAGCTGAGTGACTTGGCTGGGCTCGCTCACGTGTCTGGAGGTCAGGTGGCCACTGGCTGCTCTGAGTTGACCTTGGTGGGGAGTTGACCTTGGTGGGCTAGCCTGGGCATGTCCTGCAAGTGGAAACCTGCAAGACCCCTTGAGGTCTGGCCCGGGAACTGCTTCACTATCATATCTACCTCATTTCTATTGGCCAAAGCCCAGAGTTAGAATAGGAAAGCACCACAATGTTCCAAAGCGAAGAGCTCATGACCTAATCACCCCAAAGACTCCGCTCCTAACACCATCACATTGGGGGTTAGGGTTCCAGCCTATGAACATTGGGGGGACACAAACGTTCAGTCTATAGCAGTCATGGTGCAAGGGAGTGTCTGGATCCTTGAAGATAATCATCAAAGAGGGTCTTTATTAATTGAGGAGGGGGGTTAAGCCTTTTATCTCCACTAACTTCTGGGGAAGAAGGAAGCGGGTGCCCTCAGAACTCACCGCAGCATTCCCGGGCCTCCCCATCAGCTGTGAGGCCCCCGGTTGTGAGTCCTGAAGCTCTGTTCCTTTTGTTCCGTGGTGCGGAGCCCTGGCGTGGGCTGGGTCCCTGTCCTCCCAGGGGAGGCCGTGTCCCGGAGGCCCTGGGGAACCACTATCCCGGCTCCCTGTTCTCCACTCCTCTGGTTTCTGCAGATCTGACCTCATTTCCATCCGCCCTGTGAACTGGTCCATTCTCCTACCCACAGCCTGATCACACACTCCACCTGTCTGGTTACCTCCACAGCTCTGAATCCTCCCTTTGTGGAGCTGGTGGGGAAAGGAGCTCTTTGGAGCACCAGAGAGATGCTCTCTGAGCCCTGCCTGAGGATAGCAAGTATGGGCTTGGTGCCTTCCGGGAAAGGAATGAACAAAAAGAAACCCGGAGCCGTGGCTCTCAGACCGGGAGAGGTCGGGTGGCCCGGCGCACTCCGGGCCACGGGATGAGATGCCAAGGAAGGGCCCCGTGATGCGGCTGGCAGCCTGGACAGCATCCACGAGTGTGAGCTCCTGTGGCCGGGGCGTCTGAGAAGCGCAGCCCAATTAAACACTGAGGTTCTGGGGAGTTGCCTGGCGGTCCAGCGGTTAGGAATCTGCAGGGGGCACAGGTTTGATCCCTGGTCGGGGAACTAAGATGCTGCATGCCGCACGGCATGGCCAAAAAAACAAACACAAAAACAAAACATTGAGGTTCTTGGAAGTGTAAGCTGGTGAGATGAATTCCCCATGAGTTAGTACACACTCACACACATGCACATACACGTGCACACAGAGGGAGACAAGTAATAGGCAAAGAAGAGCCCTGTAGTGGATTGAATTGTGTCCCCCCAGAGAAAGGTCCTAACCCCAGGGACCTGCGAGTGTGACCTTATTTGGAAATAGGGTCTTGCAGATGTGATCAAGCAAAGACGAGGTCGCCCTGGAGTGGGGTGGGCCTAACCCTAATGTCAGGCGTGTTCAGGAGAAGGTCAGAAGACAGACATACAGAGGAGGAGGCCGTGTGCAGATGGGGGCAGAGACCGGAGTGACGCGCCTACCGGCCGAGGGGCCCGAGGATGGCCAGTGCCACCAGAAGCTGGGGGAGAGGCCTGGGACAGATCCTTCCCTGGAGGCCAGAGGGAGTGGCCCTACCCACTACCTTGATTTCAGACTTCTAGCTTTTGGGACTGTGAGAAAATAAATTTTGTGTTAAGCTGCCTCGTTGTAACTTAGCCGTCCTAAGAGGCTAACACGGGGCCTTAGGAGGGGCAGGAAAAGGAAGAAACCCCTCCCGTCTCCTGCCGCCTTTGCAGACTGGCGTTTGAACACAATGTCCTATTTGCCCAAACATACATTTATCTGCTTAAACATTTGCCACACGGCCAGCGGCCTGGACTTATGTGAAGCACCAGGGTTACACTGCTCTGCTCAGAGGCGATACCAATGTCACTACTACGCCCAGAAGACCCTGCAGGATCTGGCCCCGCCCTCGTGCTCTGACGGAGGCTACAGCTCTGGCCTTTGCTCAAAGCCGCGCCAGCCACCCGGCCCTCCTGCTGATCCGTTTCTGGGAATTAGGATGTGGCTGTCTTTGCGGGGCCTTTATTCATCCTACCACACACAGCAAAGCAGACTGTTGATGCTTAAGATTTATTGGGGTGGCTTGGGAGGGGGGGCGTCAGTGGGGATGTTGGGAAGGTTCTCCTCGGAGCATCTCCAAGCCGGTGCCCTCATTATTAATATTGTTATTGGTGACCCAGAGAGATCTGAGCTCCCCCTCTACAACTGGCGAGCTCTACAGACACACCGTTGGAAGGAATATGGACACACACACACCAACATAATTCATAAAATAGGGAACCCCTCTGAAGACGTTCACAAGGGAAAAATCATCAGAAATCCCTTAATAGGGAAAACGTCACACAGAGGAGGT
The DNA here is from genome assembly GCF_003676395.1 of Aethalodelphis obliquidens. NCBI lineage: Eukaryota > Metazoa > Chordata > Mammalia > Artiodactyla > Delphinidae > Aethalodelphis > Aethalodelphis obliquidens. The sequence continues at coordinate 18,510,614 of NW_020837972.1, read as the reverse complement.
AGAGGGATGGGTCCTGAGCTAAGACGGCAGTTTGGAAAGAGCTTAAGGACTTTCTTCACGAGGGCTTCGTTGAAGCAGATAAAACAAAGATTCTTCTTGCCGGCAGGTTCAGGACGTGGACGTTCCAGCCATTCTCCTGTCCCCAGGAGCACAGGACAGCCCTACCCACCCACCACGGCCCCAGTGCACAGGCCAGCCCCAAGAAATGCAAATCCCCAAGCATCACGGAAACACGACTTGCCCCAGGGTCTCAGTGACAGAGATGATGGGTCATGATTTCAAGAAAGCGGACCTCGTGCTTCTGAGATTCCACACAGAAGGAACTACCTCTGTTTCTCTGTGATGGAATCAATACGGAGGCTGTGCTTACTCTGTTTGGTTCCCAGAAGCCTGGTCCAGGAACTCCTGGAGGATGGGACGTGGTCGGTGGGGGCGGGGGGGAGGGCGGAGATAATGGCCGTATCTTTGTATCCTTATTTCTCCGCGTGGGAACCCACCTTCCCTGCACCGTCTCCCCTTCCCAGTCCCCACGCGGGAGAAAGAAGGGCTGAACATCCCTTCAACCCGGCCAGCCCACTCTTCCAAACCCGTCTGTTTGCCCACGTGAGGCCCACGCGGAGGCAGCCGACACTGGGCTGGGATGTGTTAGGATTCTGCAGAGCCAACAGGCTGGAGGGGGCCCTGGATCACCACTGGGCTCCTACTCGCTGGAGGCGGGGTCTGCTCGCTCCTGAGAATGGGGAGGGGGTGATTCTGATGACTTTATTTTTTTTGGTTCTTGGTTTTGCGATAAATTTCTGCCCAAGGTTTCACGGAATCTGGCACACGTGGAAGTTGGAGCTCCGTACAGACCTTCTGGGATCAGGCGGGGAGGCAGTGTGGCCACCGACAGGGAGACCCCGCGCCTGTCTCTCCCCTTGGCCTCCTAGGTCAGGGGCATCCCAGACCAGGTCCAGGCGCCCTCCTCTGCACACCCACCCTCTGCTTTAGCTCCAGCCCTCACACACCACCTGGATGATGACCCCAACTCCCCTCCCTAAAATAGTTCCCGTTATTCACCTCTTACCGTGTGCCAGGTGGCTGCTAAACCTTCCAGGTTTTGTTGTTGTTGTTGTTGTTGTTTTTGTTTTTGTTTTCTCTCTGCGGTACGCAGGCCTCTCACTGCCGTGGCCTCTCCCGTTGCGGAGCACAGGCTCCGGACGCGCAGGCTCAGCGGCCATGGCTCACGGGCCCAGCCGCTCCGCGGCGTGTGGGATCCTCCCGGACCGGGGCACGAACCCGTGTCCCCTGCTTCGGCAGGCAGACTCTCAACCACTGCGCCACCAGGGAAGCCCCCTTTCAGGTTTTAACTCTTCTAAGCCCCCTCAAAACCTTATAACGTAGAGACTAATTTTATCCCCATTTTACAGGGAAGGAAACTTAGGCACAGAGAGTAAACTCGCCCAAGACCACATAACAAGGGGCAGAGCCAGGATGTGAACCCAGGCTGTTTCCCAGGCCTACGCTCTAACCACTACCCTATACTGCCACCCTCTACTCTGTCATCCTGGTGTTTTGTTTTGTGTTGTAGTGATTTTCTTTTTTTAGAGAGCAAATCTATGCATGTCAGTTTCCTCCTTAAAGTCTTCAAAGTTCCCCCGTGGCTTTCAGGGTCTCACCTCCACGGCATGACAGGTGAGGCCTTGCGTGATCTGGCCTCCGCTGGCCCATTGCTTGTTATTTCCTCTCACAGTCCCCTGGGCGAGCCTCTGGGCCTTTGCACAGGCTCTTCCCCATCTTGGCAGTCCCTTCCCCCAACACCCACCTGGCTAATCGGTGCTGGTCTTTTAAGGTTCAGCCCAGAGACCACTTCCCTCCCCCTGTCACCTCGACGGCCCCTGTCTCCCCGACCTCAGTGAGGACCCACCCTCCTTACGGTGCTTAGAACTCAGTGTCCTCACTCTCGTTGTCTCTTTACGACTGTTTTGCCCATCAGACTACCGGCTCTACAGGACAAAACAGTAGTTTATTCACCTCTGCATCACCGGAGGCTCAGAGAGTTGCTCCAAAAGGTTTGTTGATACCTGAATCGACGTTCCCCATCCCTCCCGAGGGCTCAGCGGCTCAGATGGAGCACAGAGTAGCGCTTGATAGAAGCTTGTGGCTGAGCCGGGAGGGAAAGCGGCTGGCCGATCGCCCAGACACCCTCCGCGAGGCCCAGGGCGGGTCTGCATTTCCCCCAGGTCTGTGTGAAGGGCTGAAACGCGGACTTGTCCTCACTCGAGCTGTAAGAGGAACACTCCATGCCAGTCACGTCCTGTCCTGGGCCTCGGTTTTCCTTGGAAAGGTCGGCTGTATTCGTTTTCCTGGGGCTGCTGGGGCTTCTGGGACAAGCGACCACGAATGGGGTGGCTTAGAGCAGCGGCAGCGATCCTAAGAGCAGCTCCCTCCAAAGTGCTCTCCGTAAAGTTCAACACACTCCTCCCCCGAGCCCCGAAGCTCCACTCCCAGGTAATCACCCGAGAGGACGGAGCGCGGATGTGCACGCGAAGCTCTGTGTGTGAATGTTTACAGCAGCTTTCTTTGTAACAGGCTGAATCTGGAAACTACCCAAATATCCATCAGCAGGTGGGTGGGTAAACCACGGGCGGTGTGTCCACACAATGAAGGCCTTAGCCCGTGACCCAGAGGAGCTGCAGGCACACGGCGCGGACGAGTGCCCGGTTCACGAGGCGCAGGGAGAGAAGCCGGATGCAAAACCACCACGTGATTCCATTCATGGGCAATTCTAGAGCGGAGGAGACCTGGCTTAGGTGAGGGAGGTCAGCCTAGCGGTTACCTCTGGGGGGATTAAGCGGAAGAGGCTGGACTCTCTCTGCGGGGGTGGGGGACGGGATGTTCTAGATCTTGACTGGGATGTTAGTGATGCAGGTGTAGACGAGTGTCAAACGCAGATCTGTGCGTTTCATTATATGTAGATGACGCTTCCCCTTTTAAAAAGCTCCTTCCGAGGTTTAATCCGGAGGAAACGGCTGAGGCTGCAGCTCTGCCCCCAGGGCGCGCCTCCTCCGCCTAGATTGATCCTTTGCTCACAGCTCCGGGCCGGGGTTTGGAGGCAGCAGGTGAAGCTCTGGGCCCTTGGAATCGCCCCACCTCCAGCTGCCACCTCCTGGCCCTCGCTCTCCTCCCAGGCTCTTATTCCACTGCTGTGGGGATGCCCTGAACAGACTGTAGGCAGGAAGCAGGTTCGAATCCTGAGCGGGGTCTGCTCCCTGCTGCCCTGAGGCCCTTGGCACCCCCTCCCCTTCCAGTCTGGGATTTGAGTGTCTGGACCAGGGAAGGGCAGACTTGGCCTGTTTTCCCAGCCTTGAGCCCGCTGCGGGGTGCTCTGTGAAATGACACCTGTAGAGATGCTAAATCTTAAAATCCTTTCAGATTGCCGCCCTCGGTGAGTCCAGCCTCCTCAGTTCAAACCAAAAGGCTGAGCTATTTTACTATGTTTTCACTCCTCTAAAAACTAAAATCCGAGTAAGGTCTCTGCCAGAGTTCATAGCATCTTCCTTGTGTGGATTCCCTACCTTGACACGTGCTCTGGGTGTCAGAGGTCAGCACTGGGGGAAGCTGGGTGAAGGGTACATGGGATTCAGGAGAGCAGGCAGGACTCTGTACTTTTTTTTTTTTTTTTAGCAACTTCTTGTGAGTCTTAACCTATGCTAAAATTAAAAGTCATAATAAAATGAAAAAACAAACAGCAACAGCAGAATCTCTGGGCTCCTGCCATGCAGGTTGTCCAAGGAAGGAATCTTTTATTAGTGTGTGTGCTTGCATGTCTGTCTGTCTGCCCAGGGGCGTGTGCTTCTCCATGCTTTCCTCTGGCTGAAAGCATCAATATTTTGGGCACATGTGTAATGCAGGATTTTCGTGCACGGGCTCCCAGACTGCCTGGTTTTGAATCTCATATCTACGGCTTACTATCTGTGTGTCCTTGGGCAAGTTACTTAACCTTTCTGTGCCTCAGTTTCCTCATCTGTAAAATGGGCGCTCACAGTGCCTGCCTCCTTGGTCTGTAGTGGGGATGAATCGACTTCTAATAATTGTAAGTGCCTGGCACTTGGTGGGCACTCACACGGCGTGTACGGTCATCTTTGAAGCACGATGCTAGCTTGTGATCAGTCCCCTGGGAGCTGAGCATGACTTGGTGGTGTCCTGTGTCCCCTACTTCATTCGAATCTTCGGGGAACGTTCATAATGAGAGCGCCTTATGTGCCTGGTGTTAAATTCCCAGAGTCGTGAGCACGGTGCCTACAGAATTACCCAGAGCCCAGCCCACCACACCCTTCTCTGTCTATACTGTGAAGAGACCTCCATGAAGGTGGTTAGGGGGACAGAAGAGTCAATGGTGATTTCCAGCCTCTTGAAAGCCCCGAAGCCCCTTCCTATAGGTTTGACTAAATGTGCCCACTTTCCCTCCGCCACCAAAGTTTCACAGGCCTCTAGTTCTTAACATGAAAATTGTTTTGTTTTCAAGCCGCCTGAGATAAAGAAGCAGGCAGGGGATGGGGTGGGGTGAGGGGAGCTGTCACCACAGAATTAAGGGGAGACTCACTGTTCTGGGGGCCCCAGTTAAGCAAGTTCGACCCCTTGTAGCAGAACCCAAGCCCCCTGCCCTAGCTGGCAACCTCAGCCCTGCCTGCGAGGAGAGACCCATCTCAGTGCTCAGAGCTGGATCCACAGTTGATCCCGGCTTTGGTCCTGCCTGTTCTCCTGAGCCATCAGGCTGTGATTCCAGTCTTACGGGGGCGGGGGTAGGGTGAGGTTGGCCCTGGAAGGGCCCCCATCTCCCCTCTCCACGGTGGCTCCCGGTACAAAGCTCCCTTTGATTCTCCACAGCCTGGTTTTCTGGTTTTTTAACAGGAGGTGGGGATTTTTTTTTTCCTCCTCTGGCAGCATGGTGCTGAAATGTTTACACTCGAGGGGTAGAGGAAAGGGGTTCTGCTCTCCTTCAGTGCCTTCAGACATTCCCGGGAGGAAATGAAGTGAAGGGAGATCAGAAAAGGCTGCCTCTGTTCAGAGCCTAGTGGGAAAAGCACGCCATGAACAGCGTGCTCTCACTTGGTCTCCATAGGTCTGTGGTGAATCTATACCCACTAATGTAGGGACCAGAAAGGGACAGGGATCAGGAGAAGGCACAGCAGCCTGACAGCAAGGTTCACGTGCCAGCGCCTCCACTTCCTGGCTGACTCTGAGCCTCAGTGTTCTCATCTGTGAAATGGGAGCAATGACGGTACCTACCATGAGGGCTGCTGGGAGGCTAAATGTGTTCACTGTGCCCAGTGAGCAGCAGCCACACAGGGAGGGCTCGATAAAGCATCACTCTGTGTGTGAGGACGGGCACCACTTGGGTAGATGTTACATTTTCTCAACTGAATATTGGGAAGAAAAACATTAGAAGGGGAGGGACAGAAGTGAGAAAGTAGAGCGTGAAGGAGGGAGGGAGGGAGGAAGGGGGAAGGGGTCCTTCCCATGCAGATGCCCATCAAAGGGGTGCCTGGGGCAGGGGTTGGGGGGGTGGAGGGCTGATAGAATGTCCGTCACAACTACACACTGTCCACCCAGCTTCCTTGAGGGCCGTCCCCAGTGTGGAGAGGGGAGTTCCATACACCAAGAGCAGAAAGGCCACTTTTCTTCCCATTTAAAAAAATTGTCATAAAATACACATGACATAACATTTACCTTGTAAATCCTTTCTAGGTGTGCAGTTCAATGGCATTCACACATCCACCTGTCGTGTAACCATCACCACCGTCTATTTCTTTTTGTCATCATCGCAAACAGAAACTCTGTCCCCATTAAGCAATAACTCCCCATTTTGCCCTCCCCCAGCCCTCGGCAACCTCTAATCTACTTTCTGTCTCTATGAATTTACATATTTGGGGTATTTTATGTAAATAGAATCATACAGTTTCTGTCCTTTTGGGTCTGCCTTCTTTCACAGGACACGATGTTTTCAAGGTTCATCCGTATTGTAGCACGTGTCAGGGCTTCAGCCCTTTTTACGGCTGAATCATATTCCACTGCAGGCATGGACCACATTTTGTTTATCCATCCATCCGTCAATGGACATGTGGGTTGTTTCCACTTTTTGGCTGTTGTGAAAGAAGGCTGTACCGCTGAACACTTCAGCATTCTCGAATCCCCAAATGGTGTGTTGGCTGGTTTCCTACAATGCACACAAGGATGAATTTATTTCTGATCCCCAGAGAAAGCTGCCTCTTCATGAATAAGCATGACATGCCTGGGACAGGACGAGAGCCAACAGCTTGGGGAAAACAGGAGTGAACCATGAAAACAGGTGTCAGGGAGAAAACAAGGCGTGTTGGGGAGTTTGGGGCCTGGGGCTGCCTCGGAGATGTTTATATTCTGAATTCCAAATGCCTGGAATGATTTCTGAATATCAGCTCCTTGGAGAGAGGGAAAGAGGGGTCTCTGAGTAAAAGACTTGAAAAATATTTAGCTCACTGTCAGAACGGAGGACCAGGGAATTGGGGGGGGGGGGGGGGTGGGGGAGGGTGAGGGAAAGGAAAGGATGGAGATCAAATTTCAGGCTGGTTTCAGCTTTATCTTCTCAGCAGTGCGACCCAAAGCTGGGTTATTTGGTGCTAAGAGATTTTATCAATATGGAGGGACCGACCTGAGGCTTTGCCCTTGAAAAGTCTCCCTCCTCCGAAGAATTCAGTGCCTCGTCTGCTTTACTTGCTTTGTGTCCCTCCATCTCTCCCAATCCTGTTCTCTCTTCTGCATTTTTCCCCTCACATTTCTTTTTCTCTCTTTCTTTTTTTTTTTTTTTTTTTGTTTTTTGCGGTACGCGGGCCTCTCACTGTTGCGGCCTCTCCCGTTGCGGAGCACAGGCTCCGGACGCGCAGGCTCAGCGGCCACGGCTCACAGGGCCAGCCGCTCCGCGGCATGTGGGATCCTCCCGGACCTGGGCACGAACCCGTGTCCCCTGCATCGGCAGGCGGACTCTCAACCACCGCGCCACCAGGGAAGCCCCCCTCACATTTTTGTCGCGCTGTATTTCTAACCTCACCGTGTCCCTTGTATATGGCGTGCAGTTGGATTTCGTTTCTTGAATCAGCGTCTGTCTTTGTGTGGCTGAACCAACTTGTGTTTATTTTTACAACGAATACACACTATCTCCCTTCTCTCCTCTTGTTTTAGGTTCTGTTTCAGTCAGCCTTGCAATTTCTACTCTTTAATACCCTTTATCTACGGATACTACTGTCTTCTTTTTCCCTCTAGTGATGTGAAAGATGTCAAACGGTTTTGGTTACACTAATGTCAGCCTTTAAATAAAGAGGATTCAAGTCTCTCTGTAATTATCAAGATCAGGAATGAAACGGTCTCTGTAAAACGAGACGAAGAACATTAAACTAGTTTCCACTTTCTGCTGCCAGTTCCCAGCTTTTGTCTGTATGTAAACTGTGATTTTAGAATATTATTTCTATTTTCAAACATAATGAGATTTTCTTTCAATGACCATTTTTGACCAACATATGTGATTTTGTTGGCGGCCGTACGTTTGCCAGTTACTTAGATCCTGTCATCCATCTCTACCGACATCCTCTTATCTGTTTATCTTTTCCTTCTGCAATCTGGGCAAACCCTTGTTCATTCTCTGTCTCAGATGCTGTCTCTCCTTTGATTTCTCCAAAACACTGGTTTTTATTTAAATTTTTTTCTATTTTTGGCCACACCGCGCAACTTGCCGGATCTTAGTTCCCCGACCAGGGATTGAACCCAGGCCACAGCAGTGAAAGCACTGAGTCCTAACCACTGGACTGCCAGGGAAGTCCCGCCAAAACACTGTTTTAAATAGTCATCGTAGTTTCCCTTTTCTTAAAACGTCCCCTTCTCTTACCCAGATCACTTTCTGTCACTTTGGTTTGTTGTCTCGCTTGTTATCTCTTCTCGTCAAGACTGTGGTCCCGTGAGTTATGCTAGGGGTTGGACTTTTTTCCTGTAGGCCAGTGGCTCCGAAGGCCTCTGAGGACGAGAAGGACACGAGTGATTGTGTTTTACAAGGCACTGGGGCTGCAGTGGCGATGCACACTTCAAGGAGAGGAGAGGTAGCTGGTGGGGGAGCGGGACCAGCTGGGAGGCTGCTGAAGGGAAGGACATGTTATTCTGCCCCCACGTGATTTTGCCAGAAAAATCATACCCGCTCCCAAACCCCTGTAGAGTTATCCTTTGTTTTTTTTGTTTTTTTGCGGTACGCGGGCATCTCACTGTTGGTGGCCTCTCCCATTGCGGAGCACAGGCTCCGGACGCGCAGGCTCAGCGGCCATGGCTCACGGGCCCAGCCGCTCCGCGGCACGAACCCGTGTTCCCTGCATCAGCAGGTGGACTCTCAACCACTGCGCAACCAGGGAAGCCCTCTCCTTTGTTATTTTTAAGTCTTAGTGCATTAGTACAATTATTATCTGATAAACGTTTATCACCTTGTTTCATTTTCCAACATAAAGTCCCAGGCAAAAATCCCCCTCCTCTGCTCTTCTCTATTAAATTTGGTTCCTGGCTGAAGGAGATGACTTCAAGCAACTTTTATTGATACTGGTTTTCTTCGGCTAACGAGAAACTGACAACAACCATAATAGTAGCTGAACTTTTTGAGCACTTTTTACGTGTAAAGCATGATTCCAAGTGCTCGACCTGTATCAATTCATTTAAACCTCAAAACAATCCTGTGAGGCTAAGGTTACACCCATTTCACAGATGGGGAGACAGAGGCACCAAAAGGTCACACAGCTTGAATGCTGCAGAGCTGGGATTCCAAGCTAAGCAGCCCCTGTTCTTAACCAAGAGAACAAACTGTAGAGACTAAATGCCCAACAAATATTAACCCTACATCGTGTTTAATGTGTTGCTGTGGGTCCTCCCCTCATCCCCAATACCACCTCCTGGCAACGGTCCCGTGGGTGCCTCTGAAGGAAGGTTGCCAGATAATACAGGACGCCCGGTTCAATTTGAATTTCAGATAATCAATGAATACTTTTTTAGTTTAAGTGGGTCCCGACTTGTGGACATTTGGGTTGTTTCCAGTGTGGCGCTATTAGGCGTAAAGGTGTAAGCCTTTGTGTGGATATGTTTCCATTTCTCTTGGGTGAACGCCTACCAGCGGGACTGCATCCCGACCAGCTGAGAACAGGCGTTCCAGCTGCTCACATCTTTTTAACATTAATCGCTCTAGTGGCTGAGAAATGGTGGCACCTTTGACTTCTGCCCCACCTACCTCCTTCCCCTGCCTCCCAGCCCTACTCAGTACTTCAGCAATTTGATAGCTGGATTCTTTGAGTCTCACATCCACCCAAACACAGCCCATCAGGAACACATACAGAGGGTTAGAGGGCAACCTGGGCTGCTCAGTGGAGGAAACATTAGCGCGTCCGCTCTCGAGATGAAGGATGTGCAGAAAGAAAGACCTAGACCTTTTTATTTTATGCCGGTGCTCAGGGAGTTGGATTCTCCTGGGAGGTAAGCTCTGGAATGAGCCCAAAGTGATGCAGCTTGAGTGTGTGTCAGACACTGGTCTGTGTCGAAGGGGAAAGAGGATGCAGAGAGAAACGGCACGCCCCACTCCCGCCTCAGGGCGCAGACTCAAGTGTGAGGGGCACACTCCCTGCTGGCCCTGGTGCTGCCCAGCCTCTCCCCAGTCACTGGGCCCCCTCTGTTCTCTTCCAACGATAATGAAGCTGGTGTTTACTGAACACCTGTTTACAGCCCGGTGCTCTGCTCAGGGCTTCAAGTCCGAGATCTCACTTAATCCTCTTCGGCCCCTGAGATGGGTACTATTATTGTCCCAACATACAGAGGAGGGGAAGGGAGGCACGGCGTACCGTAAAGGCCCAAGGTTATACTTGGCCAAGGTCATCCTGCCAGGGCGGGGCACTCTGTCTCAAATCTCCTTTCTTAGCCATTTCCATGCTCTGCGTGTCCACCTCACCTTCCTCTCTAGGGACCCCAACCTCTCCTGCCTCTTACCTCGATGGAGGTCGTGGCACCAGTTCAACCCGTTATGGAGGCAAAGCTTTTGTCCCAGAGCTGATGTGACAGTTCCAGCATGATCAATATTTTGCCTGAGATAGGTCACCGGGGGCGAGAACCCAGGGTCTCAGGGTCTGTGCCTGCGAGGACGGGGCCTCCGAGAGTCGAGGTTCCTCACGTCACCCACCTGGGAAGATAGGACCACAGAGGCAGATTTTCAGTAAGATGAGGGTTGACTTTGCTGTCTACCAAACTGGGCAACAGAAGCAGGATGGAGGGCCAGCATTCAGAGATGTGTGCTAGAGACCAATGGGGGTCTCTCCTGTGGGTCGCTCTGGCCAACCACAGAGAAGCCAGTGAAAGATGGGAGCAGAGACGGGGCCGGTCAAAAGCGAGATCGTTCCTGCCTACATCCACTCTCTAACCCCCTAGTTTTCCACACTTGTGGGGCCTTATTTCTGTTCTTGGAAACATTCCAGAATCCTCCCAAGCTGGGTCAGTGCATCACGTGATGCCTCCTGCCTTAATCTGCTCTCCAAGGAGACCCAGTTAGAGCCACACTTTCCTCCCTGTTCCCTTTCTCAGGTGCCTTAGCTGCTCGGTCAGTAACTCACTCCACAGTACCTAGTTGTGTTGTTTATAAAGGCCAGCCTGCTCGGGGATCTCTATTCATTGGTTCACCATGAAGCCTTTTACAAGAGAACTGGAAAGAATTTCTTGGAGGGAAAAGGGGTGGGGGCAGAGTCATAGTAAATTTAAGTTGAGGTCCCTCCCCCAGCCCCCTCTCCTTTTCTTCATTCCTTAGGCCATTAAAAGCACTAAAGACTGCATGTTTCTGAGCAGTCTTTCCTAGTTATGGGCCCAGGGCCAAGGGGCGTGCGGCAGATTTTCCCTTATAAATTACTGTATTTTAACATAGACAGTGAACTGAACACGGTGGAGCTGCCGCGCTCGCTGGGTCTTCCACGCAGCGTTTGTAACTTAAAATTTTATAAAGGGTTGGAGCAAATTCTTAGTTAATAAGGGTTGGAATGCAGCAGAAACGACTCAAACTGCAGGCAAAATGGCAACTCGGCAGCCGGAAAAGAAATGAACATCAGGTTCTCAATCCTGTTATCTTTTCTTTTTTTTCTTTTCCCTATAGGCTGTTACAAGATCCTGAATATGGTTCCCTGTGCTATACAGCAAGTCCCTGTATTTTATCTCTTCTATATACAGTCATTTGCATCTGCTAATTCCAAACTCCTAATTTATCCCTCTCCCACCTCGCTTTCCCCTTCGGTAACCGTAAATTTGTTTTCTGTGCCTGTGGGTCTGTTCCTGTTTCATAAATAAATTCACTTGTGTCAGGTGTTAGATTCCACCTATAAGTGATATCATATGGTATTTGTCTTTCTCTGTCTGACTTACTTCACTTAGTATGATCATCTCTAGATCCACCCATGTTGCTGCAAATGGCATTATTTCATTCTTTTTTAGGGCTGAGTAGTATTCCACTGTATATATATACCATATCTTCTTTATCCATTCATCTGTTCATGAACACTTTCTTTATCCCTGTCCAAACTACATAGTTAACCCACATTTGCCTCATTGTTCTCCTTGATCATGTTTCAAAAACCCAAACACCTCAATCCTATAAAGCAGGAAGCAACCCTATGAAGCACTATGTCTTGATGGTCAAAATGTGGTTCTGAGGACAAACCCTTCAGCTTCACAATCTCTTCTCTGTAGTCTATTAGCTTTAAGACTTCAGGTGTGTTACTAAGAAGACTCAGTGTCAACAGCTGTAACATCAGTCGATTTGGTTATAGAAGCCTGAACTAAGACAGCAGTTTTTCTCAAACTTTTCATCATGACCCACATTTAGGAAACTCTATATCTCAAACCAGGCGGCACACACAGACACACACACACACACTCACATACACACACATTCCTGATATAAAAGTTTCATGAATCCATGCTTAGTCTTACTATGTGTGATGCGCTCTAATACTTTGTTTCCTCGTCCCCTTTCTTCATGGCACAGTGGACTTGGGCTCACTAAATTGACTTCAATCCTCTCTAATGGGCACCACCCTCATTTTGAAAAAAATAACTGCCCTGGAGAAACAAGGAGACACGGATACGAGTATTCCTAGCAGCTTTGTTCGCGATAGGAAAACAAACCAAAGCACCGTAAACCACACCAGGGAACGGCTTAAGGATCCGCCAACAGGAGGATCGATAAATACCTGATACGACGTTCAAACAAGGGGCTATTATACTTAGTGAAAATGAATGAACTAACATAACATGTATCAACGTGGATGAACTTACAAAGACAATACTGAGTCAAAGACACAAGTCATGGAAGAATGGATACAGTACTATATATATATAAGCATATATATGTACATATTATATATGTATATATATAATAATATGTATATATATATATATATGCTTAAACACATACAATGTATAGTGTTTAAGGAGATATTCATCCATAGGTAGAAATGTTTAAAAAAATGCATAGGATCAACTAACACCAATTTCAGGATAATTGTTAACTCTGGTGAGACACCAGGATTTCAGTTGTTTGTTTGGTGATGTTTTCTTTCTTAAGCCAGTGGCAGGCATGTGGCTTTTGTTATATTCATCTTGAAATCTTCTTAATCATCTCTAGTTTTAATTTTTTCAAAAATCAAATGAAAGATAACAGGATTGAGAAGCAACCTAAGTGTCCATTGACAGATGAATGGATAAAGAAGATGTGCTATATATATACAAGGGAATATTACTCAGCCATAAAAAATGAAATATTGCCATTTGTAACAACATGGATGGATCTAGAGTTCATCATACTAAGTCAGACAAAGACAAATATCATATGATAGCACTTATACGTGGAATCTAAAAAATAACACAAATGAATCTATTTACGAAACAGAAACAGACTCACAGACATAGAAAACAAACTTATGGTTACCAAACAGGAAAGGGAGGGAGGAGGCATAAATTAGGAGTTTGGGATTAACAGATACACACTGTTATATATAAAAACAAGGATTAACTGTATAGCACAGGGACCTATATTCAATAACCTATAATGGAAAATAATCTGAAAAAATATATCTGTATAACTGAGTCACTTTGCTGTATACCTGAAACTAACACAATATTGTAAATCAACTATACTTCAATAAAAAAATTAAAAATAAAAGAAAGTTCCTTCTTCCCTGGAAAGAAGAAGGAAGAAACGATACAGTTGTAGTGCGTTGTGAGGAAATGCAGATTCATCGTTTGTCTACATTTACCCAACAATCAACAAAAAAGGAAAGTAAGTCTGTTAGAAAAAAACATAAAATGCATCCCAAGAAATGCCTTTTTTTAAAAAAAATTAATTTATTAATTTATTTATTTTTGGCTGCATTGGGTCTTCGTTGCTGCACGCAGGCTTTCTCTAGTTGTGGCGGGCGGGGGCTACTTTGTTGCGGTGCGCAGGCTTCTCATTGTGGGGGCTTCTCTTGTTGCAGAGCACGGGCTCTAGGTGCGTGGGCTTCAGTAGTTGTGGCATGCGGGCTCAGTAGTTGTGGCTCACGGCTGTAGAGCACAGGCTCAGTAGTTGTGGCGCACGGGCTTAGTTGCTCCGTGGCATGTGGGATCTTCCCCGACCAGGGCTCGAACCTGTGTCACCTACATTGGCGGGCGGATTCTTAATCACTGAGCGACTAGGGAAGTCCCAAGAAATGCCTTTTTAATGATTCACCTTTGAACATCAACATCATAACTCCTGTATTAGTTTCCTAGCGCTGCCACAATGACACACTAAGTGGTTTAAATAACAGAAATTTATCGTCTCACAGTTCTGGAGGCTAGAGGTCCAGGATCAAGGTGTTGGCAGGGCCCTGCTCCCACTGGAGGTGCCAGGCTCCTGTCCTGGCTTCTGGTAGTTCCTGGGCTTGTGGCAACTAACTTCAGCCTTCACAGGGCCATCTCCCTGTTTGCATGTCTGTGTCCAAATTCCCCTGTTTATAAGGACACCAGTCATATTGGATTAGCACCGCCCTACTCCAGTATAACTTCACCTTGACTAATTGCATCTGTAAAGACCGTACTTCCAAATCAGGTCCTATTCTGAGGTGCTGGGGGTTAGGACTTCAACCTATGAACCTGGGGAGGGGGACACAGTTAACCCATCACAACTTCTCTTTACTACAGAATGATATAGTGTCGACTTCAACCAGTTTATCCAACTTATCCTTGGTGAGTGCCAGAGGGCCATGGAAACTGAGACGAATTCATTACTTACAATTCTCTATGGTGTTAAGTTCCCAAGTTCCTATTCTCTGTCCGATTCCCCTGTAATATGTGTGTGCAGACAGGCCTGCCCATGCATGCACACACATGCATATATGCACACACTCACACACCCGTACCCACACAAGGTTAAAAAGCCCGTGGAGTTACGAATAAGGTTAAAGTGAGGGGGAAAAGCATAACCTGGAAAAACTGACTTTGGATTTTAACCAATCCCCCAGCGTTTGAAAAATAGCGTGAGGATTTCAGGGAGTCCAGAGCGGCCCCCGACGCCCGGGACCTTGCCTCTCGGTTTTGCTCCAATTCTCTAGCACAAGGGCCCAGTGTGGGTGGGTGGGATGTCTGGGGCAAAGACACAGATACTATTATTCTGGGCTTCTCCTCGTGCTGGCAGCCACAGCTCCCACCGCCCCCCGAAAAGCCAGACTGTAGGTTCAAACCAGAGGTGTAATTGATGGCCTGGAGTGGCAAAGATGCCCCATCGCCCTCAAAAAACTACCACTTTGTTTCTGCGCTAGAGCAGGGCAGCCCAGACGCCCACCACGCCAGCAACTTCCCAGATCTCGGCTGGTCGAGGATCTGTTACCCACCCTCAGGTTAGGAAAGGTGCCCCAGGCGAGCGTTTGAAGAGCTGGGGGAAGAGCTCTGGACTTTTTCTCTCTTCAAAATTTTGCTTCAGCTGAGAACATTCATTTTTAACTCGTGTTTTTCTAGTTGGTGAAACAAAGTGGGGTTTTTGCCAAAGACCGACTCCGACTCTTAAGAATCTAAACTTCTAGAGATTAGGGACCCTGTGTGAATTTTCTTTTTTGTTCACAGTATTCCTTGTAATTTTTTTTTTTTTTTTTGGACCAGGTGGAGGAAAATAACTGGTGTCTGCTAATACCCCTTGTGATGGCTGGAATCATTCTGAAGCACCGTCCATGCTTGTCTAACTTCTCTCTCGGCCCCAGTTGCCATCTGTCTACATCTGGCACAAACGCCTCACTTTGGTCTCCAAGGCGCCCTCACGGGTTCCCGCAGATCCACCAAGTGTGAATTTCCACGCATCACCTTCCTTGGCCAGACTTTTCTTTCTCCTGGGTTCTCAGTCCGCCAGCCCCGCGCTAGATGCGGCCCCCTCTCTGTCATGTCCCGTGTCTCGTTCATTACCAGGTGGTGATCATTTTATTGCCTAATCTGTGCCTGCTTCTCATCCCTGTCTCCACCCGCTGACTTAGGCTCCTATTATGTCTCAATCACAGATGTTGAATCAGATGACATATGAGATTAGCTCACTGTTCCAACAACAATCTCAAAATCTAAGTGGTTTGACAGCAATGAAAATGTGTTGCTCACTCATGCGGACATAGGTTGGTCTTTGCTCTCGTGAGCTAGGGGCCCAGATGCCTTCAGTATTGTGGCTCCATCCAGCATCCTCTGCTGAATCTTCTGTGTTCAGCCGGGAGACTGGAAAGTGCTTGGAGCTTCTCTAGGGACGTTTTAGGGGCCAGGCCTGGAAGTGCTGGCATCATTCTTGCCCAGAACTAGTCACATGACCCCACTGATGGGGCAAAGGGTTCTGGGAAATGTAGTCTTGTTGGGGGGGGCACCCAGGAAGGAAAGGAGCACAGGGATATAGGGGCAGCTGGCAGTCTCTGTCACCAAGCCCTCAAATTCACCGTCCACCACACAAAGTGACTCATAGAAGATGCCAGGATGGACGGCGCATCCTTCAGGGACTCTCTCATCACTTGCTAGATGCCGAGCCAGCTTCTTAAAATGGCATCAAAGTCCCTCCAGACCCACATCCTGCCTCTTTGGTTTATGTCACAATATCCCCAACACCTCCCTACCCAGGAAGTGTCTCTCAGCCTCTCTTCTCTCACAGCACAAGTCCGGCCACGCTCCGACCTGGCCCCCAGAACTTGGGTGGTCTTCACTGCCCCTTCACCCTCTCTCCCAGCGCGCCCCACCTCCACCTCACTCACTCATTCGGGAGATCGTCTTAGAAGCTGATGGTGAGTCTGCTTCTCTCTCCAGACGGAGAGCTCCTGCAAGGCAAGGATGGTGTTTAATCCTTGTGAGTTTCCCTGTCTACTGCTCCCCACCCAAAATGCTTAATAAATGTTGATGGAGTGAATGGAGACCGAGAAAGGGCCCCCTCCCCGTACAGGCAGGGGATATCCAAGGCGGGGCCAGCATCACCTTCCAGGCCCCCATCCCCCCTGCAGCCTCCACTTCCCCGAGGCTCTGAGATTCAACTTGCCTTTATTTCTAAATGTAAAATTTGAGAGGCTAGTTGTTGCTTGAGAAAACTGGCACTGTGTGCTTTCATTTCTTAGGGGGCTGGGACCCTCAGACTTGGAGATGTTGGGATTTGCTGACAGGGCCTGGACGGCTCTCTCTCCCTCACATTAAGAAGCCAACTCGTGAGAAACCAACTGGCTTGGCCTGGCTTGCTGTAATCCTGTGGCCTTGCAGCTTTCGGAATTGGGTTTATTTATTCATTTAAATTGCATTCTGGCATTTACTCGTGTTTGTTCTCTCCATAAAGACCTTTTTATTTTGGTCCCAGAGAGCTGTTTATTGCTTAGCACATGTGGCAGAAGAAGATGATTGGACTGGAGATGCTAATTTTGCTCTCTCCAGGGACCGTGGGCTGGAGGGGCCCCAGGATGGGGCTCTGCCCCCACACAGGGCACCTCTTGCCTCCAGGCCACTGGGAAGGGCTCCATCCAGAATAAAAACAGCCATCTGCAAACAGGAATGTCCTCATGTCCCACATGCAAGGAGGTTAGAGATGAAGATAGAGGCAGCCTCCACCACCCATCTCCAGGAAGTTGCAACCTCTCAGACACCCTTTGGGAGAAAGCTGGATTGCCGTAATAAAAAGTACGTGTAAAAAAAAGAGCATCCCTAAGTTTGTTTTTTGTTTTGTTTTTTATTCTAAAAGGTTGAGAACGATGAGACTGGGCAAGAGGCACGTGAGATAAAAGTCACTGGCTACGTTTTAAGATGGTTTTGGCCCGAGGGGCTGAGCGGAAGCTGGGTTTGCCAGGGATCCTGAAAGGGGGTAGATGGATCAAAAGTGGAGGAGCGAACCCACCATCCAGAGATCGCACTCCGTGATATTTACCCAAAGGAGTTGAAAACTTACGCTCACGTGAAAACCTGCACATGGATGTTTATAGCAGCTTTATTCCTTCAAACTTAGAAGCCACCAAGATGTCCTTCAGTAGGTGAATGGATAAATAAACCCTGGTACGTCCAGACAATGGAATATTATTCAGTGCTTCCAAGCTATCAGGCCATGAAAAGATGCGGAGGAAACTTAAATGCATATTACTAAGTAAAAGAAGCCAATTTGAAAAGGCTATACCCTGGAAGATTCCAACTCTATGACATTCTGGAAAAGGAAAAACTATGGGGACAGTAACAAGATCAGTGATTGCCAGGGGTTAGAGGGTAGGGAGTGATGTACAGGTAGAGCACAGAGGATGTTTAGGGCAGTGAAAATACTCTGTATGAGACCATAATGGTGGATACACGTCATTCTACATTCGTCCAAACTCACAGAACGGACAACACCAAGAGTGAACTGTAATTGTACACCACGCATGTTGGGTGATGATGATGTGTCCATGTAGGTTCATCAGTTGTAACAAATGTACCACCTGGTGGGGATGTTGATCACGGCGAGGCTGTGCCTGTGGGGGGCAGGGGGCACATGGGAAATCTCTGTACCTTCCCCTCAATTTTGCTGGGAACCTAAACTGCTCTAAAAAAAAAATGAAGTCTTGAAAAAAAAAAGTAGAGGAACGGAATGTAGGCACTCATGTGAGTTGCAAAAGAAAGGAGAGAAATTGGACGGTAAGTAGTAAAACAAGTCCAAATAAAGGTACTTTTCCCTTGAGAACTGGGGGAGACCAAGCATCTTGGAAGATGGAAGCGTTCACAGGGAAAGAGGACCAGGTGCTACCAAGGAGGGATCAGAGAGAAAACCAACCTCCGAAGGAAAGTAAAAGGAGTCAGACTTAAGAGTAGGTGAAAGGAAGGGGGTTCAAGATGAAAAATAACGTTTTATTTATTTATTGAAGGCTTGCAGTATGGCAGGCAAGGCACTAAGCACTTTACACGTAACACCTCTTTTAATCCTCATAACAGCTCCCTGATGTGGACACTATTATAATACCCATTTTCCAGATGACGAAGGCGAGGCTCGCACAGGTTAAGGGATCTGTCTGTGGTCACACTGGGTGGATTCAGAATGGGATCTCATGTGGCTCCATCAGAAGGGAAACATCTCACCCACCAAGGATGGAGGAAGGACCCTCTGGAGCAGCTCCAATGGAAACAGGATAAGAGCCAAAAACGCAAGGCGCAAATGCGAACCACGTGGGTATTTTAAATTTTCTAGTAGCCACGTGAACAAGGATAAAAAGGAACAGGGGACATTCGTTGTAATGTATTTTATTTAACCCAATACATCTAAGCTATTATGCTTACAACATGTAATCAATGTAGACAGATTATTAATTAGACACTTTACATTATTTTTTCATCCTAAGCCTTTGAAACATGATGTACCTTACAGTGTGGATCAAGTGCTCAACAGCCACCCGTGGCCAGTAGCTACCTTGTGGATGAGTCAAGGGCAAGAGAATGAGTCCTGTAGGAAGTGCTAAGCCGTACGTTGCGGACATAAAATAACGGGTCTCCTGGTTGGTTTCAAGTCCAAGACTTGTTATATACTTTTAAAAAATAAACTTTTAAATGTGAATAACTTTAGATTATGATGTTACATCCCCGAGCAGGCCCTCAGACTTGGTTTCCTCATCATCCTTCTTTCCTGGCTTTGTACCTTTCACACAGACAAGGTTTTGCCAAAACGGTTGGCTTAAGCCAACGGCGTCTGCTTTGGAGACGGAGACTTGCCCGGGGCAGGCCTTGCCGTTGTTTTCCTAGATCCCGGTGTGACCTGTGGTGAAAAAGCGCCCCGATGTAGTCTGTAGGTCTTCTGCCCACTGGGGAGCACTTGGCAATGCCACGGGCATTCCTGGCAGAGAAGTTGGGGAGGGAAATCGTTCTCTACGTTGATCTCTTGATCGTCTTTCCTATCCCCCCCGCTTTGGCACTTGAACAACAAGCCACCGCTTCCCAGGCAACGGCTACGAGTGCGTTTGTCTTGGCACCTGGATGAGGCCCCCTGAGCCTCGGTCATGCTTCTATTCTTGCTGCTTGAGGGGGACTCACTCACTGAATTCTGGGTCTTTTCTAAGTGCCTAACTCAGAGTAAGCAAATACATAAAAGGGAAAAGGAGTTTTAGAACATGTATTTGTGGGCCACTCAAATATAAAATACAGGGGCTTCCCTGGTGGCGCAGTGGCTAAGAATCCACCTGCCAATGCAGGGGACACGGGTTCGAGCCCTGGTCCGGGAAGATTCCACATGCCGCGGAGCAACTAAGCCGTGTGCCACAACTACTGAGGTTGTGCTCTAGAGCCTGCGAGCCACAACTACGGAGCCCACGTGCCACAGCTACTGAAGCCCATGCGCCTAGAGTCCACACACCACAACGAAGAGTAGCCCCCGTTCACTGCAACTAGGGAAAGCCAGTGTGCGGCAATGAAGACCCAGTGCAGCCATAAATAAATAAATAGATAAATAAATTTATAAAACTATATATATAAAATACAACTTGCTCAGCCACAGATACTTTTCCTGGAGAAGTTGAGCAAAGCCGTAAGAAGATTTATCTTCCTGACAGGGGACAGCCCTGACCTGTCTGTTTCCAGCCTAGTGGACATTGCAGAAGGGGGCTGGTGCTTTGGCAAGACAGGGGTTCCCTAATGTTCTTGAGAAGCTTTACCTCTAACACTGTTTGTGGTGCCCTTGGGGTATTTCAAGCATTGAGGCAATTTCAGGTTGGCTCATTTATGTGATAGTGATAGTGGAGGTGATGGTGGTGATGGTGGCAGTGATGGTGGTAAAGACTGTGGTCGTGGTGAGTTCCACAAGGTGTGAATTGTCCACAAGGTGTGAACTGTCCACAAGGTGTGAACTGTCCACAAGGATAGGTCGTGTCTTTCATTTTTGTATCTCCAACTTAGAATTTAGCTCAATAGCTGCTTATTGAATGGGAGGCAGACACTGTAATTAAATAATTAACTGGGAAAAGAGGATTGCTCAGAGCTACCAGAGGACTAAATGGGAAACCAGGCATAGGTCTAGAGCCTTAAGTTAGTAGAGAAAATTAAAGTCTAACCAGACAGGAAAAGAGAAGGAGAAATTGAACATTTACACCCCTGTTCCCAATACCAGCTTCCCAGAACCAGGGAAGGATACATAACACATGGAATTCCAGCTCATGTGGTCATCATAGCAGTATCTCAGGGTGAAAAGTAACCAGACAAGCAGACGTTTGGTAATTTTCTATGATTACCCAAGGCCCTGAAACTCACACTCAGTTTCATCAATAATTTCCAAATTTTAGCCCTTTGTTTATCACTTTCAAATTTTTTGCCGTATCAGTGTACCACCTATACCGGGGATCAGTGAACTTTTCCGTAAAGGGCCAGATGGTGCATATCTCAGGCATCGTGGGCTGGACGGTCTCCATTGAAACTACTCAACTCTGCAGCTGTACTGTTAAAGCAACCAGAGCAATATAATGTGTCAATGGTGGGTGTGGCTAAGTGCCAATAAAACTTTATTGACAAAAAACAGGCTGCAGACTGGATTGGGCCCAGGGCCACAGTCTGTAGACCCCAATTCATACTACTATTTACAAAGTATATTAAGGACTCAGTGTAAGAATAAATAAAGTAAAATAAATTAATCTACATTTCTTTTCATATCAATCCTCTAAATGGAAAACCATGCCATGCACACACAACTGCAAAAGTAAATTCGATGAGAATGAAACAAGGTTATTAAATTCTAACCAGGTGGATGGACTGTGTAAGACTTGCAGCCCGAAGCCTAACCTTTCTTGTTAAAAAAAAAAAAAATTAGGAAGTTCTAGAGAGGCAAGACTCATTAGCGCCAGGCTGAGGTTTTTTTCCTTGTAAGAATCAGCTGGATTAAAGAGCATTGGAGGGG
Source organism: Aethalodelphis obliquidens (assembly GCF_003676395.1). Classification (NCBI taxonomy): domain Eukaryota; kingdom Metazoa; phylum Chordata; class Mammalia; order Artiodactyla; family Delphinidae; genus Aethalodelphis; species Aethalodelphis obliquidens. Next base: position 18,489,205 of record NW_020837972.1, on the reverse strand, counting down.
GGATAACTTTCTCAGGATGTGACTTAATCTCATTTAAGTCCGTTCGATTTTCCACCTGAAGTCATCTGCTCCCCTGCAGTGACTGTTTCTGAGAAACCCTGGTTTCATTTGCTGTTAAACTCTGGCAATGAGAACCCTGCATTTAGGGAAGGTAACATCCCAAACCATCAGGGCTGATTGTCTTCCAAGAGGCAGGAGGACACCCCCACCCCGCCCACCCCCCCACCCCCCACCCACCCACCACCACCCCCCTGCCCCAGGAGGACAGGCCCCCGGGGAAGCAAGCTCTGCTGGGATGTAGGCTCTGCCCTCCCGGATCTCGGATCTCGTGCAGAGAAGGCAAATAAACCCTCCTGCTGGGTTATTACCCTTGACAGGCCCTGCTGGGGAGCTTCCCCCACTGCCCCCCAGGATGATGCAGGACAGGCCGGCCCTGACACCTGGATGACCAAGCAAGGTCCAGGGTGACTCACCCAGCCCCGCCCGGTCTGGCAGCACGCTCTCTGGACCCTGCTGGTGAACCGTCCATCAGTTCGTCTCCAGACCAGCAGGGGCTCCACGTGGGAGGTGGTAACCCAGCAGCAGAGGTTGTAAAGCCTGAGCCCTGGGGACCCAGATGATCCCAGGGCAGGAGGGACCAGGGGTTTCCATAGGCAGCCCTGATGCTCTTAAGCTCCAACCTATCATAGATAATAAACGAGGGATGCAAACCAAACAAGGCCTGGGAGCCAAGTGGACGTGTGTCAGCTCGGGAATTATCAGCCGCAATCGCTGTGAGTGCGTCAAACACCTGATTCAGAGACAAACTCAGCTGCTGGGCTCCCACGCGCTGCATGAACAGCTGGGGTAGAGGTGGAGGGCCCAGAGATGCGTGGGCACCAGGTCTAGACCCCACCCTGTCTGGAGCCTGGGAGGCTCCTTCAGGCCTCGTGGAGCTCATGAAACCGGGTATTGAAGATATCAGATGGCGACAAAGGGGGATGGGGATTGGGCCTGAGGACTCCGAGGCCCAAGCAGGGTTCCCACCTACTCAGCATCCTGGTGCTTCCCTATTGTCAACCTCCAGGGACAGAAGAGGACCAAGAGGGGAGCAGATGCTCTGGATGCTACATACTCATGCCCTCGGTGCTCCTGGGCTGGAAGTACCAGGGAGTTCGTGCCCCTCCCCCAGGGGACGGTGTGACCAGGGCAGCCCCCTAGGGGGGGTGGCTCTAAGGCAGGCTCCATCCTGGCTTCCAGGGCTCCCCAATGGGTACTGAACTGAACCTCAGTAGCCCAGCAGTGACCTGCCTGAAAATGCATCCTTTCCTGCGGCCTTCCAGTCCCCATCTCACTGCCCACAATTCCCTCTGGCTGCTTCCTGGGCTCGCCTCCCAAATCCTTATCCCCTGGTATTCAAATCCTTGTCTCAGAGTTTTTATGGTTTCACGTCTTATGTTTAAGTCTTTAATCCTTTTTGAGTCGATTTTTGTGTATGGTGTAGGATACGGGTCCAATTTCATTCTTTTGCATGGGGATAACTGGTTTTCCCAACGTCATTTATTGAAGAGACTATTCCTTCCCCATTGGGTGTTCTTGGCTCCCTTGTCAAAGATTGGCTGACCACATTTGTGTGGGTTTATTTCTGGGCTCTCTATTCTGTTCCAAGGGTCTATGGGTCTGCTTTTATGCCATAACTGTACTGTTTTGATTACTATAGCTTTATAATATAATCTGAAATCAGAAAATGTGATGCCTCCAACATTGTTCTTCTTTCTCAAGATTGCTTTGGCTATTTGGGGTCTTTGGTGGTTCCATATGAATTTTAGAATTATTTTTACTTTTTCTGTGAAAATGCCAGTGGAATTTTGAAAGAGATTGTGTTAAAGCTATAGATCACTTTTGGTAGTATGGACATGTTAACAATATTAATTCTTCCAATACATGAACCAAAAAGTTTCTGTACAACAAAGGAAACAATCAACAAAATGAAATGGCAAACTATGGAATGGGAGAAAATAGTTACAAACTATATATCTGACTGGGAGCTAGTATTCAAAATATATAAGGAACTCACACAACTCAATAACAAAAAAAAAAGAAAGAAAGAAACACACACACACACACACACACACACAAATAAACTGATTAAAATATGAGCAGAAGCTCTGAATAGACATTTTTCCAAAGAAGACATACGCATTGCCGATAGGTATATAATAAGGTGCTGATCAATAACACTAATCATCAGGGAAATACAAATCAAAACCATAATGAGGGCTTCCCTGGTGGCGCAGTGGTTGGGAGTCCACCTGCCGACGCAGGGGACACGGGTTCGTGCCCCGGTCCGGGAAGATCCCACGTGCCGCAGAGCGGCTGGGCCCGTGAGCCGTGGCCACTGAGCCTGCGTGTCCGGAGCCTGTGCTCCGCAAGGGGAGAGGCCACAACAGTGAGAGGCCCGCGTACTGCAAAAAAAAAAAAAAAAAAAAAAAACCATAATGAGATATAACCTCACACCTGCTGTTAGAATGGCTATTATCAAGAAAACAAGGAATAGCAAGTGCTGGAGAGGGTGTGGAGAAAAGGGAGCCCTCACGCACCACTGGTGGGAATGTAAACTGGTGCAGCCACTGTGGAAAACAGGACGGAGGGTCCTCAAAAATTAAAAACAGAACTATCCTATGACCCAGCAATCCCACTTCTGGGTATATATCCAAAGTATCTCAAAGAGCTATCTGTACTCCTACATTCATTGCAGCCTTATTCACAAGAGCCAAGATCTGGAAACAACCTAGGTTTCTGTCGACTGATAAAGACGTGGTATAAATACATATAATGGAATATTATTCATTTCAGAAAAGGAAATCCTGCCATTTGCGACAACATGGATGAACCTGGAAGACATTATGTTAAGTGAAATATAGTCAGACCCAGAAAGACAAATACTGTATGATCTCGCTTGTATGTGGAATCTAAAACAGATGAACTCATAGTAACAGAATAGGATGTTACCTGTCGGGGGCTGGGGGTTGGAATAGAGGGTGACACTGGTGAAAGGGTACGAGGTTTTAGTTATGGATAACTTCCGGATAGCCAATGTACAGCGTGGTGACTATAGTTGATGATACTGTATTGTATACTTGAAACCTGCTAAGAGGAAATCTTGAGTTCTCTCTACATGCACAAGAAGGTAATTACGGGAGGTGATGGATGTGTTAATTAGCCTCATGAGGTCATCATTTCACAATGTGCATGTATATCAAAGCATCACATCGTACATCTTAAATATACACCATGTTATTTGCCAATTATACCTCAAGAAAGCTGGAAAAAAATAGACTAATTGTTTAAGGCCATAAAGGCTCATACTGCATGAATTTGTTTATATGAAATTCTAGAAAAGGCAAAATCATAGTGACAGAAAGAGATCACCTGGGGTTGGAGGCTGGGATGAGGTTTGACTGCAAAGGGGCACGAAGGAACTTTGGGGGTGATTGGAAAGCTCTAAGTCAGGATGCCAGTTTGGTATACAATTACCAAAATCTATCAAACCATACTCTGAAATAAAGCCCAGTAAAGCTGGAAAAAGAAGTTCCAGAGCACAAAGCGTGGCTACAAAGAAAGACGAAGAATGGGAGCCGTTAATGCAATCCACCGGCAGGGTGGCGTGGGGATGCAGCACATCCTAAGATCTCCCGTGAGTGCCGGAGCCCCGGACAGGATGGCTTTGAGGAGGGTTGAGTCAGGCCCCCGCCAAGAGCCCCCCACCATGGAGTCTCTCCTCCCCTCTGGCAGGCACCCTCTGCGGTCCTGGAAATGGTGGTCACGTGCGTGTTGTAGGCTGGGGCTGGCTGGCTTGCAGGGGGCTCAGAGCTGGGGCACACACAGCCCCGTTGTTACCTGGAAATCCAATGTGCTGAGGTCAGAAGGCTTCCCGCCTCCGCCCTCCTCCCCAGCAAGTGCAAACGCTGTGTGGACCTGCACAAACCTATCCCAGCCCTCTTCTCTGACAGATTCAAATCAACAAAACCCTGTGGGGCGTCCAGAGAGCTGCAGGGGTCCTCCCGGTCACCCGTCCCCCGGACACGCAGCCCCAGCTCCTCGCTTGCTGCTGGTTCCCAGCCCACCGTGAGCAGAGCTGACCGCGGACCCCCGCCTTTTCCCAGGCCTTCTGTGTTTCTGACTCTGCTCCCACCGATGCCGACTTACTCGAGCCGTGACAGTGGCCTCCCTGCCCCGGGTCCTCCTTGCTGCCTCGGGTCCTCGGGTCACAAGCAGAATGATACAAAAGGGTGGTGTCCTCTGGCCTCTCCATCGCCACCGGGACGGGAGTCCAGCCTCGGCTTTATCGTCCAGCATTTCTGTACTTAAACCGCCCCCGTTCCCTCTTGCTCCTTGACCGCCAAACACACCTACCTCATGCCTCCTCTCACAATGATGATGATATATTTCAAACATTCAAGAAATATATATATAACAAGCCCTTCTGTGCCTAAGACCCACGTTTAGGAGGTAAAACATTTCAAATCGCTTGAGACCGTCTGGGCACCCCAGACTACCTGCCCCTCCCCCTCTCTGGCCACGCCCACCGCCTTGAATTGGGGGTTGAACATTCCCAGACGCGTCTTAGCCATTTTGCTACCTGTGTGTGTATCCCCCAAGCAATACCTATAGTACTGTTTTCGCGGCTTAAAACCTTATCTGTGTGATATGATATCATGGGCGTTTGTCTAAGTTTGGGTTCCCTTAAAAGCAGAGGCTGAGAGGATTTGGTGCAGAGTTTACGTGGGAGGTGACGCCAGGAAGGCTGGTGAGGAACTGGGGGTGGGAGGAAAGGCAGTGAAGGCTGAGCCAGCCACGGGCGGCTAGGCAGCTGAGGCTGGGTCGCCGGGGGGCTGTGAGTGTGTAGAGCGACTCTCAGAGCGTCCGCTGAGGGCGGGGATGCTGGAGTACACATCCCCTCCCACCCCTCAAGGTTGAAGGTCACTCCCACAGGCAGAGAGAGTCCTTGGGGAGGGTCTCAAGTGCCTGGGTCGTGGGGAGCGGCAGGCAAGGGCCCAGGGAGGCCGAGGGGATGCGGGCTGCTGACTGCTCCGTGTTCTCCTGCAGCTGGGTTTTTCCTTCCAAAGTTCTTTTGAAATATATTCATGTTCAGTGAAATGTAGCTCTAGTAATCACCCTCCCACACACTTTTTTTTCAGCCTTTAAAAATATACATAACGTACAATTCACCATTAGTGGCGTTTAGTACCTTCACAATGGCGTGCAGTCACCGCTTCTATCTAGTTCCAGAACACTGTCATCACCCCAAAAGGAAACCCCATACCCGTGTACCCATTAAACCGTCACTCTCAATTCCCCCCTCCCCCAGCCCCTGGCAACCACCAAACTCCTTTCTATCTCTATGGATTTACCAGCTCTGGACATGTCATATAAATGGAATCGTGTAATATGCAGCCTTTGGAGTCTGGTTTATTTCACTTGGAACAACATTTTCAAGGTTCGTCCATGTGGTGGCCTGTGTCAGTGCTTCACTCCTTTTAATGGCTGAATACTATTCCATTGTATGGATGGACCACGTTTTCTTTAGCCATCCAGTTCTTGATGGACATTGGGTTGTTTCCATCTTTTGGCTATTGGTAGTAATGCTGCTATGAACACCTGTGTACACATTCTTGTTAGAACACCTGTTTTTAGATCTCTGGGCAGTACACCCAGGAGCGGAATTGCTGGGCTCTATGGTGACTCTATGTTTCACCCACTGAAGAACTGCCAGACTATTTTCCACATCAGCTGCACCATTTTACGCTCCCACCGGCAATGTACAAAGGTTACAACTCCTCCACACACTGACTGACACTTGTTATTTTCTGCAATTTTCATTTAGCCACGACATGGGTATGGAGGCTAGTATTCCTTTGTATGAATCCACCAACCAATCCCTCTGTTCCTCTGTTGATGGACATGTAGGGTGTTTCTGATTGGGGTTGCTACAAACCACAGTGCTGTGAACACTCTCCCACATGACAGCCTAGCTTGTGTGTCTTCATTTAACATTTTATCCTATACCGTTCTCATTTGGGAAAATCTTTCCTACCCTTTCACATCCTTCCTGCCTGATGGGTTCATCCGAGGCAGTGTTCAGGGCAAGCAAGCACCCATCACTTAGACCCACACTGTCCAATTCTGCAGCCACTAACTTCACATGGCTATAAAGCACGCACAGTGTGGCCAGTCCAAACTGAGGTGGGCCATGAACGTAAAACACACACTGGATTTCAAAGATGTAATCTGAAAAAATGTGAAATATCTCATTAATAATAATGGTAACGTTCCATATCAATTAATAATGTTGAGATGATAATGTGCTAAATAAAACATTTATTAAAATTAATTTCACCTGTTTCTTCTCACTTTCTAAGAAGTGGGGCTACTAGAAAATTTTAAATGTGTGGCTTGCATTTGTGGCTCATCTTACATTTCCGGTGGACAGCGCTGTTCTAGATTATTCATTTGCCCTGTCATGTGTTCCCTCAACAGGGTTCTTTTCTGTTTCTTCACCCAGATTGTGAACTTTGCAGACGGTGGGAATTTAGCAGAGTGATCTTTCCAAGAGCAGATCTGATCATGTCCACACTGTTTCAACACCAGCTCTGTCTTCCCTTCACATCTTTCAATGATTTCTGTTGACTTTAGGATAAAGCAAAACTCTTCAATGTGGCTGCAAGGCCCTGTGGGGTCTGGCCCCCACCCGCCTTTGTGTACCCCCTGTGCCCCGACCACCCTGGGCTCTTTCCTCCTTGCTCCTGCCACAGGGCCTTTGCACATGCCACTCTCTCTGCTGGTGATGCCCTTTCTTTCCTTCATCACTGGTCCCTTCTATTCATCCTTTGGATCTGCGCTCAAACAGATTAGCCTGACTCTAATCAAGGCTCAGGACCACAGAGAGCTCCCGCACACCTCAAAATAGGCAAACTCCGCAATGCATCTTCTTGGGCTAATTTGTATGTGCCCTGAGAATCCCTGGCCCTGTGGACCATCCAGGTAACACCCCTGCAACATGCTCCCCACACTAGCTGGAGGAAGACACGTGAACTGGGGAATTCTATATCTGGGTCTCAAGTGTCTTTGAAACGAAATTTTGGTCCAAGAATAACACTGGTAACAAGATGCCTCATGTCAATTTTATGGGCTGCAAATACCTTCCAGTTAGACCATGCGGTAAGCTAAAGGCTTGAGCAGACCCCGAGAAGCTGCCAAAGTGTTTCTCAGTTGCTCTTCTAAAAACGTCTTTGTCCTTGACTGTGGGTTGGCCACCCCCGGCCAGGGGGCAGAGGGAGCAGAGCCAGCAGTTTCCAGCTAGGACGTGACCGGGGCCACACAATCGCTGTTGTCCAACACTGGGACATCTGAGCCACTGTGGGGAAGGGAGCTTCTTTCAGGCCCATCCAGCGTGCCGGCTTTTGTTAGAATTGATGCCAGATTTCACGTGGAGACAAAGGAAACTTTTCCCCTGAGGCCCAAGGGAAGACAGATGAGCTGCTTTCCTATCTGTAAATGAAAGCAGGCTGAGAGGACATCACCCCAATCAAGTCACGCGGCGGCACTGGGCCACCACGGCGCTCTGTGTCTCTCTTTTCACACTCCTTCATTTTTAAAAACGTTTAATTGAAGCATACCATATACATAAAAGTGTACAAATCAGATACATACAGTTCACCGAATTTTCATCAAGTGCACATACCCATGTAACCAGCACCCAGGTGGAAGACCAGCACCTTCCCAGTTCCCCAAATGCCCTCCTTGGGTCCCGTCCCAGTTCTAATGTACACCCACCGCAACCACCATCCTTGCCTCCTGACTCTGCGGGGACGCATGCTGGCTTCTGACCTCCACATAAAAAGAATCAGACGGGGGCTTCCCCGGTGGCGCAGTGGTTGAGAGTCCGCCTGCCGATGCAGGGGACGTGGGTTCGTGCCCCGGTTCAGGAGGATCCCTACATGCCACGGAGCGGCTGGGCCCGTGAGCCATGGCCGCTGAGCCTGCGCGTCCGGAGCCTGTGCTTCGCAGCGGGAGAGGCCACAATAGTGAGAGGCCCGCGTACCGCAAAAAAAAAAACAACAAAGAATCAGACGGCACGTGCCCCGGCCTGGCCCACTCAACATCATGTCTGTGAGTCTTCCATGCTGTGCGCAGCAGATGTTTGTCGACCTCACATACAGCACCTCACACAGAAACCCCATTTGTCCTGTTCACCTGTTGACGGATCTCTGGATGACCCCCAAGCTTGGGGCTATTTCAAGGAGTCCTGCTCTGCGTGTTCCAGTACGTGACTTTTGGTGAGCATCCGTGAACGTTTATAGAATGACTGGATCATGGGGTAAGTGTATGTTGAACATTTGAAGAAATGCCCAATAGTTTTCCAAACTGACTGCACCATGGTCCATTCCCACCTGCACTGCAGGAGAGTTCCAGTTGCTCCACATTCTTGCCAACACTTGGTATGGCTGGTCCTTTTCATCTGGACCAGCCTTCCGGGTGTGTAACGATGGGTATGAACACTCAGTATCCCTAATACACACAAGCCCAAGGACTTGGAAAGTTTGGGGAAGGGTGAGACCACTTCCTTTGTGTGTGTTTGGTGGGGGGGCAGTCAGAAAGACGCATAGGACAGTTTTTCTCGTGTGTTTGTTTTTAATTCTTAGTTTATTTGAGCAGGTCATATACTCATATAGCTCAGACCTGGACAAGTATATAAAGGATATGTTGAATAATACGTGTCTCTGAGGAAAGCAGAAGGACAAGCTCCCCTGCTCTGTCCCATGCCCGGGCTCCCAGACCCAGGCAGTGGCTGTCTCCCTGGGGAGACCACCCTGGTGGGTCAGGGGAGCTCCCGGCAGGGCATCCTGATGGGAGCATGGGAGCCGTTCCAAGCCAGGGGAGGGCAGGCTCACTCTCAGCTCATAAACTTGCTCCCTGGCACTTACAGTCAGCGTTGGATCCTTCACAGGAGTCCTCCCGACCGCTCACCAGGTTCCCCATTTTGCAGAATTGTTTACGGTCTGTGCCACTTACTATTACTTTATGCATTTTATTTAGTTAGTTATTTATACAGGCATATATTTTTACCAACTTCATCTGGAACCAGGGTGATGAAAACAAAATAGGCACGAGCTCACGGGCCGAAGGATCTTGGCAGCCGCAGGGGCCTCAGGGCCTGTGAGCTGACAGGCAGCCCTGCTTCGGTCGGCTTCTTTGGGGTCCTCTCTCTGGCCAGTGGAGTGGAGAGCTGGGATTTGAGTGCCTGATCAAGAGGCAGGCTGGAAGTGAGGCTAATGGCCTGGACTTTGGAGGTGAAGTGCATGGACTCAAAGCCTCTCCCTACTACCTAACTCTCTGTGCCTCCGTTTCCACAGCTGCCAAATGGAACCGCCATGATGATTACACAAAGTGATTTACGTGAAGTGCACAGAGCAAAGTCTGGCATTCAGCAAGGGCCCTATAAGAGTTAGCTGCTATTATTAATAGCGTGGATGGCAGGGCTAATGATATCATAGCTCTTAGGTGGCAACCCTCCCTGTTTGCCAGAGACCAAGGACACTGGACTTTCAGTGCTAAGCCCGGGAAAGTCCCAGCAAACTGGGGCAAGTCAGTCACCCTACAGAGCCTTGTCATTGGATGAACCAGCTGGGACCCTTCTCTTTATTTCAACAGAAAGTCCAAATGAGGAAATAAATACTGATTAGGCATTCGTTCATTCAATAAACATTTAGTAACTTCTGTCCTGTGTCAGGCACTGTTCAAGGACCTGGGAACACAGGATAGAATAAAGCAATGTCCCAGCTGCCCTCATGCAGTTGACATTCTAGTGGACAAGGTAGGTAATGAGCAAACAAACAAATAAATATTATAACATCAGGTAATAGACAGCCGACACACAAAGCTAAACACGGTGAAGGAAGAAAGCATGATGGGCGCTAGCTAAATAAGAAGGTTAAAGAAAGACCCTTTAAGGAGATGATATTTGAGCAGAAAAATAAAGTCAGAGAGCAAGCCATGAGGCTATCCAAGCAAAAGGCACAGCAGGTGCAAAGGCCCTGAGGTAGGGATGTGCTATCACTGAAATGCTTTGAGAAGGCAATAGTTTGGTTGGTTTCATTTCAACCAAACTTAACCATCATTTGGAAGCCAATGCCAGGTGTTGTAGGGATAAGCAACATCAGTCCCATCTCTGGGAAGTTAGAGGCAGTGCTCAGGAAAGCGTACCTGAGAAACAGAGTATGACGTCATGAAAAGGACACTGCTCAGAGAGGAGGGGAGACTAGAGCCTCCTCGTGGATGCTGGGTGACCATGGTCAAGTCATTTACCTCTCTGGACTTCCCTTTTCTCAGGCTTAACATAGGGAATCAGAGGAAAAGTCCTCACTCTGAATAGGCCATAAGACCTGATTTTAGGATGCCACTTCAGAGGACACAGCAGGAGAGACTGTAGTTTCCTAAGAATGTTTGTCCCTGGCAGTCACTGAAGCTGGGGCAGGGCTGTGGATCTGTGTTCATGGCCCAGCTCAAAGGCTCCAAGCTTTCTCAAGTGGGCCCAAGGGTGGCTATGCCCATTTGAAAAATTGGATAATTGAGGCTCAGAAGGGGAAAGTAGCTTTCTTACTACCAAGATGCTTCTATTTGTTGGGGTCTCCTGGGCAGAGTTGAATAAATTGCAAGTTGGTTCCAAAAATCTCCTTCTGAGAAAACCTGTAAACACATATCCCATGGGCTTGATGCTCAGGTTCTAGATCTAGCACTTGCTGGTTCATCCAAAGCTGCTTTTTTTGTGAAAATTCATAGCTCTGCCTGTGTGTGAAGTGGGTAAGAAGTCTAATTTCCTGGCTTGGTTTTCACAATGGAATAGGAGCCCTGCCCCTAGTCAGTTTGGTTTTCAGACAAACGGATCTGTTGTCTATCATTGCATGGCCTATTCCTGGCTCTCCTTAGGGAGGTGAAGTGGGGCTGGCCGAGTCAATGATGTGCCCCATGATTCAAGGAGGGAGAGGCTGCCCCACCTACAGACCTTTTCCAGGGCAGAGCCTGTTTTGTACCATACACCTTTCACCTCATGCGTTCAGCTGATTGGACAGAGGTGACAACTCAGTGTCAGTGGCCAAGACATTAGCTGGTTGGCAGCCAATGAGGAAGCTGAGCATGAAGATTCTGCCCAAATAGGATAAATGAGAGTAAAATGATTTTCCCTCTGGGGAATTTGAATTGGGAATGTGGAGAGGACCTGGTGACTGGTGACAGGAACAAAAAGGCACGAGGTTGAGAGAAGATGTGGGCAGTAGGGGCGCTAGAGAGCCATGAGCAAGACAAAGCTATGACCAAGATCACCTGAATAGAAGTCCAGGTTGTCTCAATGATAGAGAGAGGACACACAAGAAGACCCAGAGAGAAAAGTTGAAACAAAGAGAGTAGTTGAGTCCTGCCAGTGGGTGTGCCCTGGAGGGAAGAGCCTCAGGTCCTGCAGCTGGGGTCTTTGTACCTTCTTGGGAATTAGGGCTTTCCAGTTCCCATCTCCAAGAGGACCCAGTACCCCATGGTTGCTGCACATAGCTGTGTAAGGTGTACAGTGAATGTCTTGGGAAGGGGAGTGCCGTACATAAGTGGCAGCACCTCCTGCGGTTGTTGTGCAGTGTACAACATCTACAACTCTACGTGACAGCCTTGACCAGGGCTCACATTCTGGGCATGAGACAACCAAATATCCATTGTAAGTTTATTTATTCATTCATTCAACACATCATTTTTAGGCATGTTTTAACTGCCTGGCACTGTTTAGGGCCCTGGAGTAAGAGACACGATCCTGGGTCTCATGAGGAGAAGAGACAGAAAATAAACAAGTAAACTAGATAATTTCAGAGTGATAACTGCTATGAAGACAAAATGAAATAAAATAATATGATGGAGAATGACTTGAAGGTGAGAAGGGCTGCATTAATTATGTGGTCAGGGAGGGCCTCTCTAAGGAGGGAACATTTGGGCACAGATTTAAGAATAAGTAGGAACCTAGCAATTGAAGAACTGAGGAAGGGGTGTTCTGTGTGGAGGAACAGCAGGTGCAAAGGCCCTGAGGCAGGAATTGCCCCAGACAGGGTCTGATCATATACAGCCTTGTAGGATTTACTCTAATTGTGATGAAAAGCATTTAGAAGGCATTAAGCATTTATTGTAGGCTTGCAATGGTCATTACTTGAGAAAGCCAGTGTGGGTCCCTTTTCTTTGCAACTAAAATAGCTGAAGTAGCATGGTTTGCTGGAGTATTAATATCATTCCTCCACTCCTCAGAAAGGATCCATTTTCAGATCAAATGAGGTCACAAGGAGTCTTCACACATGCACCATGTCAGATTAGCTCCTTGAAGAATTACCTTCACCATACTGGCTTTCATCCAAGATTATCTCAAGAAACCATCATAGGAATTCTATATTTGCATTTGCTCTAAAATGGTTGTAAAGAGCATTGTAACTTGATATCCTTTATATGAAGCCCAATATAAGAAATTTATTTCAGAACTTGGTATCAGAAGTAAACTAAAGATTTGCTGTTTACCTTCTTTCTATAATGAGAGAGATGAGACTTCCTGTGTTTCCCTTTTTGACCTGGATACCAGGAAGCTCAGGGCTGAATCATATGCTTTATCACATAGAAACTGCTAAACCTTGTAGTTGGCATAGTCACTCCCTCTTTCAGTGGACCTAACTTGCTGTTTCTGTTATACTAATCTTTTAAATTTTATTTTTTTAATGATATCCTTTGCTGTAAGCTGTCTCATTCTTTTCTGGAGAGAAGTGGGGAGAGACGTAAATAAAGGCTTTATTCAACCAAGGTGTAAGCATATGCAAAGTCTGGTTGACCTAGTTCCCCAAGTCGTAAGACTTGTAAGTTCAAGCATACCCACCTAGAGGGGTGGGCTAGGGAGGGTGGGAGGGAGATGCAAGAGGGAGGAGATATGGGGATATATATATATATATGTATAGCTGATTCACTTTGTTATACAGCAGAAACTAACACACCACTGTAAAGCAATTATACTCCAATAAAGATGTTCAAAAAAATCAAGCATACCTAAAGAAAAACAAACACGAATTTCATTTCTTACAATTAGCTTTGGGGTTAGAAATGAAAACAAATATATCTCCTGGAATAGCTCATAATTCACCCATGCCCTGACATTTGCTGCTGTTTGTGAGCTGATACAAGCCCACTTTATTCCTAACACCACCCCCCTGCGTGGCGTCTGTGTCCCAGCAGTGTGACATGACCCTTCTAAAAGAGAACGGTGGACCCAGCAAGCAGAACAGAAACCTTTTTCAATTAAAAAGTCACTCGTGCTCAGGCTGACAGCTCACCCGAGCTACCTCTGACAGCCTGGTAACCCGTAATTTTTCCACTTTGCAAGGACGATTGTGTACCTTCAAATGGCAGCGTAATTAACCAGCTCTATTACAGGCTCCCACATTTGTATAGTTTTGCTGGGATGTTTCTCCAGAGCTGGGGCCAGCAGAGACCCATCACTGTGCCTGCTAATGAGCCCTTGCCTGTCGGGCACCACTCACCAAGGAGGTGAGGCCATGGGTGGCATTTCCTCTGGCACAGGGACCCCCACCAGGCTGCCCCTCTCCTGCAACATCTCAGTTCTCACCCACGGGGAAGAAAATAGCACAGCAATTCCATTCGTAGTCCCAAGGCTGCTATCTTTTATCCTACGAATGCTCCCCGCCTCCTCCAAATTAAGCAGGCAATTAAGATGGAGGAATAGTCCAGCAAGCAAACCATTGATGTTTATGAGTTCAAACAGGCCAGTGGTTCTCAGAATGTGGTCCCCAGCCCAGCATCATCTCTTGGGAACTTGATAGAAATGCAGCTTCTCTAGCCCCACCCCAGACCTGCTGAGTCAGAAAATCAGGCTTGGCCTGGCGATCTGTGTTTTCACAGGCCCTCTAAGGGATTCTGATGTACGGTCAAGTTTAAGCATCACTGGAATGGAGCATAGCATCATTGGTTTGTTAATTTTGGAAGGTTCAAGACCTGTTAATCTAACCCATGCACAGAGCCGAAATGAGGATTCAGGAGGTACAGAAAAGATTGAGCCTTAATTCTGGTCTTCAGCTTGCTTTATCCCATCACTTCTCTCTGCATTTGTTAAGAGAAGGAAAAGGCAGGGGAGGCAGGAGAAGGATTTGAAGGGATGAGGCGGGGAAAGGATGTCGAAGAATATGCAGCCATGTTTTAAAACCTCCTCAGACAATAAACAGAAGACAAATGAATAAACAAAAGAAGTACTGATGATAGCAACTGCTATGAGGAAAGGAAAAAAGGAGGGGAAAGACCACATTTCACCAAGCAGGGTTCTCATCTAGGGTGATCATGCCCCCAGGGGACACTTGGTTACTCTGGTCTCCTTTCTGTTCTGATTTATGTCTTTTGAAGGTCACTTTAGTGGTTGGAAGGAGAATAAATGGATTGTGGCAGCAAGGGAGGAAGTGGGGAGATTAAGGGGAGGCTGTCACTGCCACCCCAGTGAGCAGTGTTGGTGGCCTTCAGGAGAGGGCTAGGAGTGAATGCTTCTATTTGTTGGGGTCTCCTGGGCAGAGAAGAATAACTTGCAAGTTCATTTCCAAATCCCCTGGGCTTATGCTGAGGTTCTAAATCTAGCACTTGCCAGTTCATCCAAAGCTGCTCTTTGGTGAAAAATCATAGCTTTGTCTGTGTGTGACATAGATGGGTAAGAAACCCGATTTCCTTGTTGGGTTTTCACGATGGAATAGGAGCCCTGTCCCTTGTACACCTGCTACTCTGGTAGTAGCAGGAAAGATGGAGAAGGGAGATGTGTGACAGAAAACTTTCCAGGTTTCCTGATGTGAGGGGTGAGGGAGAGAGTCCCAGATGACTCCTGAGAGCAGCAGGGGTGGACATGAACCTATAAGGCAGCCCATATGCCAGGGACTGATGTCTGGGGCAACAGATGAGGGGGACAAGATGAAGGAAACCTAAGAGTAGACCCCCTGGAAGAGAAGTCACTAGGATGTCCACAGCTCCTGATAGCTCACTCACTCCCTGAGGACTAGGAAACTCAGCTGTCCCCACTGGAGCCTGGCATTCATTACCGAGGTTACAGACAGACCCCTCCCCCCAGGGAGACCTAGGTCCCCTTCACACGCCAGGGAGGGTGTTGAGAGCACCCCTGAGTTTCACCAACATCCGACACAGACTGGAGAGCCAGCATGGCTGTCTGGCGCCTGCAGAGACCATGGATGAAATCCAACCATCATCCGTCATCTGTAATATGTGGAGATTAGGAAGCCAGTGAGGCCTGCGTGTGTTTTCACATTCATCCTGCAGCACGACGGGGCCCCCCTCTGGAGCCAACAATGGCGCCAGGAGAGCTTTCACAAAAAGATGTGAGTGAGCGAAATTTTCCATTCCTTTCATTGCCCTAAAATCGTACGTACAGGCTCTGGTCCACATTTGAACTTTCCAGAATAAGGTGATTATTGTTTTTCTTGGTTACCTGCTGCTCGGTCTCTGGGCTGGGCTTTTTTGGAATTTTTGTAGAAGAATTTGTAAGCACGTGTGACAATTCTGGTTTGTGGTGACAACGGATGTGCTCAGGAGAGAAAGTTCCATGCCAGGGGGTCCTCCTTAGCCCAAGCTGGGCATGTTTCAGAATCAAACCAAAAGCATCTCCCACAGACCATCCAGCAGGCTGCCATTTATCCTCTGGGTCAAGTCAAGCCTGTGCAACTTTCATGTTATCATTCTCATGCCTTGGAACCCAGAGAGGGTAAAGGGATTGTCTGAAGTCACACAGCAAAACAATCTACATACCTTCCTAATTCTAGTTTTCTGCACTAAGGAGGGAGGAATCCTTCTGCTCCAAGGAAGACATTAGTCAATTGTATTTTATATAAGTGTCTGGTAATAATGGGAACAGTTCAAAAACGGAATGAATTGCTTTTTGATTCTCTGAGCACTTCCTTGAGAGAGAGCAAGGGTGTCACGGAGGGCAATCAGTGGTGTGCAAGCTGGCTCCCACAGCTTGGTGAAGGCCATCCTGTGCCTCTCCCAATGCCACATGTGGTGACATCTCATGGGTACCTTAAGATCAGTCACATGGTGAGAGCACTTACACCATGGAAACTGGTAAATGCTACAAACCAAAGCTTTTCTTTTTTTTTTCAATAGAGTCAGTTGTTCAGCTAAATTTTACGAGCACACTCCTAGGACTAACTCATTCATTCATTCATCCATTTATTCATTCACCCCACAAACCCTCATCAGGCATCTACTGTCCGCTTGATACTGGGTGAGATGTTGGGTCTCAAAGAAATGAAGGAGAGTCTGCTTTTTAAAGAGATGCACATGGGAGGGTGGAAGGGAGACACGAGAGGGAGGAGATATGGGGATATATGTAGCTGATTCACTTTGTTATAAAGCAGAAACTAAGGCACCATTGTAAAGCAATTATACTCCAATAAAGACATTAAAAAATAAGTAAATAAATAAAGAGATGCACAGTATGGAAAAGGGTGTGGGGGGTAAATACCCGCCCCCCCACCTTCATTCAGGAGGCTCCTTATTTATTTGTTTGTTTGTTTATTTAGGCAATGCCGAATGCTTGCAGGGTCTTAGTTTCCCGACCAGGGATTGAACCTGGGCAGTGAAAGCGCCAATTCCTAACCACTGGATCGCCAGGGAATTCCCCCCTTAATTATTTGTAAACAACAACCAAAAAAGTAGAACTGACAAGAGTTCCATTGTACTGCCCCAGCTATAGAGAGCCACCCAGCTCACCAAATGGATGTTTTCCCCCCTTCTCCTCTTGTATCTTGCTATCAGAAGAAAGAAAACGCACAGAGTGAGCCCTCAGCTAGGGCACCGGGTAATGATGGAGGGCACACTGACCTGGGGGTAATGTCATGATCTGAGTGTAGTAATATTCAGTGAGCACTGATTCTGTGCTAGCACTGTACTAAGTGCTCTGCGTGCACTATTATCTCACGTGCCCCCGACCACAGCTTGTAAGGTCAATGGAGAAGTGTATGATTGTAGTACATGCTGCTCCCCCCTCCAATTCCCCCACTGCACACCCTCACCCCACCCCTCCGTGGAAGAACAATACCTTCCCATGCTGGTGAACTTAGGTGTGGCCATATGACACATTTCAGCCAAAGAAATGTGATTATCAGGGATGTGTTTCACTTCCAGATGAAAGCCTTAAAAGACAGTACGGGCTTTGTCTCATAATCTGTTCCCTCTTTCAGGAGGCTGGTAATGTTTCAGATTGAAGCTCCATCAGCCTGGTCCTGAATTGAGGATGAAATGGAGCGAAACTCTCTGCCTCCCCGGAAGGACGCGGGTTAAAAGGGAGAAATAATCCTTTGTTATAAGCAACTGAGATTTTTAGGGTCATTTGCTACTGCAGCATAACCTAGCATATCCTGAGCGATACAAGGGAGGTAATAATTCCTTTCCCCACAATATACGTGAAGAGACTGATACCCAGAGAGGTTCAGTTCTATTCCCACGCTCACACTGCTAGCAAAGAATAGTACTAGAACTTGAACCCAAGGAGGCTGATGCCAGAATTTGTGCTATAAATTACACCATGGAACAGTGGGAAAAGAGTCAGCTGATTTTTCCTTCTAATCCTGATTGACACTTTGGGTCCTAGCAAGAACCTAAAACTCATTGCCCTGAGTCTCTTTCCAATCCACTATTCCTAAAACCCATGTTTATTTTAAAAGGAATCTATTCCATATGTTTCTGACCCTCCGTGACTTAAGCCACTCTAACTGCATTTGGACAGAGTTTGATATTTGGAGAAACTTCTGGGTCATCTTTCTTTTTTCTTCAGTAAGAGAAAGTCAGATGTCGCCTAGAGGCAAAGTGGTCCAAGCAGGCTCCTGAGGGTGAGACAGACAGTAGGGTTTCTCCACTCACTTCACCATCCACTGCAGCTTCAGAAATGAGGGGAGAAAAAAAGAGTATTTTCAGACAAATTCTAAGGAAGCCAGAGTTATAGTAGACGCTAAAGGATCACACATATTCTGCAGGGGCAAGGGGAAAATGTACATTTGCCTGGAGCTGAATCCTTGCTTGTTGATCCCATGAGGGATGTGAGATCTTTATCCCTGACTGTCTTTTTTTATGGCGGTATGCGGGCCTCTCACTGTTGTGGCCTCTCCTGTTGCGGAGCACAGGCTCCAGATGCGCAGGCTCAGCGGCCATGGCTCACGGGCCCAGCCGCTCCGCGTCACGTGGGATCTTCCCGGACCGGGGCACGAACCCGTGTCCCCTGCATCGGCAGGCGGACTCTCAACCACTGCGCCCCCAGGGAAGCCCCTCCCTGACTGTCTTTTAAAAAAACAAATGGAGGGTGGGAGAGGATGAGGATCAGATGAGGGCGTCCTGAGTTGAACAGCGGCCCCTCAAAAGGTGTGTCAGCATCCACACCCCTGGAGCCTATGAATACGACCTTATTTGGAAAAGGGTCTCTGCAGATGTAATTAATTTAAGGATCTTGGGATGAGATCAGGCTGGATTATCCAGGTCGACCCTAAATCCAGTGACAATTGTTCTTATAAGAGAAAGGCCTGGGGAGATTTGAGAGAGAGAAGAGAAGACCCTGTAAAGATGGAGGTGGAGCCTGGAGTGATGTGGCCACAAGCCAAGGAACAGCAGGGACCACCATAGCTGGATTCTCCACTAGAGCCTTCGCCAGCAGTAAGCCCCTGCTGACACCTCGATTTGGGCCCAGAGATACTGATTTTGGACTTCTGGCTTCCAGGACGGTAAGAGAATAAACTTTTGTTGTTTTCAGCCACCAAGTTTGTGGCAATCCACTATGGAAGCCCTAGGGCAGTAATACACAGGGCCTCTTTACATTCTTAAAACGGACTGAGGATTCCCAAAGAGCTTTTGTTTTCTACATGCACTGTGTCTGTTGATACTCACTGTATTAAGAATTAAAATTGAGAAATTTAAAAAAAACCTATGTATTAATTCATGTAAAAATAACAATAACCTATCTATTGCGTGTTGACACAAATAATACTTTTTTTTCAGAACAAATAAGTTTTTCCAAAACAAAAACTGCAGTGAGAAGGGTGGCATTGTTTTACATTTTGCAAAGTTCTTTAATATCTTTCATTTCTTTCTACCCAAAGAAAATCTAAATTTCTTGAATCCAAAGAAAGCTGGATTCTTACCTCTTCTTCTGCATCTAATCTGTTGCGATACATTGTTTTGGTTGAAGAAGATCCTGCCACACAGATAGGTTGTTGGAAGGAGAAAGCAGCCTTCTTAGATAATCGTGCATGTGTTGTGCAGCCTCTGGAAGGCTCCACTGCACACTCATAAGAGAATGAGTGCAACACAGGCAATTCTCTTAGCACTATCACAAAAATGGTATTGACGTCATGGACCCCAGAAAAG
This sequence comes from Aethalodelphis obliquidens, assembly GCF_003676395.1. NCBI lineage: Eukaryota > Metazoa > Chordata > Mammalia > Artiodactyla > Delphinidae > Aethalodelphis > Aethalodelphis obliquidens. The sequence goes on along the minus strand of NW_020837972.1, from coordinate 18,469,738 downwards.
AGTTCCCTCAAGGGTTCCCTGGACCATACTTTGAGAATCAATGCCATAGAGGCAGGAAGTAAAGGGATAGAGAAGAAACCAAGATTCTCCTACATGAGCTGTGGGTAAACAAAGGGAAGGAAATGGTGCTGACTTGAAGTCAAAGCCCTCCTCACCCTCCTGCCACGGAAGAGTGAAGGGCAGGCACGGAGCCCCAGCCAACGGGGAGGGTGTTTTTCCTCCAGCAGTTCTGGTGGAGAAAGTCCTCGGTCTTTGCTTTGGCACCAACACTAATGAGCTATGCAAGCTCCTGTTACACATGGCAGGGCAGCCGAGGGTTCTGAGCCCAGCTGAGACCTGTATCCCAGGTCAACATGGCGGCCTGGAGTTCCCTCCAAGACAAAGCAGGGTGACAACACCTGCCCCCTCCTCCACAGGATTTGCAAGAGGGCCGCTGAGACACACAGGTGAAAGCACGTTCGAAAAACATGAACATTTCCCCGCATAGACGAGGCTCCCATTTTCAGTCTGCAGTACGTGGCATCAGGTTTGCTGGTTGGTTTTGGTGTTGGTTACTTTGCTTCTCTGGACAGATCACCAAGCCATTCTACCTTGGTTTCCTTACCCATAAAATAAGGCTGGTGACAAATCGTCCCTTCTCCTTCCTCTTGCAACAATCCAATGAGATAAAATATGTTGAAGTGTTTTGAGGAAGTGAAGACAACAGAGAAATAAAAAACCCCTCCTTCCCTTCTTTCCAGAAACACGTGTGGAGCCCCTAGCACATAGGTGCAGTGATACTGAGTGAGTACCAGGTGCAGAGTTGAAATGTATGCACATGACATGAAAATAGGCACCTCCCACAAACCCAGTTCTTCCACCTTGAGTCCTGGCTTTCACCCAGCTGTCTGAGGCAAATTAGCAGAAGCACCACAATAACGTGCTCAGCCAGAACAATCCTACCCATCCCAGCGACACAAGGTTATGCTCCCTTGTAGTTCTGTTGCATGGGTGTGGTCAACCCTATTTGTGACGTGGGATTCATGTTGGAAAAGCGAGAATCAAGTTGTGACAAGATAAGGACATTAGCCTCAGCTCTGGGGACTGGTCTCTCTGACAAAGCTTGCGGCGGTAAGGGGAAGAGGGAAATATGGCCAAGCCGGCTTGCCTCTCCGTCCTCACATCCAGAATTATCCTGCTCGGAATCCTGTCTCTGCTAAAACCTGTCTCAGGCTCCAAACCTTTAACGGCAGCAGCATTAAAGAAGAGAGGAGAGGGGATCTCCAATTTTCCCACGTGGTTGGCTTTCCAGATCTCAGGTTGACCTAGATCTGCCTATTCAGCACCTCAGCAAACCCTCTCCCAACCCCAAACCTTCCAATGACCTTCCATCAAATTAGCATGTGGAAGAATCCAACTCAAGCCCTAGTGGAACTGGTCTTGTGGGATCAGCGTATTGATTACAAGGAAATCTGATATCTGGGGAGGGGGGGCGGTGGGGAAGCTGGCCCTAATGAAAAGGTTCTTTAGTAAAAGAAAAAAGAAAAGAAAGAAGGGAAAGGACCCAGAAAATGCCCAGAGGTCAATCCACCCATGAATCAGAGATCATCCAGAGTGAAGACCCAACAGTTTTAGGAAAGAATTATAATCCTTTCAGGATCTTTGACTGTGTTCCAGGCACTGTTCTAAATCCTGTACGTGTCATACCTAATCTAGTCCCTGAGCACAGAATTTCCACTGCTGCATTAACAAGGATATGATCACAGCGGGGCAAGGAGCAGACCAGGGTAGAATTCCCAAAGTAAAGAAATTCAAATCATTACAGAAAACAGTACACATGAGACCAAAGATGCAGAGAATTGATAAAATGGAAGAGCCTAAAAGCACAGACTAAGATTCAGGAAGAAATTTACAGAGATAAGGACGGGAGAAAGGATGAAAGTTCTTCAAACTCTCAAGTAGAAAAGACAGATTTCTCTCAAAGATGTCTAAAGCAGGATATTTCTGGGGACCCTCCTGCTGCAATGACCAAATCAGAAGTCAATCTCCAAACACATTAAAGAAAAAAAAAACAAAGAAAGTGATGATAGCTAAGAAAGTGGTCTGCCTTGCATTATTCAAATGTGACTGCATTAGAAGGCTATTCTTACCCTAGCAGACTTTCACAAAATTTACCACCTAAGTACCATTTCGTGAGACATCAGTGGAGAAGACATTGTCAAGAACTCCAAGGACTAAAGAAAGGGGAAAAGAATTTTTAAAACTCTTGCTGTGCTAGAAAAGAATGCATGAAGACCAGAGTAGTTTAGACAGAATAATGTAAACTGGGATGGAGCATTTTGGGGTTAAGATGGTTGATGGAACATATACGTCTAAATTTGTTCCCTCCCAAAACCTCACTAAAACTACTAGGAAGGCAGTTTTTTGGTTTTGGTGTTGGTTTTGGTTTTTTAGAATCTTAAACCTTCAAGGAGGGGAGGTGGGAACAGCAAGAACATTTTGGAAGTCGAGAGGTGGATGGATGAGTCATAACTGACTTAGACTCAAAAAAAGCCAAATCCTAAACCAACAATGGGAAAAGCTGAGAACAAAAAAGAGCCTACTTCTTATGGGTGATGTTCAAATGCAGGTATTTGCCATTTAAACATACTATTTTTGAAAACAGAAAGTTCACAAATAAAAATCATTCTAAGAATGTGAGACTGAAGAAGGCAACAAAGAGAAAACAAAATCAATTAATCAACAAGAAAAGAAAAACCATTATAACAATAAATGTAAATAGTCCAGATTCATTCATTAAAAGCATAGGGTTTGAAACAGGTTGTTCACAAGAGACACAAAAAGCAAATAGAAAGGCAGACTATAATGGCAAATGACTTTCAATCAAATTCATATAAAAGAAAAGGGATTAATACTCAATAATGTAATGTATAAAGCAAAATATTTATCAAAATAAAAACTGGTTATTATTAAAAGTTATAGTTTGTAATGAAATCAAGATAAGGATTCATAAATTATCAGCTAAATAATGTTAGTATAAAATGAATAGAATAAAAACTAGTTGTAACACAGGGACAAATTAATAAAAGGGAGTATGTTTAAAGATCTGCAAGTTCATGCATAAATAAAGGAAACAAACAATAAATCAGCTGCACAGAACTTACAGACTTGCCAAACTTATACCATATAAACAAGAATTAGACCCTCTTTTGAGAGTTCATTGTTCTTATATAAAAATTACCCACAAATACTCAATTTGTGCAACAGAAAAAAAAAATGTATGTTCAATGCAGCATCATCTATAAAGTAAAAACTTGGAAACCATCTGCATGTCCCATCTGCATGAGAAGAATAGTTTCATAATTCATGTTCTAGCATCATGGTGAAATATTACGGAGCCATATAAGGTCACTTTGAAGACCATGTGGAAACAAGGGAAAATGTTTGCTATGCCAAGTTAAAAATGTATGAATAGTTTTAAAAAGTATGAATACAAAATGTTACGGACACTATTATTTCATAGTGAGTGAAAGAAAACGTCCCCAAATAAAATTAGTTTTATATAGGGTGATCAGATTATTGTGGCTCTTCTATATTAATATTATCATTATATTGGTTTTCAATTAAAAATAGATACAACAAGATAGGTAAAAATAAGACAAAAATCCAGGGCAAAGAAAATAGGACTTTCTTACCAGATCTTGTATTCTGTCAGTAGGTTTTTGAATGTTTTATAAAATCCCTGGGGGTGGATAAGGTTTTGGCACAAGGGATAATCTGAATGTTTTTATCTCTTGGATAGGGTCAAAAGTTGCTGATAAATACTCCTTTGGGACAGAAATTAAATGATTTAGTAGATCTCAAACCAAGAGGTACAAATAGGAGAGATCCTTTTCCTCCAATCCAGGGACCCAAGTAGCTTGGGGATTCTTCCAAGCTAATATTCTCAGGCTGCTCCTGTGTATCCCGCTGTGTGTGTGTCTGCGCGTGGGCCCAGACAGGAAAGCATCTCTGTTTCTTTGCATCCCCTGCCCCTGATTGAGGTCTGTTGTTCAATCCCCGCCTAAGCAGCTCATTTTGTGTTCCACTTGGCGGACGCGAGTTTGATGCACACAGAGAAGGTTCCCTGGAACTGTTGACCCATTGGGAAGAGATTACAACTTTCCAGTGAAGACAATGAGAAATGTTATTTCTGGAAAAGGGGGCCTGTGAATATTTTGACATTTTCTTACAAGGTTATATTCTCCACAGACAGTAAAGAGGTGAAGGGGTAAGAGAAAGAAAAGAAACAGATGTTTGGCACCCACCGTTTTTTGGAACAATGTTTAAAACCCTTTCTCTATTCTTGTGAAAAATTTGGGAGTCTGACAAATCTTCAACCTTTTTGAAGGTGGACTCAGTTTTTTGCAAACAGCCTAAAGTAATTCAGAGCTCAGTGTAGTGAGTAAGTGTGGTAATTTATCTTGTTAATGATGTCATTATTAAAGCAGGTATAGCTCTATAAGATTGATTTTCATGTGTAATTTATAGGCTGCCTCGAAAAGGAATTTATAAAGATAATATTAATAGCAGAGCCGTTGCTGGAATAAGCATAGAACGATCCAAGGTCATTCTTTTGAAGGAAAACACTTGTTTGAGTTAAAAGACTTCATATATTTGTTCAAAAAGTATGGATTTATTATTTTATAGGTTATTTCATCCTTTAAAAACAGAGCTATCGGTTTTTCTCTAATTTTAAAAGCGATACGTGGAAATCATACATTGAAAAATACAGAAGAGCATGAAGAAGAAAATAAGATTCCCACACTATCCTCCAGAGATATTCATCGTTGAAATGTTGGTGTGTATCACTCCTTTTTTTCACTTACAGACTTTTTATTGGGAGGTAGATCTTAAAATTTAGACAGCCGGGGAAGCGACACTTGCTGCACCTCGATCCATCTATCAGTGGGATGACGTAAAATTCCTCCATGGCCACCTTAGGTGGCCCCAATTGCATGAAGATCCAGAGCCTACATGGTAAGGGATTTAATTAATCTTGAATGGAAGGTTCTAGAAGAATTCAATTAGCACCAAATCATTGGGAGGAAAAATTGGTTATGGGAGGAGTGTCTATACACCAGTGTTGACCCATAGAACTTCCTGCAGTGATGGAAATATTCTACCTCTGTGCCGTCCACTGTGGTAGCCGCTTGCCCCCTATGGCTCTTGAGGCCTTGCAATATGGCCAGTGCAAGCGAGGAACTGAATTTTACGTTTTATTGAATTTAAATGTACAGAGTCACGTGTAGCTGGTGGTTCCTGTATTCGCACAGCTCAGTGCAAATACCCAGGCCTGAGATAGCAAAGAGGAATGTCGGAAAATTATTAACTTGGGGATTTGTTTTCCTGCTGTAGATGCTTCCCCTTTCAAGTAATTTAACCATGAAAATATGCCTTTAAGTTCCCTTCCAACAGCTTTGACAGAGCAAAAAGATCTTTACTTAGAGCTACTGTTATAGAGGATGCTCATTTGGACTTCATAAACACTGGATTCCCCAAGTTGGACTCATTAGTGCTTAAGAAGTTTAAACCCATTGAGAGAGAGGAAACAAAAGCTTTAAATATTTCTAAAAATGTACACCAGCTTCAGTTCAAACAGACAATTGAAATATCCAAGTGACAAGGATGGTATCCAAAGCCGAATACTGGTGGCGTTAAATTCTTGTTTTGCATGAACCTTTCTGATTTTCCTTATGGAGGTTGCCTTTCATTTCCTTTGAAAGAAGAACAATGCTTAGAGGAAGAAGAAAGCCACATCTTTCTTTAACTGGACCTGCTTTTCCGGGTTTCGTGGACGAGTTAATAGGAATTCAAAGCCAATGAGGCTCAGATCCCAAATGTCAACCTAAAACATTTCTTTGTGGGTTGAGGGAACGTGGATAGTGGGTGATGGCGCAAAGGGGAAAAGTGAGACCGGTCCCCGGTTCTTTGGCCAGAAGAAATGCCTCAGAAAATGCACAGAGTTTGGTTGAAAGTGGGTACTGAGTATAAGTGCAGCAACTGCTGTTCTTAGAGCCTTTTAATATCCCTTGTTGAATTATCCGTGGTTGGTCTCAACAGCCTCACTATCCTCTGAAAATGAAAAAGAATAAGAAGGTCAGAAAAGCCACGCAAAGTAGACAAGAGGGTCACTTGGATTCTAAGCCCGAGAGAAAGTCGAATCCAGGCATATGACTTTTCACTTTCTGTGTGCTCTCCCGGGGACTGAGAGGCAAATGGCGGTATTGATCTGAATCCGTGGTTGGTTACATACAGGAGGGAAGCTGGCGGAAGCTTTCTTTATTTGTGGAGGGGACGGAAATGAACTTGGGATAGCTGGCTGGCCTGGGTTTAGAAGTTGCTGAAGTCGATAGATTTCTGGTGCCACCTCGGAGGACTTTCCACTGGGCGGTGTGTATTCCGCACCAGGCCGCGTCACACAAGGTGACAGTCTCTGTTTGCAGGGCAGAGGCCGACGTCTCTAGAGCAGCCTGGGCAAAGCCCCAGGAAGGCAGGGCTTCAGCTCAGGACACAGTTGTTCCGTCCCCAGCCTAGCTCAGAGCAAATCAGGTGACTTCTTCAGGGCCCCAAAACCCACCCTACCCCCTTCAGGTAACTCTCTGGGGTGCTTGATAAGGAGATCCAGAAGATGGAGAGTTCCTTGTTTTTTTTTTTCCCCATAGAAGCAGCATCAGCAAGTGCAAATGCTAAAGCATATACCTCTAAGCCAAGTTTATAGCATTAAGATTAATTAGAGATGGTTTACCCTGTTAACTTGCAAATTTTACACTCTAAGATATTTATGTTAAAGAAATTCCAAATAACAATACCTTACATAATATAAACATATACTAGAAATCTGCAGTCAGGTAATTTAGGATTGCTAAGTTACCCCTGATATCAAGGACCTATACTCCTATCTTGTTTCTCTGCCATTCTTTGCACTGGACTTCCGCCTCAAGATACAAAATGACTGCTTAAGCTCCAGCCATCATATCCTTATTCTAGCCAGCAAGAAGGAAAGAAGAAATATCAGAGTGTCCTCTCCTTTGAAAGATACTTCCTGAAAATTACACATAATTCTTCCACTTGAATCTCATTGGCCAGAACTTAATCACTTGGCCACATCTAACTGCAAGGGAGGCTGGGAAATGTAGTTTTTATTTCAGATGGCCATATGCCCAGCTGAAAATCAGGAGTTCTTATATTGGTGGAAGTGATACTTTCTTACTTCCAAGGCTATGTCAAGGATGCACCTTCCACTTGGCTTTCTTTGGATGCTCGCTCTTGGGAACCGGCTGTCATGCTGTAAGGAAGCCCAAGCAGCCATGTGGAGAGGCTACATAAAAGTGTCCCAGCTCATAGTGCTGGCTGAGGTTCCAGCCAAGAAGCAGCGTCAACTCATAGAGGCATGAGTGAACAAGACTTCAGGTTATTTCAGACCTGAGTCACCTGAGTCATCAAGTCACTGCCAAACTTTAAGTCCCCCCAAGCTGGAGCCTCAGATGTCATGGAGTAGAGGTAAGCTATCTTCCCTTTAATTCCTTGAACCACTAACTTTAGGGTGGTTTGGTCCTTTTTTTTTTTTTTTTTTTTGCCATAGCGAGTGGCTTGCAGGATCTTAGTTCCCTGACCAGGGATTGAACCCGGGCCACGGCAGTGAAAGCACCAAGTCCTAACCACTGGACCACCAGGGAATTCCCTGGGGTGGTTTGTTATGTAGCAAAAGTAACTGGCACAGAGAGCTACAGAGTTTGGCTATTTTTCTGTAAGTGGCAGATGGAGGGCTAAAATAGGCAAGGAGGCCACTGCAGCCTCTCCCCTAACACCAGGCCCACTTCCATCCCTCCCTCCAAGGGAGTAGGAGCTGCTGATCTAATCACAAGCACTGACTCAGCTAACAACAAAGCTGATGTTAATTCCTTCTCTGATACCATATCCTATGTGTATAGCAGCCCGAGGGCATGACACCCATGGATAGGAGAGGTGGTTCCCAGGACACGATGCAGACAGTCTTGGTTATAAGTCCAAGTAACATCATAAAAGTCTTTACTTCTTATCAAGTGATATCGTCAGGGTGTGTCTTACATGCATGTCTCTCTGGCGTAAAGGATGGGCTTACTGATTTAATGCAGGGTGTGGGAGGAAGGGGACAAGACTAGAGGTGGGGACACAAATAAGAGGCTGCTGCTATGCCCAGCTGAGAGGCCGAAGGGTTTCCAAATGGGAGCAGTGTTAGAAAGGAGGTTAGAAAAATATTTTGGAGGTAAAGTTAGAAGAGCTTGGATATACGCTGGATTGGGGGTGGGGATTAGAGGAGAGTGAAGGGTTTTGGATAATTCTGATATTTCTGGCTTGGGTAGGTAGCTGGTGATGCCATCAACTGAAACTGAAGTTTAGGAAAGTTGATGACTTCGTTCTGGGATATGTTGAGTTATGTCCAGCCAGACAGGTGGAGATGTCTTGTGTGTGTGTGTGTGTGTGTGTGTGTGTTTAGGTGGGATTCTTCATCTGGGGAGGGAGGAGGTAAGATGTCTACATGATGGCCTGAATCATACTTGTCATGATTTAATAGAATACATCAAAGGCTTGAGGAAATGTAAGTGCCACTTTCAAGGGTGGCTCAGCACATCCCTAGGCTGCTAGTAGAATTAGGGAAGTTAGGAGTTGGGGTGGGAATGGACAAAACAGCTCTTCCTATCCACACCTCCCTATCCACAGCCCTTGGCAAAGTCACTTTGCAGCTTCTCCCCTCAAGAAGTAGAGTCTATTTCCTCTCCCTTTGATTTGAGTTCAGCCATGTGACTTGTTTTGGCCAATGGGACATGGTGGAAGTGATGGTATTAGCCTGCAGGAAGAAGAAAGACCTATGGAACTGAATCACGTCATCCCAACTGAAGCCAAGTTCAACCAGCCACCCCCCGGCGGATGTATCAGCTGCCCACAGATAAGCAGAGGTCAGCTAAACGCAGCCCAAATCAGCAGCAGGGGTCAGCTAAACCCAGCCCAAATCAGCAGCAGGGGTCAGCTAAACCCAGCCCAAATCAGCAGAAGTGCCCAGTTGACCAACAAAGTCACGAGTCATAACAAATGACTGTTGTTTCAAACCATGTTTTGGAAAGTGTTGTTACACAGTCTGTGTAACTGATACAACGACTCTAGGAAATAAGTGGGGGGGGGGGTGGTGGTTCTGTAACATACAGCTTGTTTACTTGGAAATGTTATACACAAAAAGGATAAGCCAGCTATGTGCACAAGCATTAGTCATCCTTTCCTTGCCACCTTCCTTCATACTCCCAGGACTTTGGTGATATCATCTCTTTCTTGGTACCAGTCTCACCTGGGCACCTCAGAATTGAAAGGACAGAATGGCTGGTGGAGCTTCTCAGCCTCAGCGTCACTGACACTTTGGGCTGGGAGAGTCTTTGTGGTGGGCGTCGTCCTGTGCATTGGAGGGTGTTTGGCAGCATCCTGGCCTCCACCCACTAGATGTCAGTAACATGCCTCCCCCCCCTCCAGTTGTGACAACCAAAAACGTTTCCAGGCATTGACAAATGTCCCCTGGCGAGTAAAAAAGATCACCCCCAGCTGAGAACCACTGGGCTAAAGGATTCCAGAAAAACCATACGACCAGCCCTCATAGAACAAACTGGCAAATGAAGGCCCCCCCAAAATACGCCAATATGGCTGCTACAAGAGCTTCACGCACTCATTCACTCATTCTTGCAATCACTGCATGCCTGCCGTATGCTGGCTGCTGTACCAGGGGCTGCAGATCCCAGGCCCTGTCTGGGGGAGCTCATAATCCAGTGGAACACGACCATTAGACAAGTGCAAGCCCTGAGAAGTCATAAAAGAGGCATTTAATGCAGGTTAGTGGAAGGCATTCAGGGACAACTTCCTGGAGGAGGTGGCTTCTTAGCTGAATGCTAAACACTGAGTCACACTTCTTTCAGATGAAAAGGGGAGTGTTTAGAGCACGTGAGCAGGTTCTGCAGGGAACTGGGTATAACTGGAGTGTGGAGCAGCATCTTCAGGGAAACACGGCTATTGTCCTTGGGAGCTGTGATGATCCAACCACTCCCAGCCACACGTCACTTCCCACGAATCTGCCACAAGACAGAAAGCAGACTCGGGCATCTAAGTCTCTGCAACAGAGCTGAGCCAGGCCCCGGGGAGGGCTTTGCCCAGCCGGCAGGGTTCAGGCAGAGGACAGAGGAAAACAAGGCTCTACTGTGGGTCCTGCCGTGTGGGAAGGCCCCGCCCAGCTGCTCCTAAGGGCTGGCACAGGGCTGCATCTGAAAGACGTGAAAAGCAACATTGTGGACGGCCAGGCAGGAGGGGCTCTGGGCGCCTCACATCCCTGCCTTCGTCCTCCCTTGATCCGAAAGACCCATCATGCTGAGAGTCTGACACCCTTGCACCCCAGCTCCGTCTCCAGGTAGGTAAACAGAAATACCATTCATTCAGCAAATATTGACCAAGAGCCCGTGTACACAAGGCCCTGTATTAGGTGTGGCTGAGAGTATAGTCTCCAGGTTTATTGGGAGGCAGGCTGATAGTACATAGCATTCAATAGTAACTTCCAGGGAGTATTTATTGTGCATCTGTTATGTGCCAGGCACTGTATTGGGAATCCGATGTTGAACAGACCCTGAAGTTTCCTGGCATCATGGCGCTCACATTCCAGCAAGGGGAGCAGACAGTAAACCAGTAAGTCAATAAACAGGATCATTATTAGATAGCAGTAAGTACCTCTCAGGACACAATGAAATACCTCATTATCTCATTAGAAGGATCTGAATGCCAGAGAGTTTCAATGGGAGGGCCACGGACAGCTTCTCTGATCAGGTGACAGGTGGGCTGCCACCAAGAGGATTTATTCATTCATTCAACCAATGTTTACTGGGCACTGCCCAGGTGCCAGGCACTGGAATACATCAATGAATGAAATTGACAAAGACCCCTGTTCTCAGGGAGCTATCATCCTGGGAGTGAGGAGAACTAAGGAAATAAAAATTACTTCATGAAAAAAATATCTTACGTGTTAGAAGGTGATGAAATGCAATGAAACAAGGAAACGTGGGGCAGGAGAAATGAGACTGCAGTGCCAAGGCTAAGGGCTGGGGTGGAACAGGGTAGGGCAGGGAGGAGCTGGTCAGAGTAAACCCCCTCCGGGTGACATCTGAGCCCAGAGACAAAGGACGGAGCCACATGAGTATCTGGGGAAGTGTGTCTCAAGTGAACCCAGGCGACTCGCAGAACTGTGAAGGCAATAGCAAATTGTTTTTAGCAACCAAACTTGGGGATGTTTGTTACGCAGCAGTAGACAACAGGAAAGCTAAAATAAGCTCAGTACCTGGCCTAGAATCTGTCCCACCTCCAACTCCTTCCACTGTGCTGGGCTACGTCATCTCTCTGTTGCACATGAGCAAACACCTAAAAGTCTCAGGTCAAATTTCCTTGACTTTTTTCTCTCCCTTCCGATCTGCTGCAGCATCTACCTCCTGAGCCCACGTTCCTGACTGGGTCAGCATCCAGACCTGTCCCACCTCTGGAGTGTCCCACTGGTGGCCATCACCTCTGCCTCCCTGCCCCCCTCATTGCTTCAGTTTCTTCTTTTTCGGACTTTTCACCTGCCCCTTCTAAGGCCCTCAGAGCCTCAACAACACTTCTCCTGTTGGTCACACTTTGTAAACCTTCACTGATCTCACCTCTTTTTCCATTCTCACCGCCCCCCTTGAGACGAGGCTTCCTCATTTCTCCCTGGGTTATTGTAGAAACATCCCTCTGTCTTCAATCCTCGCAGTCTGGCTTTCTCACAGCTGTGAGTGTGTACTCACTAAGGCACAGGTGTGGATCACCAAAGGGATACAAACACCAGTGCATCCCTAAGGCCCCCCCACAAGAGGCCCTTCCTACTGTTCCTGCCCTCATTCCACTTCCCCACAGAGACTGTGGTTTCTCTGAAGACCCAGAGGTCCCCAGGTGGGTCAGCCTCACATTTGCACAAGACAGCCCCTTGCCTAGATTCCCTTCCCCCACTTTGTCTTGGGTGCATGCCTTCCCCTCATCAAACATCACCTCTTCTGGAAAGCCTTCTCTGATATCACCAAGAAGCACTAGGATCCCCTAAGCAGAGTTGCCAATGCATCTGCATTATAGTACTGTCCATGTTGATTTGTCCCTGCTCTTTACTTGTGAGTCTATCCCATTAATCAGACTGTGAGCACCCTGAGGACAGAGCTCCTGCCTCGTCCATCCGTAGCCTAATGCAGCACCCAGCATAGGGTAAAGATTTATCTGAGAGGTCAGCAAACACAGCCCACAGGACAAATCCAGCCTGCCTGTCCCACTGCCTGTTTTGTATGGCCTGTGAGCTAAAGATGGATTTTACAGATGAACATTTGCCATGAACCTGATGACAGGGAACACTAATTTTGTACTCCAATTGGACAAAATGTTATCCCTCCCCCCAAAAGAACTCCATTCTTCTCATTCGTAGATTTGTTATTATAAAACATTGTATTCAATTGTGATGATTATTTTTTTAATTTTGTCAATAAAAAATTTGTGGAAATGTGTTCTATCTCTTATTATATAAGAACCTGCATTTTATCCTAGATTGTGCCTCTCAGCTCTCAAAGTCTAAAATATTTATTTGCTGCCCCTTTACTGAAAAAAGTTTGCTGACAGTGTTTGTAAGACCTAAATTTTCAAGTGCTTCCTTGACATCTTTGAACCTCACAGAGCCGCAGAGCCCTGCGTGTCCCTGCTTTCGACCAGATACACTCCCCACCCAGCCAGCTGGTCCTCAACCTGATGGATTTCACCCCTGATCAACCTGTGAAACGATTCAAACAAGCCATCATATCCTCCTGTGGAAACGATGGATCATCTCATCCTCTTGTTACTAGGAAGCTTGCCACCCGCAGCCCGTGCTGCTTCTGCTGCCCCTGCGTCCTGGGTGGCATCCTTCTCCATGAGGCTGTGAATATGTGCGATTCACAAGCTCCTGCCAACCTCCTCTGTCCGGGGTCGGATGTCGTGTGTTTGGCCACCTCATACCATTTAGGGCCGGGGATCCCTCCTTCATCAATGGGGTGCATAAGAGGTGACTGGCGCAACGATCCCTGGTCTGAATGAATGAATCTGCCTGATTCCGGATCCTGTTTCATCTCCTTTGTGCCATCTCGCCTCCCTGAGCCCCACCCCCAGCCGTCAGGCCCCTCCCTCTCCCTTGCTCTGAAACCCAGCCCCAGATTTCACCCCTCCTCCTCTTGGCCCTTTCACACCATCACACTACTTCTCCTGTGTGTCCTTCTGCCTGGAAGAATAAACCACCACATCCTGCCAGCTCGTTCTTAAAATCTTCTTGAAAGCTCGCCTCAGCCCCTCCTTTGCCCAGCTTGATCCAAGAAAAAGAAGTGATTTTTTTTTTTTTTAACGTTTTGAGTTGGAAGTGTTCGCCGGCTGGTCTGTCTGGACGCTGCATCAATAACCTTCATCCTCTTATGAAAAGCCCTGTATGTGAAGGTGGGTTGGGGGTGCTTTTTTAAGGCAAGGCTGCCAGCTCCCTTCTTATTAGAAGTCTGATAGGTTTACATGACACCTGAGAAAATAAAGCAGGAACTGTGCGTGCGGCATGTTGATAAAGTGATCCGAAGGGGGGAAAAACCCCGGAATGTGCCTCAGTCCCGGGGACAGAACTTTGGACCCTTTGTGTTTCTTTACAGCCTGAAGCCAACTCAAAAGCAACAAACTTTGCTTTGCTCAACCCAAGAAAACCCAGTCCGCCACTGTGTTTATTCTAGAGCAAATCTGAAGGGCCTGTTGTCTGAAAATTTGCAAATGTGGTCATTTATCAAACGTCTTTGCGTCTCCCTGAAAGAGACTGGGCTCCCCTGCAGCCGGGAGAGGAGCAGGGCGTGCTGTGCATTTGTGTGGGTGAAGCAATTCGAAAAGAAAACTCCATGAACGTGGCTGCCTGAATCATGGGAACTGGACGTTGGACGCTCTGGACCCTGTGTGGGTGGGTGGGTGTGCAGGAGGAATGGAGAGGGACCCCTCTGCTCTTGTTCTCAGACATGGGGGCTCAGATCTTGTTCACATACGGCAAGTATCAGTGCATGTAGTTGACCAGATGGCCCTTTGAGGTTCTGCTGGAGAGAGGCCAGGGCAGATGTTGGCTGAAAGTGGCCAGAGCTTGCGATGCCTGTGCCACGCAGAGACCATGGGCTGGATCCTGTGTGGAGAGAGACACCACAGACCAGGCAGTAAATTGTTCAGTGGCCGCAGATTCTTCACCTCTCAGTGCACACGCCCCTTTGCGGTGTTTGCAATGTCACTTTGTCCCTCCTCCTTCCCAGAGGCAGAGTCTATTTCTCCACCCCCTTGAATCTGAGCTGGACATGGGACGTGCTTTAACCACCAGGATCTCGTGGAAGTGATGCCATATTGGAGCCTAGGCCCTAAGAGTCTCTGCAGCTTCCTGTCTTCTTGGAACGCTACTCTAGGAGCACCAGGCAAGGAAGCCAGTCTAGCCAACTGGAAGACGGGAGGCCACATGATGGAGACCCAAGGCCAGTGCCAGCTACCTGTGAGACCCATGAGTGAGGCCATCTTGGACCTTCCAGCCCAGCAGATCGTCTAGCTGAATGCACTTGAGTGAACCCAAGTAAAACCAACAGGGAATCTCTGAGCCAACCCCCCAAAGCACAAGAAATTTGTTATTTTAAGCCACTAAGTTGTGGGAATGGCCTATTACACAGGCATATATAACTGATACAGATGGATGGACAATCAGAGACTGATACACTTCAGACCATTGCTGTCCAATAGGTATACAGGGCAAGCCACATTTATCATTCTAAATTTTCTAGTCATGTTAAAAAATGCTAAAACGAAACAGGCGTAATTCATTTTAATTATGTATCTTATTTACCCTAATGTACCCAAAATATCATCACTTTCAATATATGATCTATACAGAAAATATTATTGGGTATTTTACATTCTTTTTTCATACTAAGTTTACGAAATGAATGTGTCCTTTACACTTCTAGCACAAGTCAAGTCCAACAAGACACATTTCGAGTGCTCGATCGCCACATGTGGCTAGTGGCTGCCATACTGAAACACAGCTTCCCAAATTTGGAAGATGGCTTGGAAGGAAAGAGACTAGAGGCAGGATGAGAAAGTGGGGACCTTCTGAGAGGCTCAGACAGAGACGATCAGGTCTGAACTGGCGTCCACTGGGGTGGAGAGAAGGTGACGGGTTCCAATGACATTCCTGAGCTGGGAGTTGATGGCCGTAGCGGGTTGAACGGTGGCCTCCCCAGAAGATGTGGCTGTGGATGTGGCCTTATTTGGAAAAAGCGTCTTTGCAGATGTGATTAAGTGTAGGATCTAGAGACGTGGGGATCCTAATTTATCCAAGTGGGCCCTAAATCCAATGACAAGTGTCCTCATAAGAAGAGGAGAGAAGGGAGACACCAAGGGGGACACAGAGGGGGGCAGGGGAAGGTCCTGTGCAGACGGAGGCAGAGACTGGAGGGACGCAGCCCCAGGCCAAGGGGCACCCAGGTCCACTAGAAGCCTGAAGAGGCAACAGAGGATCTTCCCCTGGAGCCTTCAGAAGGAGCACCGCCCCGCTGACGCCGTGATTCTGGACGTCTGGCCTCCAGAACTGTGACAGAAGACACTTCTGCTGTTATACGCCCTCAAGTCGACGGTGATTTGCTACAGCAGCTCCCGGGAAGCTCAGACACTGGCCTCTTAGATCTGGGTGGTCAGCGGACTCCGGGGCTTCAGGGACCGGCAGGCGGAGGGCGGGCGCCGCGAGGAGCTGCATCTGGAGCCTCGGGGGCGGAGCGAGTCCGAGGGCAGCCGGAGCTGTAGCGCGGCTGCGGAAATACAAACAGCTGGCGTTCAGCAAACACGGAGTGTGCCACTGCTTTAAATGCCTCTTTTTGTTGTTGTTGTTGCGGTACGCGGGCCTCTCACTGCTGTGGCCTCTCCCGTTGCGGAGCACAGGCTCCGGACGCGCAGGCCCAGCGGCCGTGGCTCACGGAACCAGCCGCTCCGCGGCACGTGGGATCCTCCCGGACCGGGGCACGAACCCGCATCCTCTGCATCGGCAGGCGGACTCTCGACCACTGCGCCACAAGGGAAGCCCCTAAATGCCTCTTTTTATGAGCTCCATTCATCCCCTCAACAGCCAGCCCTATGAGGCAGACGCTACTCTAATCGCCATTACACAGAGGACAAAATTGAGGCACAGAAGGGGTACTTCACACAAGGTCACAATCTGGTAACTGGAAGAGCCTGGATTTGAACCCCAGCTGTGTAACCTCATTTCTGCCGGGGCTGCAGAGAGGGACGAGGGACCGAGGCAGACCGCAGGCAGATCTGCGGTAAAGGACAATTTTATCGATATTCACATCCAGGCCGTTTTAGGTGGATGAACTGTCCATCAGTTTTCCTGTGTCCACCCACTCAGAGGTCATCGCTGAATGACCGGAAGCCACACAGGACATGGGAAGTCTCCTCGGCTGCCGGCAGAAATCAACCCAGTCAGCCCCAAATGGCAAGCAAGGCTGCATTTTCCATTTCCAAAATGCAGCCTGCTCCCCGGCTTGGCTCCCTCCAGGAAATCCTGTTTGTACTATTTCAGGAAAATTGTTGGCTTTTTTTTTCTGGCCCTTCCAGAAGCCCGACAGATGGTCTCAGATTTTCATGCTGTCTCCAGGGTGGCGTCTGAGACACCGCCTTGACGATTCTTTCTACTGTCAGGCATTTTAACAATAGGTGTTGCTTCAACAGATACTTTTTGAAAGCCCGCTTGTATGCAAAGTACTAGGTCTTGGGAGATGAATCAAAATGTATTGACTGCACATGTATATGTTCTGGGGCACGTGGGAGTCCGCAAGATTGTAGGGGAGATCCCAAGCCATCCCGGTGGGGGGGGGGGCTTGGGGCCTCCAACAAAGCACATTTATGTGCTCCACGCCTGTTACCCCAGCATGTGTGCACACTCTCAGAACACTTTTATCCAAGCAAGAGCAGATTAAAAGAAAGAACCATGGAAGCCTTAAGATGGAGAAAAAGTGACAGAAGAGCAAGTAGAGGGCTTGCCTTGGTGAGAGGAAGGTGTGTGTCTTATAAAGAGTGTCTCGAACTTGCTGGAGATTTAATTCCTTTTCCTGTGTCTGGGGGGGAAAGGAGGGGCACCAAACAGGGCAGACAGGAGCCCGAAGGCGCAGACTGCTTTGTGGAGAAGATGCTGTTCCAGCTCTCAAGGAAACTGTATTATAAGAAAGTCCAATGAGAAATGACACAAGTATTCCATGGCAATTAAGCCATAGACACTGCGTGGATTCTGCCATGACGGCCACCATACATTTTTGGCAGTAAGAGGGCTGGTTCTGGATCCCACAGACCAGATCCCACAGGTGAATGCCAGCTCCACCTGTCCATATGACTTCACATACGTAAATGCTCTCTCGGGGCCTCAGTTTTCCCATCTGTAAAGTGGGGGTTATAATGGCGCCAACCTCATAGGGTTGGGGTGGGGTTGAATGTGATGATGCTTGTCTCCCTGGCCCACAGCAAGTTCGTTGCCAGCATTATGCTTGGACTTGGCCAGGTCAAGACTGATAAAAGGCAGCCTCTTCCTCCAGTGAAGTCCATCGGGGATCGGGCTTCCTGGGGAAGATCAAACTTCCAAAGCAGAGTGATATTGTAGTCTAAGGAGAAATGGTTTCTGGACGTATGGAGCAGACTATGGCCTGTGTTGAATTTCAAGGTAAACAATCATCCTAGCTCACGCCAACCCAACATTTTGGAGGTGTTTAGGCAAAAGAGATCAGGAAGCAAGGCCGTGCTTGCTGTCCACGCTGGCCCCAGATGCCCAATCTAGTTCCCAAAGCTGATTCTTCTGCTACCTGCCTCAATGCCAGGCTGGCGCCAGGAGATACCAGAAGCTTCTATGATCTTGAGGCTCTACTTTAGAAAACCCCAAAGGATTTTTTTCATGCAACCTGTTAGATTTATTTTTTAAGCCGTTTCCCCCCAAAGCATTAAAAGAATTTTTTTACCGTGAACATTTTCAAGCACAGAGAAAACCAGAAATACATCTACTACCGAGAGTCAACAGTTGTTAACATTTGCTTTCTATATTCTGCCCCTCTCTCCGGCTAAACCGTTTTAAAGTAAATTACAGATAAATTACACGGCGCTTCACCTTAACGCTGTGGCATCTCTAAGAAGAAAGAGGAGGATTCTCCCACACACCCGCAGTTCCTTTATCATATGTAACTAAATTAATAATAATTCCCTAATAGCATCTAATACCCATATTCAAACTTCCCCAATCTCTCACAAACTATCTTCCCAGAGGATTCTTAAGTGAGGTCTAGACAAACAGAGCAAATAAGGCTTATCAGCCATTGAGGCGCATTCTGAATCTGACATTAGCCTGGATGGCCAGGAGCTGTCCACCAGGGTCGACTTTGCCAAGGAATGAGAGGCCACACCACACCATGGGGCTGGGAGACTCGGGATAGAAAGGGGAGAATCACTCTATGTTTCTTTATGACTTTAGTTTCTGCGAAAGCCGTATCTTGCATAGGCGTTGGCCCAGCCCACTGGCTATGAAACTGGACCCCTTGGTCTCTGTTTTATATTAGGAAGGTAGAGTCCGCAGCATGGGGTGCTTTTCTTTCCCTGCCCCATAAGAATCCAGACAAAATTCTTTGGTTATCAACTTTCTTTTCTGTGGCTGAACTCCCTGGGTCCACCACGCTTCTCTCCCATCACTCCATATGGCTGCTCCCCAAGTCGGCTCTACCTCAGCAACACGCCCAACACGCAGACACACACACACATGCATGCGTGTATGCACTTGCACACACATGCACACACAGGAGTGCACACCACACATGCATTCAAGCAGTGCACACACAATCACACACACTGAAGGCACACACACGTGCGTGCACTGCACACATGAGCATACACACATACCTACACGTACACACACAGGAGTGCACGTGCATGCACACACACATGCTCACGCATACACAGTGCGGACACACTTGCACACCCACACACATGCACGCATACATACACACAAGTGGTGCACACCCTGAATACACACACGTGCACGCACACCTACGCACACATGAGCATACATGCTCATACACGTACACGCACATATATACACACACACTGAATGCACAGGTCCTTCCGTCCAAGGACGAATGGAAACTCCAGCTCCCGGAATGAGGCTTCCCCACCTCCTCCCTCCCCCTTCAACTCCACTGCCTCCAAGTCTCCCCCCAGCTTTTGATAAGCACCCCCCCCAGCTCCCTCCCACCAGAAGGAAGGTTGCAGCCTGCCAACCTCTGCTTGTAAACAAGCTGACCTGGCATCCCCAGCTGGGCTGGCAAAAGAGAAGCCAAGCCTAAGAAACGAGAGGGACTCATTGGTTTCATGGCCCCGGGCGGGTTCCCTCAGCCTCTGCCCCCTTCCGGGCCCCCTCCCCTGGCAGCCCACTGCGAACAGCGAGAACACAAGCCCTTAGCTGCAAGGAGAAAGTCCCCTAAAAGAGGATGTGGACCCAGGCAGGCTGTTGCGGGGGGAGGGTTTAACGAGAGGCCTGGGGCCAGGGGCAGGGAGGAACTAAGGGAAAGGAACTGGAGTGCACGCTTTTAACAGGAATTTGATTCAAAACAGTAAGGGTCTGTCTCTAAATTGGCCCGCAGCAAAGCTGGAAAGCGAGGGGCGCCTCAGTTTTATAGGCTTTTAACAGTCCGGCATCAGCCACAGGTATGCTGTGTAATCACTTCCCTCTTAGCGGGAGTTGGGGGGGGGTGTGTGACACTGGAGCCCCGAGGGAAGGAGGGCCTCTCGCAGACATGGAATATTCCAGTCCATTCCAGAAACCATGCCACATGCAGCCTTCAAGTCTCAACTCCGACAGGTTTGCCCGGAGATCGTGGGCACCAGGGATCCACTCCACAGTCAGTAACGGGGTTTACTGAGCGCTAGACCCTCGAACCTGACCCTGCGCTCCGGCATCCAAAAGCCGGAGAAACTGCGTTTTAGCCTCACAGAGAACCTGTAATTCGATTGGGGGCATAAAAGAAATACAGTTGATTCTCATTATTCCTGGAAGTTCTGTTCTATGAAGTCACCCCAAACACTGAATTAACAAGTACCAAACCACTGCTCCTAGGGGAGGATCCGGGGTTGGGTTCCTGTGAGCCTCTGGTCACAACTGTTTCATCAACCAATCGGTGTGTCTCTGTTTAAAGATGATTTAATTACTATATATTATGGATTCATTAACACTGGACTCACAGCCAACAGCACTGTCACTCACGCTTGAATGAAGCTTATGTAACACAGGTATTTTCTGCGTAAGGCACGTCACAGCCTTCTTGCACTCACGGACACTAAACAGTGCTTTTGGACTACACGTGGGGCCATTTTAAACAGCAGTCACCAACAGAAAGCAAAAGACGTGACACTACACAGACTGCAAAAAGGATGCTGGTTTACAGCAGGACGTGAGACAAGAAGACAGAATTGCCCTGTTTGCCCTCAGCTGGAACACGCACACTGGGCAGCTCTGCACGTGTCTGCAAATGGCCGGAAGAAATGCCACTAGCATCGACTTGGGGGTGACCGATAGATGTTAGCAAGTAGGTGAATTCACAAATATAGAAACAACGAATGAGGATTGCCTGTACTTTAAAAACCGTGATGGAAGATCTACACGTGTGGAATTCCACCCCTGCCTACACATAGCTTTGCAGGGCTAACCAGGAAAGAAAAGGAGAGACCGGCCCCGAGCAGAGAGCCAGGGCCTT
Organism: Aethalodelphis obliquidens; assembly: GCF_003676395.1. Taxonomy (NCBI): domain Eukaryota; kingdom Metazoa; phylum Chordata; class Mammalia; order Artiodactyla; family Delphinidae; genus Aethalodelphis; species Aethalodelphis obliquidens. Next base: position 18,448,862 of record NW_020837972.1, on the reverse strand, counting down.
TTTGCAAAATTCACCTCAGTCCATGGGATTCAGGAGCCTGGAAAAAACACGCTTCCTAAAGGTCAGCGCACGTGGACCACTTTCTCTGCTGTCTTGATGCAGTCCAAGCTGTGGCCATGAGAACTGGCCTAAGCCTCAGGCCAACCTGAGCTTCCTTTACATGATTCTTGACCCATGGAGCCTCTGTTTCCTCATCTTGTAAATGGGTATAAATAATACCTCAAAATTCGGTTATGATTGGCACAGTGTTTGCTAAATGACAATTACTTCTATGATTGTTATTATCACTACTACCCAGGCTGCTATTAGTATTGTTGTTGTTGGTTGTTGTTATTATTATTACCATCATCAGTATTTACTACCCAGCCAGGCATCTGGCCTGTAATCCATCACTATCTTTGATGACGGGAACAGATCCAGTTTGGGGGGAGTCTGAAGCTTATACAATTTCAGAGGACTTCTTTAAAAGAAAAAAAAATGAAATTGAAAATTAAAAACTAGATCCAGGGCCTTGGGGCAGGGAGATGTTTGCATGAGCAGCCAGAAGTTTAAGCTCCATTACCTTCAAAGTAAACCCACCTGTTTGGATCTTGTACTGATACATAAACTAAGTCCTTGGTCATCTATTTCTTTCTTAATCAGTTAAAATAATTAAGCATGTCTTTTTATTTCCTACTCTGTGCCAAGCATAGCAGTGATCAAGACAAAGGCCCTGCTCTCATGGGAGAGGTCTTCTTGGGGTGGGGGTGAGGGACAGGAAATAAATATGTAAACCAATAAATGATATGGAAGGAGGAGAGGTCTGCCATTGGTAGAGAACTCAGGGCAGGTTCAGAGCTGAGATTTTTCCAGTGAGAAAGAGCAAGCCCTGTAGAGCCCTAGGGGAAGAACTTCCAGACAAAGGGAACAGGAAGTGAAGGGACAAGCGTTCTGCAATCGTGGAACAGCAAGGCCAGTGGCTTAGAGTGAGTGATGCAAGACTAAATTGAAGAGATAGGCAAAGGCAGATTAGGGAGGGCATTGGAGACCATAGAGAGGAGTTTGGACTTGATGCTAAAAGCAAAGGAAAGCCCGTGGGAGATTTTAAACAGAGGTTGATGCAATTTATGTTTCTGAAAGATCTTTCTGGTTCCCATGAGTAGAATGGATCATGGGGGAACTTGACTGCTGTCTTTTGGCATCAGCAGCTTGGGAGGCTGATCAGGTAGGGCTGGGACACAGGAGTGGAACAATGAGAATGGAGACATCCACCCCCCAACCCCGGGGGCCACCCTCTCCCAGCAGCTCATGAGAATCAATACCTGGAACAAAGCCCTTGGGTTACTGCTTTGTTCTACTGGGAGAAAAGTAATGAAAGAACGGAAATGGCTTGGCCAGCTGGGCCCCAGCGGGGCTTGCAGGGCTGGGCCCGTGGGAAGCAAGGATACAGCAACTGTGAGGAGAGGTGTCAGCCCTCCCTTCCTGTGCCAGGGCTTCCCTGGCTAGGGCGCTTTATTACACGGCCTGTCGATGGGTTTTTGGCAGCGGGAGCCGACTGTCAGAAGGGCTCTAGTCCCATTTAGTGGAGTTAGGTGGAGGGAAGAGTTTGCCTCTGCGTGTTCTGCTTTCATTTGGCAAAAGGCGGCCTTGTAAGGGGCCCAAGGTTGTGGAATTAATTACAGCCAATTACCCTGCATATAATACTCAGGTTCCAGCTTGCTGAGAGCCTTTTAGAGGTGGGAGAAATTCACAGGCAAGCAGTCAAGAAAAGGCCTCCTCCCAACCATCTCACGGCCCAGCCTCCTGTGAGATCACCCTTTAATTCCAACACTCTTTTTAAATAAATGGCCCAGGTTACCCTTCCCCCTCCCCATGTCCTCAAGTCCAAAAGTGAGAGAGTGGCATGGACATATATACGCTACCAAATGTAAAACAGATAGCTAGTGGGAAGCAGCCGCATAGCACAGGGAGATCAGCTCGGTGCTTTGTGACCACCTAGAGGGGTGGGATAGGGAGGGTGGGAGGGAGATGCAGGAGGGAAGAGATATGGGAACGTATGTATACGTATAACTGATTCACTTTGTTATAAAGCAGAAACTAACACACCATTGTAAAGCACTTGTACTCCAATAAAGATGTTAAATAAATAAATATGGCCTCTTAAAAGCACTGTTCAAAATTCCCCCAAATAAGGATTATTGCAGTTAACACATAAAAATAAGATTCAGAGCTGCTTCAGTTTAAATGTCGCCTGTATTCACCTCCCTATACCTGTGCTTATTAATGAATGACAGAAGATCCCCTTAAAAAATTGACCTAAATCACAAAAATACATAAAAGATGCATTGCAGCCATCATAGAGCAAAGTAGTATTAATAATAGTAATAAACACTATCTTCTGCAAATAATGACACGTGTCTTCCTTTCCATCACTTGATCCCCTTTCTAATATTCATGTCGTATTGCATTGGCTTACTTGGCTTATCTAGAACATGAAACAGTGCAGCAATATCAGGCATTCTTGTCTTGCTCCTGATTTTTAATGGGAATGCCTCCCTGGCTTCAGCATTTAATATGATGCCGGCTATTAAGCTTATGATAAATCATCTTTATCATATGAAGAAAAATTTCTTTTGTTCCAAGTGGGTTTTTTTTTTTTTACTGGTAATTTATTTTTATATTTTTTCATATGAAAGGGATCATAGAAGGATATACAGTGAGAAATCACTCCTCTTTTCCTAATCCCCAGACACTCAGTTGCCCTCTTCACAGGGAACCTCTGTTATTAGTTTCTTTTGTATCTTTCTAGAGATGTTTCATGCTCATACAAAAGTATTAGTCTGCTAGGGTCCCCATAATAAAATGTCACAGAATGTGTTCTATGCTTAAACAACAGAAATGTGTTCTCTCACAGTTCTGGAGGCTAAAGTCTGAGACCAAGGTGTGGGCAGGGTTGGTTTCTCCTGAGGCCTTTCTCCTTGGCTTGGAGACAGGCTTCTTCTCACTGTGTGCTCCTATGGCCTTTTTCTGTGGGGGTGCATCCCTGGTGTCTTCCTCTTCTTATAAGGACACCAGTCCTATTGTACTGGGTCCCACTCTCATGATCTGCTTTAACTTTAATTACGTCCTTAGAGGCCCTTTATCCAAATATAGTCACATTGGGGGTTAGGCTTCAACATAGGAATTTGGAGCAGGGGGGGAGCATAAGTCAGTCCATAACAACAAACAAATACGAATACGTGTGTATGTGTGCATGTATGTGTGTATGTGTTCATTTTTTTCCCACCTTTTCCACAAATGGCAATATGCTATTCACATCTTGCTTTTTTTTTTTAATGAATATGTTGAAGTCCTAACTCTTAATTAATTAATTAATTTTTGCTGTGTTGCGTCTTCATTTCTGTGCGAGGGCTTTCTCTAGTTGTGGCAAGCGGGAGCCACTCTTCATCGCGGTGCGCGGGCCTCTCACTATCGCGGCCTCTCTTGTTGCGGAGCACAGGCTCCAGACGCGCAGGCTCAGTAGTTGTGGCTCATGGGCCTAGTTGCTCCGCGGCATGTGGGATCCTCCCAGACCAGGGCTCGAACCCGTGTTCCCTGCATTAGCAGGCAGATTCTCAACCACTGTGCCACCAGGGAAGCCCCACATCTTGCTTTTTAAACTGAACACTCTATCTGGGAGATCTATCCACACCAGTATACAGAAAGTTTTCTAGTTTTTAATGGAATGTAATTTATGGAACCAGCCCTCTATGAATGGACTTGAGGTTGTTGCCGATATCCTGCTATATTAGGATCAATTGCCCTGTGCAGCCTTATCTTTCCTCACTTTCCGCTGGTGCATGTCTCTGTGGGATAAATTCCTAGGAGGGATGTGTGCATTCGTCATGTTGACACATGTTAACAAACTGCCCCCCACGTGTGGCTGAAGTCCCTGACTTTCCCACCAGCCGTGTCGGAGCATCCCCGCCGCCCACCCTGCCGACAGGATGCTTTCTCACTTCCAGTCTCTGCCAAACTGATGGTGTGGAAATGAGGGCACAGTCTTGGTTCCAAGTTGCCTTTCTCTTACTCCGAGGGCAGCCGGGAATCTTTTCACAGTGCATGGGCCAACTGAACAGCATTTTTCTGTGGCGTCTGCACGTGTCCTTTTCCCAGTGCGTCACTGTCTTCCTCTCATGGATCTGTCCGAGACGTTGACCTCATCTTCAACCCGGGATCTTTTCTCGGCTTCTATTGGGCCTTTCTGGGTTTTGCTCTGGTTTCTTCCTCAGGACCATCCATCGCTCATTACCCAACTCACTTTTCTGTCATTCATATCCTATCACCTCCTCTGCGTGTGTTCTTTCCTCCTGCGCTTAGGGGAGCTCCTCGAACTTATCCTAGAGGGGTGTTTTTAGCGACAGGGAGCAGAAACTCCCCCTGCCAGTGACTTAAACAATCGGAACATTTGTGGTCTCTTAACTGACATCCCTGTCCAACATCCCCCGCAGAGACCACCTCATGAGTCACTGGCCAGCTGGGCACCCATGGCCAGGCTTAAGACAATCACTGACGAAGGGGAATGACACCCCCGTGGTTGGCGTAGATCAACAAAGATTCACCTCCTGGGTCTCGGAGGGGCCAGTGCCTGCCCCCCAGAAGTGCATACGGCTCCAGGAAGATAAAGTAATAAAGCTTCTGTTTGTGTGGAAGAGATGGGGAGTATGATCTTGGCCAATAACCATCAGATTCCCCCATTTTCCTGAGCATCACTGATTCAATTTTCTACTGTCTCCTGCTGCTTCCAGTGTCAATGTCCTTTCTTTGGGTGTCTTGTAAGTTCCCTCACGATCCTTCTAGACACACCCAGATCCTTTACTGCTTCTGCCTCATCTCTGCCTGCCTCCCTCCATCACAATCCAGTGCCCTGTCATCTCACGTTTACCGCATTTTAAAATCTCAGTTCCTCAACCTATGGCGAACCCAAGATAGAGGCTTTCTACAATTCACTTCTGTTTTCTGCAGAAAATCTTTTTCAAAAGTGTGTTTTTCTTCTGGGGGGTAAATTTCCCCATCTTTCCCATTGCAGGATGGTTTCAGCAAATACAGGGTTTCTTTTCTGGTGCTTTCCTTGGATCAAATGTCTGCTCAGGTCTGGCATTCGGTGGGTGCTGGCTTTTTGGTCCCCCTCCCAGTACACCTGGGTAGTTGCTATTAGAACCTTCATTTCGGATCCTTAAGCCCGAGCCTTGGCTGTTAAGACCCAACCTGGAGCCAAGTTCCCCACGTCTGGCAGCGGTTTTCCTGGAGGGGCTGTGCTAGCTGAGGAGGCATCTTCCATTTCTGCTGCCTGGTTGTCTGACGATCAGAGGGAAATTTATTCACAGATAATTGGAAACAATCTGAAGTCCTTTCAATGCGAGAGAGAGTGCATAAAACTCTACAAGCCCCCAAGGGGAGCACTCCCACCACTGTTCCTCTCTTCACCATTCCTTTCTTCTAACTTGACATCCCAGAAATGATGACCACCACCCACCCACCCACTTCTGCCTCGGGCCAGTTCACTGCTGGGAATTGAGTGCTGGATTGGGCATGAAAGAGAGGGGCTAATGGAGGAATGAGGTGCAAAATGTCTATGGTAACCTCCAGAATACAACCTCTGTACAGCTGGGGGTAGCTACCCACTCCGTCGTCAGAAATAGCCCTAAGTCACTGAGATGAGCCATGACACAATGGAACCCACTTACTGCCTCTCTGCTCAGCCCCGCCATTTTGCCATTTGACGGCGCCATTGATGCTTTTGCCCTTGGGTTTGACAGGCAGGAGTCCATATTCCTAGTTGTCAGGACTGTTGCGACTCCTTCTAATTCTTCAGGAGTGAGGAACGCAAAGCTGGTCCCTTTGACTCTACACGCTTTTTAGTTTTTGTTTCTCAATAGTGCACTGATGCATTTTCCCCCTTTTGTTTGTTTGTTTGTTTGCTAGGAGGAAAGAAAGAAAAATCACTGGGACCTTTGTTTTTCTCCATATGAGTCTCCAGCTGGTTCCTATTCTGGGATCCCGTTCCTGTCAGCATAACCAACTTCTGATGGTTCCACAGGCAAAGCTTAGTGGTATTTTTTTGTTCCATTAAAAAAAAAAAAAAAAATCTCCAACAGAAGCCCCAAACTTCCCCCCTCAGGATATCCATAATCCACATGCACAGGGTCCCAAGGATGTGTCCCCAGAAGGACAGCAGCTCACACCCACAGCAGCTTGGGGGCAGCTGCAGGCTTCTCGTTTGTTCTGTACTCCTCGGCGGCGCCCTCCCCAGCCAGCACCATCTTGGCTCAGGCTGGCCCCATCACTGGGTTGGGTTTGTCCCCTCTCCCCCATTCTCATTCTCTGTTGGAGGATTCTCCAGGGCCGTGCAGTCAGGGCGGGTCCACCCAGTAACCTCCAGGAATAGATGTTCCCATTTGGAGCTGGTCATTCTGGTACACGCCCCTCTGGAACCAGGTGAGGTGAGGAACCACCTCTGAACCAGCCGACCAGCCACCTTTTCTCCTCCTTAGTCAGGCTCCCAGCCCAGGACCCCCTGGGGAACGTGTGTCTCTGCAGAAGGGAGGCTGGCTGCAGAGGCTGAGGCTGGGGGCGTGGCTGGTGTGGGCCTTCACGCTCCCTGAGTAGCTGGCACACACCCCGGGCTGCCTGATGGGTGTGCATCACCAATGGATGGACGATGGGTATTTGGGTTGATAATCAAAAGCAAGATATTTCATTTCCATTCCAGCAAAAATGAGTGTCTTTAGAAATTGCATAATATGTGGGTATCTAGAACACTTTAGGAAACTGATACTTTTCTTTGTCTTCAACAGTGGGTTTTCTATCATACTTTATTTTCCAAAAGTCATTGCCTTATTTTCTTGTAGCCCCTTATAAAGTGAGTATAACGGGTTGAATGTTTGTGTTCCCCCAGAAATTGTATGTTAAAGTCCTAACTCCCAATGTGATGGTATTTGGCGATGATTAGGGTTGGATGAGGGTGGGGCCCTCATGATGGGATTAGTGGCCTTATAAAAAGAGAAAGAGAGAAATTTCTCTCCCTCCCCCTCTCCCTCTTTCTCCCTCTTACTTCCTCTGTCTTCCTCTCTCTTCCCCAGGCCCCCAAGTGCAGGCCATATGAGCACACAGCAAGAAAGCAACTGTCTACAAGCCAAGAAACGGGTCCTCACCAGACACAGAATCTGCCAGCACCTTGATCTTGAACTTACAGCCTCCGGAACTGTGAAAGACAAATGTTTAAATCACCCACTCTGTGGTATTTTGTTATAGCAGCCTGAGCTGAATAAGACAGTCAGCATGACAGTTTTGTTCTCATTTTATAGATGGGAAAACTGCAGCCTAGAGAGGTTAATGGCTCATCAAAGAATACGTAACCATTTAGCATTAAAGCCAGGACAGAAACCTACATTCCCAGTATTTCTAACAAGACTCACTTTCCCAGACCACCATGGCTCAATTCTGGTAAGACTCTACTGAGTAAGGGAGATACCTCCCGACAGGATGGAGAGAAACTAGCACTCACTGCTCACCTCCCATGTCCTAAGAGCACCAATAAGCACTTTCTCACCTATTTTCATTTCCTACAAGTTAGAACTCCGAAGATCAGAGAGGATAAGTAACTGGCCCAAAGTCACACAGATAGTAAGCAATAGGGGTGGGATTTGAACCCAGGGGTGTCTGGACCAGGTGATGCTTTCTTCCTGAGCCACCTGGGCTCATCAAGGATCGCCAGTGTCGGCTACCTCAGACCACAGGACAAGTCTCACTTTGGGGTCTATATGTTTCCAGCCCAATTCACAAGCAGCTTGCTGCTGGAGACAAAGCACCCTGCCCTGCAGGCGAAGCCTGGAGGCCAGAAATCAGTCACTTCTCCTCAAGCAACAATTTCAATCCATTTCACATTAAATTCTTACGAGAAAACCTTCCCCCCCTTCAGTTTTTCCACGAATGTGGCAAGGCTTCGGTCCAGGAAACAAAAAATAAAAGTATCACACGATTTCAGAACGCAAGAGAAACTAATTAAATCCAAGTTTTCACAGAACGTTAAAAGTTGAACACAACTCAAAACACACTTGAGATTCAGAGTGGATTTCAAATGCTTTCTGAGAATGGAACAACAACCCCCCAAAAAACCCCAAAACAAAAAAAACCCAATGACTTTTCGTTAGTAAGTTCTCCCTAAATATGCAGGAGGGAGCCAGAACTGAATGGACCACAAAAGCACGTGGGAAGACGGGGGGGTTTTCAGGGGAAGGTGGAAAAAAATTCAGGGTTGTCTCTTCATTCTCAGTAATCCTGGGGTCTAGACAGACCCCGTTGGGTGAAATGAGTATCAGGAAATACAGCTTGGAATGTGGAACCCAGGCAATTTGAAACGGGGCATGAATTAGGCAGCAAGGGAAGGGGTATCGCTCATTTGCAAAGTGCAACGGAAAGAAAACAGAATGCTTTCACCCAGAAACTAGCTGAGAAGAGGTATTTGAAGGCTGGAGCTAGGGGTTTCTCTCTGGAAAGAACATCACCAGAGGTTCATTTTACTTGTAAAGACAAAATGATCATCTCAGAGTGTCTCCTGTGAGTGAAAGTTCTCTCCAGAGAACATTTAATCTCATAAAAATCATGCCAATAGTAGCCAATGTATAGTCGCTATTATTTAGTATAAATACGATGGAGCATTTATTGAGAATGGACCCCAGGTACTATTGTGATCTCCACACAGCCACAAGGCATTGGCAAGAGGCCCTCAAAGCTTCAGGCTGCACTGGCTTTAAAGCCCACCTCGGGGGAAAATCCTGAAGCCCTGGATAGCGGGGGCAGCTCTCTTTCTGCCTTGGTAGGTCTACACGACTGAGGTGTCCTGCATTGTTTGGAAAGGAAGAGTTTCAGAATAACAGCTCTGACACATGCTAGCTGTGTGTTTTGGGCAAGTTACTCAACCTCTCTGTGCCTCAGTTGCCTCATCTGTATAATGGGATTGTGCCTATAACCACCTCTTGGGGTTGTCATGAGGATTGGATGAGATAAAGCAGGTGAGGGACTAATCCAGGGCGTGGCACACCTCGAGAGCTTAAACATGTTCGCTGTTATCGTCATCAGCTCTCCGGGCCCCCCATCCTAGACGGTGGACCCAAACTGTGCATCCCCAGCAAGAAGCATGTCCCACTGGACGTGTGGTCCCTCCATTCTTGGCTTCGTTTCAATTCAGCAAACATTATGGAGTGCCCACGGCAGCCAGACTGAGGATGTGGGGGGAAGACGTCTCCCACAAGGGAATGAGATGCAAGAGTTAATAGTACAGGGCGCCAAGGATGACCAGCCAGGGGAGGGGACACAGGGGCAGCCTCAGGGGGTGGTCAGGGAAGGCCAACACCCCCCACCTCACCTGCCTCCCTCCTGTCCCCCTGTTCTTCCTCTGCCCTCCTTTTTCCCCCTTATTTAACACCTACATACATACACCTGCCCTGAAGATGTGGGAAGAAGAAAATTGATTAAAAAAAAAAAAAAAGGGCTTCCCTGGTGGCGCAGTGGTAGAGAGTCGGCCTGGCGATGCAGGGGACACGGGTTCGTGCCCCGGTCCGGGAAGATCCCACATGCCGCGGAGCGGCTGGGCCCGTGAGCCATGGCCGCTGAGCCGGCGCGTCCAGAGCCTGTGCTCCGCGACGGGAGAGGCCACAGCGGTGAGAGGCCAGCGTACCAAAAAAAAAAAAAAAAAAAAAAAGAGAGAGAAGAATACCTCAAGTGTACACGGCACTTAGCAATTCCAGGCAACGTTTGAAGCCTTTTGCAGGTATTAAATCATTTAATCCTCACAACAACCCCTCAAAGTAATTACTGTTATCCCTGTCCTTTTAAAGATTGAGGCACAGAGAGGTTGAATAACCTGCCCTGGGTCACACAGCCATAGATATGGAGCTGGGGTTCATGCCAGGACACTCCTCTCTATGGCTGGGAAAACACAGGCCCCTCTCGGGGGCTTACACCAACATGTAAGAGCAGTGAACCAAAGCTCACACGGGCCCCAGGGGCACAAGGCGGACACAGGTTACCCCAGGAAAGCCTCTGGAGAGGTGAGAGCCAGGGCTGAGTCTGGAAGGGTGAGTGCGTGCTCAGGAAGAGAGGAGGGGGCGTTTCCAGGAGGGGAAGACTCTTGAGCATGGGGCAAGGGTATTTGAACACCCGGCACCCTGGAGGAAACTCAGGTCCCACCATGCAGGTCCCACCAGCGTGCATTCATGAATGTTCACTGGTCATGGCGGTGTGGGCAGGGCATTGCCTGGGGCCACGTGCTTTCTCCTGTGGGGACTCACTGTTGCCAGGCTCTGTTCAACGAAAGTGTTTAGGGGGAAGCACACATATGATGCTTGTTTATAAAAAGATGGATGTGGCTGCCTGTGGAGGACGGACTGGAGGGAGGTAGAAGGGTGGGGTGGGGACGCTGCCACTTCCAGGGCAGAAGCCCAGTGGCCGCACCAAGGATGGTGGAGTGGAGACTGGAGGGATTGGAATGTGGGCTCCAGGGGTGCAGGAGGAAAAAGGACCTGGTCTGATGAAGTGGGTGGATCATGGAGTCACTGGGCCCCCCTGGGGGGACAGAGCTACAGAGCCGGGGAGGCTGGTGGATGAGGGGAGGGCCCCAGGCAGTCTGGATTTTATCCTGACGGAGGTGAGCTGGGAGTGTCATGGAAGGAAAATGGCATGGACCACTCTGTATATTAAAAACATCTCTCCAGAGGAATAAACAGTACAAAAACTGTTTATTTTATATGTACTAGGACCTAGCTCATATAAAAGTTTAATATACCATAAATGTAGCATTGCAAATCAATACAGAAAGAAGGAATTAGTCACTAGTGCTGGGACAATTGGTTAGTTATTTGGGGAAAAAATAATGTTGACTCCTCAACATCATAAACCAAAATAAAATCCAGATGGATGAAAGAAGTAAATGCAAAAGAATAATAATAATAGAGCTCCAAAACAAGCAGGAAAAAAACAGAGGCAAATACTTATTTGATTTCTGGATGGGACACAGCTTTTTAAGCACCAAACAATGAAAGAAATCTGAGATTGATAGATCTGACTACATTAAAGCAAAACCTCTGAACATCAGAGTGTGTCACAAAATTCAAAAGCAAACACACTGAGGAAGAATATTTGCAACACTGCTGATGGATCAATGATCAATAGCCTTCATATATTAAAAGTTCTTGAAAACAAACAAGAAAACATGCAATCACCCCAACAGAGAACAAAAGACCTTTGTAGAAAAAGGGAGGCACATGCTTAATAGGTGAATGAAAAAATGTTTGCCTGTGTAACTAAAGATATACAAAGACATACAAGTAAAACAACACTTTTAAAAAGCTTACCAAACTAAGAAAAAAATGTTAAATAATAATTTTTAGAAAACCAGTGTTAGTGAGGATGCAGAAAAATGGGTACTCACACTGGTGGGGTTATAATTTGGCCTCTCCACTAGGAAAAATCTGATAACAGCAGAAGCCCTAAAAGTGTTCTCACCCTTTGGTCCAGTAATTCCACTTCTAGAAATGTAGTCTCAGGAAATAATCAGAGATGTAAGCAAAGGTTCACGTAGGTGACTTATACTGCAACATAGTAATTTAAAAAAGGAGAAATAATTCAAAACCCCAAAAAAGAAGAGTAGATAAATAAGGCGTGGTATATCCATGTGCTTGAATATTATACAGCAATTAAAATCAAGTTTCCAAAGAATATTTAAGGACACAAAAAGCCTTAATAAAATAATATTATGTGAAAAAAACTGAATATAATAGAAATTCCATGCGATTCAGAAATTACATATTGCACATATTATATATTACATACTATATACAGCATATATAAAATTTTATATAGTATACCTACTATATATAATTATATAGTACATTATGCTAAATATTATATATCATATAAATTGAACAACGCAGAGGTTAGGGGCACCGGACCCTCCACGCAGTCAAAAATTCGCGTGTAACTTATATTTGGCCTTCATATCCACTGCCCCTCAGTATTTACCACTGAAAGAAATCCATGCAGTTCAAACCCATTTTGTTCAAGGGTCAACTGCACTATATTATATATATTACATAATATATAGTATGTGTTATGTATATTAGTGTCTGGTCTACAAAGGGCTGTCTTCTCGCCGTGTTGTTGTTATTACTATTGAAACCTCTGGAAGTAGAACCTCCAGAAGCCAGCAAAACCAACTCCAGGGAAACTGAGTCTGGAGACTCCCCCCTCAAAGCTAACCGAACCCATGGGACTTCCCTGGCGGTCCAGTGGTTAGGACTCCATGCTTTCACTGCCGAGGGCCCAGGTTCAATCCCTGGTCGGGGAACTAGGATCCCGCAAGCCGCTCGATATGGCCAAATAGAAAAAAAAGAAAAAAAGCTAACCCAACCCAATCCACACGCAGAGAGCCACTCATGATGGCAACAGCCCCAAGAGGAAGCCAAGACCTCCAGGGCGCCACCTGGTGGTGACAGAGGTTATACCCGCACACATGCCTAAGCACACCTCTCATTTATAATTCAAACTCAGGGGCATCCTTTAAATCAGCCACATTAGCCCTACTGATCGCCCCCAAGCAGGTACTGCGGGTGGATGTTGTGCTGGTAGGATTTCAGGATTTTAGCATTTGCTTAATAAAAGGAAATTTTGTTCTTAATTTTCTTCTGTAAGAAAAGCAGACACACTGCCATCGCATAAAAACATTAAAATCAATTCAGGTATTATAGTTCCTGTATTTGGGATTTTCAGAGGCCTCTCCTTCAACAATAGTTCCAGAGGGGAGGTTTCAGTACCTGTGGCCACCCTGTTTCCGTAGCTAATCTAAACACGTCTTAAGGGAAGGGATGATGTGTACACAGTACATTTCTAGAACCTCAAACTGAATGTGAGGCACATAATGGAAACTCAATAAACACTTAGTATTACCACTCATGTATTATATAAACATAGATTTATGATCCCACGTGCCTATTGCTGTGTAACAAATTACCCCATAACTTAGTAACTTAGAATAACAATCAATACTTACTGTCTCACCCAGTTTGGGAGGGTCAGGAATTTGGGGTGACTTAGCTCAGGGTCTCTCGTGTGATTGCAGTCGAGATGTTGGCCAGGGCTGTGGTCATCTGAAGGCCTGACTGGGGCTGGAGGGTCCATTTTGGAGTTGGCTCATTCATGTGACTGGCAAAATAGTGCTGGGTGTTGGCAGGAGACCTCAGCTCCTCCCCATGTAGACCTGCCCAGAGGGCTGCTTGTGTGTCCTCCTGACATGGCAGCTGGTTTTCCCAGAGAAAATGATCCGAGAGAGAGAGCAAGACGGAAGCTGCAATGTCTTCTGTGGACGAGCTTTGGAAGCCGCACACCGACGTGTCTGCATTGGTTACGTGGCCCAGCCCAATTCGGGGTGAGAGGGGAACACCAGGAGGCCAGGATCACCAGGGCCATACTGGGGGCTGGCTGCCACCCAGGGACCAAATTGGCCACTTATGTATATTGTTTCTAATCTTCACAACACTGCTACGAGTTGGTTTTATTGTCCTCGCTGCATGGATGAGAAGACATCCCCAAAGTAGGCACGTGTCTTATGCAAAAGCAGAAAGATGAAGGGCATGGGTTTGGGATGCGGGGAGCGATGGGGGGTCAGATTCCAGTTGGATCGCTCAGTAGTAAAACATTGCTTTCCCCCAGCCACAGGGTTTCCTCCTCCATTGAAAAACATGTACCAGCTATGTATTTTAATACCCCGCAATCGTTATTTTAAACATCTCCCTGGCTAAGAATTCTTTTTTAATATCCAAATTGGTAAGTAATGACTGCATCTTTATAAAGACATGAACCTCCCTAAGTTAGAGGTTGTGCTACTGGAGAAATTAAACTTTTATAAAGTAGATATTATTTGATTTAGGTATGAAAGTTCTGCTATGTTGGTGAATCTTTTCCAAATTTTAAACAACTGCCTAAATGTATTAAATTAAACTGAGCTTAGATGAGACACTTTAGCAGAAGACTTCTGGAAGTTAGAATGAAGACCCAGGACACCAAGTTGTGAGGCTCTCTCCCCAGCCAGCCCCATTTCCCCACCTCTGAAACTGGAATCACAGCAATCGTGATGATGCTGGTCACGATGATGATATAATAATACTGCATATTATCTCAATTGAGTTTCCCCATAACCTCAGAAGCTGGAATGACTACTTGCCCTTAATTGTACAGATGAGGGAAATGAGATTCCAGAAAGGGTAAGCGATTTCCTCAAAGTCACACAGTTCATTTTTTTTTTAATTAATTAATTTATTTTTGCTGTGTTGGGTCTTCGTCTCTGTGCAAGGGCTTTCTCTAGTCGTGGCAAGCGGGGGCCACTCTTCATCACGGTGCGCGGGCCTCTCACTATCGCGGCCTCTCTTGTTGCGGAGCACAGGCTCCAGATGTGCAGGCTCAGTAGCTGTGGCTCACGGGCCTAGTTGCTCCGCGGCATGTGGGATCTTCCCAGACCAGGGCTCGAACCCATGTCCCCTGCATCGGCAGGCGGACTCTCAACCACTGCGCTACCAGGGAAGCCCCACACGGTTCACTTTTGAAGCAGAGTTGAGTGAGAACCTGGGTGTCCTACCTTCCAATCCTGTGATAGTTTTCACCACTCCCAGAATTTGAAAGCCAGCAAAATGATGGACCAGGGGTTGGGAAGGATGAAATGAATTCTCAGGGTGTTTGTGGGTTTCTCATTAGAAGAGTTCGCTGTTTCTTTCTATTGCTTTTCCACTGTGGGTGCTTTGTTTTTTGGGTTTTTTCCTGATTTGAACATGAACCACCTCATTCAGATACACCCAAACCTAGCTTCCTGGAACCGTGCAGAAAAGGATCCCCTGAACCCACCTTACTCCCGTTTTCTTCTCTTCTCTTTTTCCAGCTTCAGCTGCAGGCTGAGCCCCCAGCGCCTGCTCCTCAGTGGCTGGGAAGCCCTGTCAGAGGGTGCAGTTTGGGGAATCCAACTGGCCAAGGCACTGTATTATTCTATCAGCAGCAGGCACCTTCCCTAGAAGTTCCGCCAGACCTTTGTAGGATTCCCTGACGGTCTAGCACTGGGCTGGAAGAAACAACTGCAGAAGGTTAAGACTCATAAAACAGATTCCATCTTAAAAGATAGCCAAGTGCTCCAGAGATGGCAGAAATGGGGACAGTTGCCTCTTGAACGAAAACAGCACATCATCACTGGAGTACAAGGAATTTCCTGGTACCGTCATTGGAAAAGTGGGAAAAGGTCCCGAGCCACAAGCTGGAGGTTAGAAAGAACAGAACCAGAGAAAGCCAGGAACCCCAGGCCAGATGCTCGGGGCCACCCAGCCCCGAGCAGTAGCTCCCAAGGCTAGTGTGCATCCCAGAGCGGTACAAGGCTGTGTGGTTCTGGAATCATCCGTCGGGGGACTGAGCCGGGGTGCTTGTGGGTAACATTGAATAATCACTCTCATAGTCTATTTCAGTAAAGAGCACCCTCGTTCAGCTCCTCCGAGCCTCCGTCAGCTGTGCTACTGCGACCCCTCTGTGCCTCAGTGGCAGCCTGGGACCCGCCTGGGTGAGGTTCTCAGTCTCCCAACACAGGGCTCAAAGGGCTAGTCCACTGCATCAGTCCCCTGACCGAGTTTAATGGTTACGAGCAATTTCCATCTGTGGGGCTCGTATTGAGGTTAAAGAGGGTTGGCTGTTTTTTCTTTTTCTTTTTTCTTTAATTAGGGTATAGTTGCTTTACAACGTTGTCTTAGTTTCTGCTGTACAGGTGAAGTGAATCAGCTATATGTACACATATATCCCCTCTTTTTTGGATTTCCCTCCCATTTAGGTCACCACAGAACATTGAGTAGAGTTCCCTGTGCTACACAGTAGGTTCTCATTACTTATCTATTTTATACATAGTAGTGTATATATGTCAACCTCAATCTCCCAATTCATCCCACCCCCTTCCCCCCCTTGGTGTCCATATGTTTGTTCTCTACGTCTGTGTCTCTATTTCTGCTTTGCAAATAGGTTCATCTGTACCGTTTTTCTAGATTCCACATATATGCATTAATAGACGATATTTGTTTTTTCTCTGACTTACTTCACTCTGTATGACAGTCTCTAGGTCCATCCACATCTCTGCAAATGGCACAGTTTCATTCCTTTTTATGGCTGAGTGGTATTCCATTGTATATATGTACCACATCTTCTTTATCCATTCGTCTGTTGATGGGCATTTAGGTTGCTTCCATGACCTGGCTATTGTAAATAGTGCTGCAGTGAACATTGGGGTGCATGTGTCTTTTTGGATTATGGTTTTCTCTGGGTATATGCCCAGGAGTGGGATTGCTGGGTCATATTTATACTTTTTTTAAAAAATTAATTCATTCATTTATTTATTTATTTTTGGCTGTGTTGGGTCTTCGTTGCTGTGTGCAGGCTTTTCTCTAGTTGTGGCGAGCGGGAGCTACTCTTCATTGCGGTGCATGGGCTTCTCACTCTGGTGGCTTCTCTTGTGGCGGAGCACGGGCTCTAGGTGCGCAAGCTTCAGTAGTTGTGGTTCACGGGCTCTAGAGCGCAGGCTCAGTAGTCGTGGCACATGGGCTTAGCTGCTCCGCGGCATGTGGGATCTTCCCGGACCAGGGCTCAAGCCCGTGTCCCCTGCATTGGCAGGCGGATTCTCAACCACTGCGCCACCAGGGAAGCCCTATTTTTAGTTTTTTAAGAAACTTCCATACTGTTCTCCATAGTGGCTGTATCCATTTACATCCCCACCAACTGTGTAGGAGGGTTCCCTTTTCTCCACACCCTTGTTATTTATTTTCTATCATTCATTTAACCAATATTTATTGAGCACCTTCTACATGCCAGGTGCTGGAGAGGCAGCAGTGAAGAAAATGGCCAAGATCCCTGCCCTTCTGGAGCTGACATTCTACTGGGGGAAACAGGCAATATACCAATATACATAAGGTAGTAGTCAATGACATACTTTGCTAGAAGAAAAGGTAGAGCAGGGGCCCTGGCTGGGCAGGACAAGCCCCACTGAGAAAGTGACACTGGAGTAAAGACTCAGGATCAGGAAGTGTGGCAGACACGTAATGGCCCCAAAGATGTCCACGTCCTAACCCTGACACCTGTCTGTAAATGGCAATGTGCAGGGACCTTATGTGGCAAAAGGGACTTGGCAGGTGTGATTAAGTTGAGGATCTTGAGATGGGGAGGTTATCTGGGTGAGCCCAATGCAATGACAAGGGTACCATGTGTTGATCTGATACACTTGCACTAACCAGCACCTCCATCCCATCCCATAATTACCATTTCTTTTTCCTTTTTTTTTTCTTGGCCGTCCCACGCGGCTTGCGGGATCTTAGTTCCCTGACCATGGATCAAACCCAGGCCCTCGGCAGTGAAAATGCAGAGCCCTAACCACTGTACCACCAGGGAATTCCCACCATTTCTTTTTCATGGTGAGAACCTTTAAGATCTGTCTTAGCAACTTCAAGTATATAATACAATCTTTTAACTATAATCACCATGCTGTACGTTAGATTCCCAGAACTTATTTGTCTTATAAGTGGGGATTTGTACCCTTTGGCCAACATCTCCCCAATTCCCCCAACCCCCCAGCCCCTGGTAACCACCATTCTACCCTCTGTTTCATAAAACTCATAGAGTTCAGCCTTTTTCAATTCCACACATAAGTGAGATCACACAGTATTTGTGTCTGTGTCTGACTTAATCTCACTCAGCGTAATGCCCTCAAGGTCCATTCATGATGTCGCAAACAACAGGAGTTCCTTTTTTCTCAGGTCTGAATAATATTCCATTGCGTATATACACCACATCTTCTCTATATTTATCCATTCATCCCTTGACGGACATTTATGTTGTTTCCAAATCCAGGCTATTGTGAATAATGTATCTCCTGTGTTTTCAACGCAGCACCTAAGACACAAGAACTGACCTATTATTCTCTGTAAAGAAAAACAAGTAACTTCCTGTGGCTTCCCACCTCTATAATGTTTTAGAAGTTAGCAGAAATAACTATCCTGCCCCCCCCAAATATCAGCACTCCTATCACAGTGCCTGAAATTCCACTATTTGACATTAGCTCCTTTAGATACAATCCCCTATGCATTCATTCATTCAATGCCTGCCATGTTGATCGAGGGCTTGCCGCGTGCCAGGCACTATTCTGTGTGCCGAGAATTTAGCAATGAACAAAACAGTCGAGTTCGGGGAAGACAATGAGGCTGAAAAGTCATAACTAGTGCAGTAGGAAGAAAACCCAGAGAATGGAGTC
Organism: Aethalodelphis obliquidens; assembly: GCF_003676395.1. Taxonomy (NCBI): domain Eukaryota; kingdom Metazoa; phylum Chordata; class Mammalia; order Artiodactyla; family Delphinidae; genus Aethalodelphis; species Aethalodelphis obliquidens. The sequence continues at coordinate 18,430,531 of NW_020837972.1, read as the reverse complement.
CCAGAAGCCAGGGAAAGGAAGAGTTTTAAGAAAGAGGTGTGATTGACAAATGCTGCTTGCTGCTAAACTGAGTAAGGTGAGGACTGAGAATTTACCTTTGGATTTCGTAAGATGGTTGTCACTGGGAACCTTGACAAGAGCTGTTTATCTAGAGTAGTGGAAGCAAATGTCTGATTAGATTAGGTTCAAAAGAGCCTGGTAGTTAAGGCAGTGGAAGCAGTGAGTATAGTTCAAAACTCCGATGTGCAGATCTGCAAGTTGCGCACTGCACAACTCAGAGGTGCCCTTAATACAGGCCATGATGTGAATGCTGCTTCTTGGAGTTATCCAGCTAGATAGCCCTGGTACAGATGAATCTTTCTGGAATTTTTGCTATAAAGGGGAGCAGAGAAATGGGGCAATCGTAGAGGGATGTTGAATCAAAGAAAAATTTTTTTTCAAGATTGGAGCTATAATGACAAGTTTGTCACTAATAGGAGTGACTTAGTAGGGAATGACAAATTGATTGAAACCAAATATCCCATAAAACGTAATGACTTATCAGCCGGGGGAAAATTACTTGACAGCAAACTAAAAGCAAACCAAAGCTGGGGGAGAGGGAAGAGACCAAAGCCTGGAAGGAGAGAACCAAACTCAGAAGGTTCAAAGATGAACTTCATCGGTCCCCCTGCTTCTACTTTAATATGAGTTGATGTGCCCATAAATGGCAAGCTTAACACAAAGGATGCATCTCTAGTAGGTGAATTCCATGCACAGTGGCAACTGAATAATAGAGAGGAAATTTGATAGGTATATCAATTAGGAATACCTTTGGCTGCAAATAACAGACAATCTAAACTATCAGTGAACTGAACAGGATACAAGTTTATTTCTTCGTCACTTAAAAGAAGCCTGTTAATAGGCAGCCAAAGGCTGGCATGGTGGCTCCCTGATGCCATCAGAGACTCAGGCTCTTTCTATATTTCTGTTTCATTCTCCCAGCCTGTAGCTTCCATCCTCAAGGTCATCTCATGGTCCAAGATGGCTGCTGGAGCTCCAGCCATCAAGACTACCTTCCAGGAAATAGGAAGAATGATCAACCAAAAAGGGCTATCTTCCCAGCTGAGTCAGCACTCTTTAAGAAGACTTTTTGGAGAATAAAAAAAAAAACAAAGTTAGCAGAAGGAAAGAAATCATAAAGATCAGATCAGAAATAAATGAAAAAGAAATGAAGGAAACAATAGCAAAGATCAATAAAACTAAAAGCTTGTTTTTTGAGAAGATAAACAAAATTAGCCAGACTCATTAAGAAAAAAAGGGAGAAGACTCAAATCAATAGAATTAGAAATGAAAATGGAGAGATAACAACTGACACTGCAGAAATACAAAGGATCATGAGAGATTACTACAAGCAACTATATGCCAATAAAATGGACAACCTGGAAGAAATGGACAAATTCTTAGGAATGCACAACATTCTGAGACTCAACCAGGAAGAAATAGAAAATATAAACAGACCAATCACATGTGCTGAAATTGAGACTGTGACTAAAAATCTTCCAACAAACAAAAGCCCAGAACCAGATAGCTTCACAGGCGAATTCTATCAAACATTTAGAGAAGAGCTAACACCTATCCTTCTCAAACTCTTTCAAAATATAGCAGAGGGAGGAACACTCCCAAACTCCTTCTACGAGGCCACCATCACCCTGATACCAAAACCAGACAAAGATGTCACAGAGAAAGAAAACTACAGGCCAATATCACTGATGAACATAGATGCAAAAATCCTCAACAAAATACTAGCAAACAGAATCCAACAGCACTTTAAAAGGATCATACACCATGATCAGGTGGGGTTTATCCCAGGAATGCAAGGATTCTTCAATATACACAAATCAATCCGTGTGATACACCATATTAACAAATTGAAGGAGAAAAACCATATGATCATCTCAATAGATGCAGAGAAAGCTTTCGACAAAATTCAACACCATTTACGATAAAAAGCCTGCAGAAAGTAGGCACAGAGGGAACTTTCCTCAACATAATAAAGGCCACATATGACAAACCCACAGCCAACATCGTCCTCAATGGTGAAAAACTGAAACCATTTCCACTAAGATCAGGAACAAGACAAGGTTGCCCACTCTCACCACTATTATTCAACATAGTTTTGGAATTTTTAGCCACAGCAATCGGAGAAGAAAAAGAAATAAAAGGAATCCAAATCGGAAAAGAAGAAGTAAAGCTATCACTTTGCAGATGACATGATATTATACATAGAGAATCCTAAAGATGCTACCAGAAAACTACTAGAGCTAATCAATGAATTTGGTAAAGTAGCAGGATACAAAATTAGTGCACAGAAATCTCTTGCATTCCTATATACTAATGAAAAGTTTGAAAGAGAAATTAAGGAAACATTCCCATTTACCACTGCAACAAAAAGAATAAAATACCTAGGAATAAACCTACCTAAGCAGACAAAAGACCTGCATGCAGGAAATTATAAGACACTGATGAAAGAAATTAAAGATGATACAAACAGATGGAGAGATATACCAAGTTCTTGTACTGGAAGAATCAACATTGTGAAAGTGACTATACCACACAAAGCAATCTACAGATTCAATGCAATTCCTATCAAACTACCAATGGCATTTTTGACAGAACTAGAACAAAAAATTTCACAATTTGTATGGAAACACAAAAGACCGTGAATAGCCAAAGCAATCTTGAGAAAGAAAAATGGAGCTGGAGGAATCAGGCTCCTGGACTTCAGACTAAATTACAAAGCTATAGTAATCAAGATAGTATGGTACTGGCACCAAAACAGAAATATAGATCAATGGAACAGGACAGAAAGCCCAGAGATAAACCCACGCACATTTGGTCACCTTATTTTTGATAAGGGAGGCAAGAATATACAACGGAGAAAAGACAGCCTCTTCAATAAGTGGTGCTGGGAAAACTGGACAGCTACATGTGAAAGAATGAAATTAGAACACTCCCTAACACCATACACAAAAATAAACTCAAAATGGATTAAAGACCTAAATGTAAGGCCAGACACTATCAAACTCTTAGAGGAAAACATAGGCAGAACACTCTATGACATAAATCACAGCAAGATCCTTTTTGACCCGCCTCCTAGAGAAATGGAAATAAAAACGAAAATAAACAAATAGGACCTAATGAAACTTCAAAGCTATTGCACAGCAAAGGAAAACACAAACAAGACGAAAAGACAACCCTCAGAATGGGAGAAAATATTTGCAACTGAAGCAACTGACAAAGGATTAATCTCCAAAATTTACAAGCAGCTCATGCAGCTCCATATCAAAAAGAAACAACCAACCCAATCCAGAAATGGGCAGAAGACCTAAATAGACATTTCTCCAAAGAAGATATACAGATGGCCAACAAACACATGAAAGAATGCTCGACATCACTAATCATTAGAGAAATGCAAATCAAAACTACAATGAGGTATCACCTCACACTGGTCAGAATGGCCATCATCAAAAATTCTACAAACAGGGCTTCCCTGGTGGTGCAGTGGTTGAGAGTCCGCCTGCCGATGCAGGTGACACGGGTTTGTGCCCTGGTCCAGGAAGATTCCACATGCCACGGAGCGGCTAGGCCCGTGAGCCATGGCCACTGAGCCTGCGCGTCCGGAGCCTGTGCTCCACAACGGGAGAGGCCACAACAGTGAGAGGCCCGCGTACAGCAAAAAAAAAAAAAAAAAATCTACAAACAATAAATGCTGGAGAGGGTGTGGAGAAAAGGGAACCCTCTTGCACTGTTGGTGGGAATGTAAACTGATACAGCCACTATGGAGAACAGTATGGAGGTTCCTTAAAAAACTAAAAATAGAACTACCATATGACCCAGCAATCCCACTACAGGGCATATACCCTGAGAAAACCATAATTCAAAAAGAGTCATGTACCACAATGTTCACTGCAGCATTATTTACAATAGCCAGGACATGGAAGCAACCTAAGTGTCCATTGACAGATGAATGGATAAAGAAGATGTGGCACATATATACATTGGAATATTACTCAGCCATAAAAAGAAATGAAACTGAGGTATTTGTAGTGAGATGGATGGACCTAGAGTCTGTCATACAGAGTGAAGTTAAGTCAGAAAGAGAAAAACAAATACCATATGCTAACACAAATATATGGATCTAAAAAAAAAAAATGGTTCTGAAGAACCTAGGGGCAGGACAGGAATAAAGACGCAGACGTAGAGAATGGACTTGAGGACATGGGGAGGGGGAAGGGTAAGCTGGGACGAAGTGAGAGAGTGGCGTGGACATATACACACTACCAAATGTAAAATAGATAGCTAGTGGGAAGCAGCCGCATAGCACAGGGAGATCAGCTTGGTGCTTTGTGACCACCTGGAGGGGTGGGATAGGGAGGGTGGGAGGGAGGGAGACGCAAGAGGGAAGAGATATGGGAACATATGTATATGTATAACTGATTCACTTTGTTATAAAGCAGAAACTAACACACCACTGTAAAGCAATTATACTCCAATAAAGATGTTAAAAAAAGAAGACGACTTCTTGGAAGTGCCGCGCCACACTTTCACTTCCACTGGTCAGAACTCAGTCACAAGGGCATACACTGAGCCACAAGCGAAGCCAAGGAATGCAGTTTGTGGTTGGGCACATTATCCGGACTCTCTTTCTGATGAACAAGGAGAGAAGGCTATTTAGGTAGGCAACTAGATGTCACTGACTCACAGTTTTCCCAGAGTCATTCAGATGATGCCTTATCATCAATACCGAGGTTAACCTCAGACCAGCCACAGGTTGGGGGAGGGAGACGGGGAGGCCCTTGATCTTGAGCTTGGAAACGACAGAGAATTCACATTTAAGTGTGACAGCTCCATGTGGGTGGAGACATAGCTACTGCTGGGAACTGGATGACCCTCACAGACCAGCTGCAAGCTCCCCAGGGCACACCAAAGCCACATGCTTGACCTGGGGCTTGTAGCATTAACCCTAGGATGCCCATGGGGTTCTAGATTTTCAGGGGATGTGTTCCCAGGACACAAGCAGGAAACCCAAGCCTCTAGGCCAGCTCCCCTGTTGTGGCTGGTGCGTTTCACCTCATTGCAGCCTCTGAGCTTTGGCAGAGAACGTGAATTCCTTCCTGTTCCCTTCACTTTCCAGCTCAGGAAATGGTGGAGAGATATTGGGGTCCCAGAACATGCCTCATGTGGCCCAATATTCCTCGTGGCTGCTGAGCTGACATCAATTCATGGAATTTTTGACAACAGGCTTCTCTCTTCCTGTTGAGAAGTTCCCCAGATATAACGACAGAGAGAGACCTACGGGGGTGCAGCCAGAAAGGAAGGGCTATGGGTAAGTCAGACCTCATGGCTCCTTCAAACACTCAGAGGCAACATTAATCTGGACACTTGGATGAAAGGCCTAGCTCCCTGCGCCAGGCCATTTGTAAACTACATGTCCAGACAGCATCTCTGGACGCAGAGACCTACAGCTCTCCTTTGCGGGGCGCAAGCACAGGGCTGGGAGGACTCATGCTTTCCCTGGCCATCTCACCGTCTTTTTTTTCAGCTACAAATTTAGAAGCAGCATTTAATAAGAAAAACAGAAGCCACAGGAAGAAGGAGGCCCTGGAAACAATATATGTTGCAAAAGACCTTGCGTCTCAGCTGCTCCCACTTAGAGGACATCCGGCTGCCTCTAGGGCAAGAACCCAGTGAGGGGCTGATTGATCAGGAATTAAAGATCAGTGATGACCACATCTGAACGCAGCCCCCCTCCCCCCGGGAATGTTCTTTGCTAGCCAGGGCATGATGGTCCCTGTGGACCCCCTGCCCCCCTCTCCTTGACATTGGCTGCTTTTTCTTCCTCCCCTCCTTCCCTCCTGCTCTCTCTCCACCTCTTCTCACTCTTTCTTCTCCCTGTCCCGTTACCCTTTTCCCCTCCTTTGTCAAGGTCTCTAGTCCTGTTAGAAGACATCCCTCAAACATTACAGACTGACTGTGTGACGTGTAAGCTAAATGCATCCCTGCTTAAGGCATCGCCTGTCGAAGAGGAGAAGAATGAATAATAACAGTGGCCATGCTTCCTGACTGCTTATTATGTGCCAGGCAGTGTCCTCAGCACTTAACAATCATTACTAGCTCTTTCGTTCCCCAGAACGATCTCCCGTTGCAGGTATTTATGTTGCCCCCATTGAACAGAGAAGGTGGCATTCAGATGAGAAGGTCTGAGGGAGAGACTGAGTGACCTCTTCCTTTCTGCTGTTTCTGCAGGGAACTCCTCTTGAAACTCCCCGTGGGGTCCTTGTGAAGAAGCTCATTTCCTTCAAGGAGGCTGGAGAAGATGCAGGCTTGTGACCTGGCTCTAAAAAGGCAGTGGAACTTCTCATTCTATAGGCACAGGTTGATGAAGCAGGTGACAGTGGGTTAACTGGTATGGTATTTTCCCTAGATGCAACTGGTCAACCAGTTGTCCCACCTGTTACTTCTATTCCACATGATTTGGAGTCATTGAATCAGTTGGCATGTGCTTCTTTGGAAGTAATGGGAAGCCCAAACAAAGTGTTTCAATGATGAAGCCATTGATCATCTCCCCTAGCAAGACATCCAGAGGTAGAGTGGTTCCAGGGCTGGTTAATTCAACAGCTCACTGATGGCATCGAGGACTCAGGTTCCTTCTATCTTTCTTACTGTCATCCTCAATGGCATCCCTCATGGTCTCAAGGTGGCTGCCACAGCTCCAGGCAAACATCCACACACAACATCCAGAAGTGGAAAGGGGGCTATCTCCTCCTTGTGTCTCTATAGGAGCTAAGAATCCTTTCCCAGAAGCCCCCAGGAGACTTCTCACACCTCATTGGCCAGAAGTGGTCACATGTCCATGTCTAAGCCAGAAACAGGAAAAAGGGATGGAGCCACATGTTTGCATCAACGGATCAGGATTTACCCACATCTGCACGGGGGAGCAGTGGGCATGGAAGAGGCACACGGCTGTTGGGTTGAAAACCAATATGTTCTGCCTCAAGTATCTTCCTTAATGACACATTCCCATCTACCCCACCTTACAAAGTGTTGTCATGCCAATGAGTTCAATGTTCAGTTTCTTTGCAGGCTAGGGAAACTACCTGTTCTAAATGCAAAACATGTGAAATTCACCTTTTTCCGATTCTTTTAGTCTTTTGCCTGGACGCACAGAGCTTTGCCTTGCCAGTGAGTACCTGATCAAACACCAATAACGATACAGTTAAAACAAGAAACAGTCCCAACCTCCTGGCTCGGCTCGATTCAGAGGTAACCACATACAGACTTTCTGGGTGTTTCTGTAACGGATTTTGAGCTCTGCCTGTGTTTAGAAGAGATTGGTGTCACATATAAGCAATGTGGAGCCAGGGGAAGTGTAGGCTGATTCAGCAGGGGGTCTGAAAGAGGGAGCCAGAGAGTCAGGAGAGACCGCAATGGACAGATGGACACCACAGAAAGATACGGACAGACAGCGAGAGAGCACGTACTGGGCTTCTCTCATCTCCTTCCCATGCAGGATATGCAAAGACTGCTCCAGAGAAATGGACAGCTGATCTCTTAAGACGCAGAACATCTCACGGAATCCCCAAATACGTCACCCTATCATCCCATAAGCAGTCCTAAATCCTAGACCACAGGACCACTTGTGCAAGATCTCATAGCTAGCCCGGAATAGAACTCAGTATGCTTAGATCCCACCACCAAACCTGGCACTGTTACAGAATAATAAGAAAAATAACCCCCATGCGGTCAGCTTTCACCATGTGCCAGGGACTGTCCTCAGCATTTTATATTCCTCACCTCATTTGCTCTCCCAGGAATGCTGGGAGGTGGGTGTGATTTTTAATGCTCGTTTTTCAGTTACCCATTAACACCTTGGTGAGGCTGTTCAGTGAACCACCTCAGTTTCCCTAGCTAGTAAGTGGCAGAGCCAGGAGTCTAACCTAAGCCTGTCTCTCTAACAATAAGCTATGTATACCGTCATAAGCATGCCAAGCATCTTCCTAGCACTGAAGTATTTTTTTTAAGTCTTTGTTGAATTTGTTACAATATTGCCTCTGTTTTATGTTTTGATTTTTTGGCCCTGAGGCATGTGGGATCTTAGCTCCCCAACCAGGGATCGAACCCGCACCCCCTACATTGGAAGGCGAAGTCTTAACCACTGGACTGCCAGGGAAGTCCCTAGCACTGAAGTATTTTATTAACATGGACAGTGGTGGCAATGAGCAAAGATTATTCTAGAGGCTGATTAATAGCATTATGATTATTTAGAAAACTCTAATAATCCAATAAATGGCCATGCATGGAAGTAACGCAGAAAACTGTGTGAAGCCACCAGGAAAAGAAAGGAGTATGGGAACATTTCCTTGGGGAGAGAGTGGTCTCGCTGACCCTCTGTCTCAAGAATCACTCACAGGGCTTCCCTGGTAGTGCAGTGGTTGAGAGTCCGCCTGCTGATGCAGGGGACACGGGTTCGTGCCCCGGTCCGGGAAGATTCCACATGCCGTGGAGCAGCTGGGCCCGTGAGCCATGGCCTCCGAGCCTGCGCGTCTGGAGCCTGTGCTCCGCAACGGGGGAGAGGCCACAACAGTGAGAGGCCCACGTACCGCAAAAAAAAAAAAAAAAAAAAAAAAAGAATCACTCACTCCTCAAACAATTATATGTATACAAAGGTTCAGAGCAGCTTTATTCAAAATAACCAAAAAGTGGAAACAACTCAAATGTCCATCAATGGATGAACAGATAGATTGTGGTCTACCTATAGAGTGGAATATTATTCAGCCATAAAGATGAATGAAATTCTGACACATGCTACCATGTAGATGAACCTCACAAACGTCGTGCTGAGGGAAGGGAGCCAAACACGAAATGTCACATATTTTGTATGATTCCTTTTCTTGATTATTATTTTGTTTGGCCATGCGCACAGCTTGTGGGATCTTGGTTCCTCTGCCAGGGATCGAACCCAGACCCTCAGCTGTGGAAGCACGGATTCCTAACCACTAGACCACCAGGGAAGTCCCAGTGCGATGCCTTTCTATGAAATATCTAGAGTAGGCCAATTCAAAGAGATAAGAAGCAGATTGTTGGTGTCCAGGGGCTGGGGGAGGGGGGAATGCAGAGCAACTATTTAATGGGTATGGGGTCTTCTCCTGGGGTGACAAAAATGGACTGGAACTAGATAAAGGTGATGCTTAGACAACATCACGAATGTACTAAGTGCCCCTGAGTTATTCCACTTAAAATGGTCAGTTTTATGTTATGTGAATTTCACCTCAATGAAGAGAAGAAGAAAAGAATCAGTTATCCTGATTATAAAATCATCACATTCTCATCAAAGCATCTGAAAGGGACACAGCCACTCTCCTTCCAACAGGTGGGGTGAGAGCTGGCACCCTAAGAACGGCTGAAGCCGCTCACTGCTAGCAGCTGCTAATACAGGCGCTGCTTGATAAAGTCAGATTGCTAAGTGCGGAGTAGCCCAATGGAATAACATAACAACATTTTAAGAAAGCAGGATGTATTTCTGATGGCTGAGGTCTGCAGGACCACTGCAGGGAAGCAGCAGTACCACTGAGAGATCTGACCACATATCAGAAAGGATGGCTGACTCTGGGTCTGCCTGGGGAAACATCTCTGAAATTAGTATGTTAGGGAAAAATGCAATCATTAGGTCTGAAATCGGCTTTGTCCTCCAGGCGGAAATTGAATTGGCTTCCTCTGACATCAGTTACCTTTTAGAGGAAGCCTCCTGTGTTCCTGATTTGAAATTTCATTGGGCAGGGGGGCAGGATCTGGTTTCTGTCTGCTTGGGACGGGAGGGGTGGGGGGCAGGTGGAGAAGAAAGGGGATCAGGCAGCAGTTACAGGGCTGGCGGAGGGAATTCTCAGCCACAAACATCCAAGGCACCTCGTTTGTTGAGAAAGAGAAAATTGCAGTGACCCTCAACTTTTGATTTTCAAAAGCTGGGTGACTGTCGAGTGTGTATGCAAACACTGACATCTCGATGACAAAGCTATGCTGGAATATAGGCTCCAGATTTCCTAAGGGGTGAGGGTAGATGGCCTTCATCTAGTGGAAGGAAAGGGGAGATCCCAGCCCTCCACACGAAACAAAGAGCTTCTGGAAAACATCTGGATCCGTCACTTCTGCAGGACCTACCCTCCACCCCCCGGGAGTGGCGTGGGCATTGCCCAAGGGGATGTTACAGCAGGTTGGCGGATCCCTTCGGAGATGGTACACAGTAATGTGACAAAAGACAGAGGCCTCCCGGCTCCCAAAGTTTCCTTCTTCTGTTTGCCCCTTTAGCGAAGATGTCGCTGCCTTACCTCCTGCGCCTGGATCAAAATGGGCTTTCACCCAGTCTTTCCTAAGGTCTTCCCCGTGGTCCACCTTGGCCTCACCTGACCCTCTCTGCATCCCACCACTTATAATAATTTTCTTTCCTCCTCTATGCTGAAGCCATAACTATGGCCCCATCATTCTTACAGCCCTTTACATACTTCTTGGAAGGTTCCCCACTTGGCACCACTGGCCTCTGCTGACTCATCCTCCCCTCCTTGAAGGCTCCCTCTACTATCTAGCACTTCCCCCTGCACTGGGACCTCCCCAGCTTTAAGTCTCACCCACAGTAAACATACGGGTGTCTTTCCAGTTCAACACACCTATTGGGAATCACTCTTATCCAGGTATCGAGTTGAGAGCTTTCACGTTATTTTCACATTTATATGAGAACTCTGGAAGACTTGAACGAACCCTGTTTCATCAACACTATGGAATATTATGCACCTGTTGAAAAGAATGCGTGAGGGCCATGTGCTGACCTGAAGAGGTAGCTGATACACCAAGTTAAAAAACAATCAGCACGTGATCAAGGTTAACCTCATCAGCAACAGGACGATCGCATGTACTGCTGATAGGATGTGACGAGAATTTGCCTGTGTTCTTCCTCCCCAGAACCTATCGCAGAGTCTACGCAAGAGAAATAAATCGGACAAAGACCCACTGAGGGGCATTCTACAAAATAACTGGCCGGTATTCTTCAAAATTGTCAAGGTCATGAGAGACATAAAAGGACTAAGGAACTGTCTCGGATTGGAGGAGACTAAGCAGACATGACGACTGAATGCAGTGTGGCACCCTGGATGGGGATACTGGGGGGAAACGGGTGACACGTGAATGAGGATGGAGTTGAGTTCACAGTAATGTACTGGAGTTGGTTTCTTGGTTTTGACAAATGTACCATAGGAGAAATTGGGTGAGGGCTATGCGGGAACTCTTCGCAACTTGTCTGCAAATCTAAAACTATTCCAAAATTTAAAGTTTTTAAAAACAACAGCAGGTTGTAAGGTGAATAGTATACTCTAATTTTTTTTAAAAATCAAAACCAGTAATGGATGGACCTAGAGATGACCATACTAAGCGAAGTAAGTCATCTGTAGTGAGGTGGATGGACCTAGAGTCTGTCATACAGAGTGAAGTTAAGTCAGAAAGAGAAAAACAAATACCGCATATCTGTATATTAACGCATATATATGGAATCTAGAAAAATGGTACTGATGAACCTAGTGGCAGGGCAGGAATAGAGAGGCAGACATAGAGAACGGAATTGAGGACACAGTGGGGGAAGGGGAGGCTGGGAAGAAGTGAGAGAGTGGCATGGACATATATACACTACCATGTATAAAACAGCTAGCTAGTGGGAAGCAGCCGCATAGCACAGCGAGATCAGCTCGGTGCTTTGTGACACCTAGAGGGGTGGGATAGGGAGGGTGGGAGGGAGACACAAGAGGGAGGGGACATAGGTATACATATAGATGATTCAGCTTGTTGTGCAGCAGAAACGAACACAACATTGTAAAGCAATTATAATTTAATAAAGATATAATTAAAAAAAAGAAAAAATCAAAACCAATAATGGATGGACCTAGAGATTATCATACTACGTGAAGTACGTCAGACAGAGAAAGACAAATACTATATTGTATCATTTACATGTGGAATCTAAAAAACAGTACAAATGAACTTAATTACAAAACAGAAACAGATTCACAGACATAGAAAACAAACTTATAGTTACCAAAGGGGAAGGGGAGAGGGATAAATTGGGAGTACGGGATTAACAGATTCACACCACCGTACATAAAACAGATAAGCCACAGGACTTACTGTATAGCACAGGGAATTATATTCAATACCTTGTAATAAACTATAATGGAAAAGAATCGAAAGAAGAATACAGATATATACATATACATGTATAACCAAATCACTTTGCTGTACACTTGAAACTAACACAATATTGTAGATCAACTATACTTCCATTAAAAAAAAATAAACATGCCCCTATGTACAAACATGGCATAGAAGGATACACGCTAAACGTGGGGTGGGGCTGAGATGAAGGGTAAGGGGATTATTAACATCTTTCTGTTACTTGAACTGCTGCGATTAACAACCTGTTTTTATGCTATCTGACCTGCTGCAGAGAGTAAAATATGCAATCTTTTAAAAATCTAATAAAGTTTGAGGTCGGGGGCGGGATGCCTCTCTATCTCCAAAAGCAGTGGCAGGAGAATATTTACTGGAGCTTTAACAAGGAGGGCCAAATTACACCCTCCCCCAACCCCTGAAATAGTTTCTCTCTCCAGACACACAGCGGTATTTCCACTGGCCCCATTAGGCACTTAAACTTGATGCCAAGTATGAGAACAATTATTACCCACAGTTTGGCAGCTTGTAAATAACAGCCCTCAGTGGTATCCCGCAAAGAATTTTATATATTAAGAGAGGTTTACGGGAAAATGTCCACTTCATACTACCCATGAAACCTGAAGATGTTGAATATGATTTTGACTCATGGAATGGAGGAGTTCTGGTAGGGGCCGGATGGTGTAGGATGAAGCAGGAAGAATAAAGAGGGAAAAGCTCTAAGAAGAGGTGGAGGGAACTGAGGATTAAGAAACCACTTACGTGCCATTTGCAGAGATGTGGATGGGCCTAGAGACTGTCATACAGAGTGAAGTAAGTCAGAAAGAGAAAAACAAATATCGTATAATATCGCTTATAGGTGGAATCTAGGAAAATGGTACAGATGAACTCACTTGCAAAGCAGAAATAGAGACACAGACGTAGAGAACAAACTTATGGTTACCAAGGGGGTGAAGGGGGATGGGATGAACTGGGAGATTGGGATTGACATATTTACACTACTATGTATAAAACAGATAACTAGTGAGAACTTACTGTATAGCACAGGGGACTCTACTCATTGCTCTTTGGTGACCTAAATGGGAAGGAAATCCAAAAAAGAGGGGATATATGTATATATATAGCTGATTCGCTTTGCTGTACAGTAGAAACTAACACAATATGGTAAAGCAACTACACTCCAATACAAATTAATAAATATAAAATAAAATTTGGGAGAGCAAGCAATATGGTAATATTCATTTAGTGAAAAAAAGAAAAAGAAAAAGAAAAGAAACCACTCCTGAGAGAAGAGACTGAGACAAACTGCAGAGCATCTGAGGAGAGAAAGGGGGCAAAGATTCCCATGAGGAGAACCAGCTGAAATAGTGTTATAACTAAGAAGGTTTCGTAGGGTGTCCAAATACAAGATAAATACACAAACACCAGTAACTTTCTTTTATGGCAGCCTCAATCAATTACACAATGTCAGGGGCCAAAAGATCTATCCATGTCAACAACAAAAAGCAGACACACACACACACACACACACACACACAATACTGAGGCATAAAGTTATAAGAAATACCCAAGATCTATGTGGTGATACTTATAAAACTTCACTGGAGAACATGAGTAGACCTGAAAAATGGAAAGACTTATCTTGTTCTTTGGGTAAAAAGGCTCAACATCGTAAAGATGTTGATTTCACCCCCACTTTAATCCAGAACTTCAATGCAATTCCAAGCAACCTCCTAAGAGGGTTCATAATATAACTTGAAAGGCTGATGCTAAAATTCACCTAACATGAAATTGTAAAAGAACAGCCATGAGATAGTAAAATATACTAAAAGCTGTAATCATCAAAAAGGTGTGGTCTCCGTAAATGGAGGTGTAATTGTTTTTTGTTTGTTGTGTTTTTTTAAATTGTTTGGCCACGCTGTGTGGCATGTGGGATCTTAGTTCCCCAACCAGGGATCGAACCCACACCCCCTGCATTGGAAGCACAGGGTCTTAACCACTGGACTGCCAGGGAAGTCCCTGGAGGTGCAATTGTTGATTCCTTGCCATCGCGAGCATCCAACCTCCCCTTCCCATTCCCAAAAAGCACCCTGAATAGCCAGAGTTTAGGTGGGATTGACCTTATCCCCACCTCTAGGGTGACATCTGATTAGCACAAGCCAGTCTGCATGTTCCATTCTCCTACCCCAGTGCTGGGTTCAAATCAGATCACAGAAGGACAACTTCACCTAATTCTGGAATGCCTATTTATGTAGGCTCTCTCTTTTTCCTGTTGGATATGACCAAGGAAGCATGTAACCTTGGAAGCTCCTGGATTCAAACCAAGGTGGTGCCAAGACAAAGAAAGCAGAGACAGTAAATGCAGAGAGAGAAGGCAGGTCCTGCCTACGTCATCTGGGTTGTGAGATCCCCCCTTGCCTGAAGCCCCGGACTTCTCAATTATAAGTCAATTAATTCATTGCATTTTTTTAATCCGTTCTATTGAGTTTTCCTTGTTTGCAACTAAAAATACCTTCCCTGCTTCGATACAGATTGGACACATAGATAAATGGAATAACATAGAGTATCCAGAAAAGTGTGTGTGTGTTTCACATCCCAGTGTGTGTAACAGGGAAGAACAAAATCTGACTCCATGTTGGATCTGTTTACTTTAACCTTTGCTCTGTTGCTTTTGTTACTGTAATCACTAAAAGGATGTTGTTTATAGCTATCGGCATACAAAATGGCCTCCCTTGGGGAACCCTGCCCCTCTGCCTAAGCGTTAAACTAAAGTACTTTTGTTCAGCTCACAGGGAAACATTCTGACCCTGCTTACCTGTGAATGGCTGCAAGAAAGAAGAAATAACACATCCCCTCCCCAAGGCTGGCCAAACCAGGAGATGTTTTGCGAGACTTATGGCCTTTTTACTTTACTTCCTCACCTCCTCCCCCTCTCTGCTCTATAAAAGAAACGAGGATCCAGACCCTGATAAGACGGTACTCTAGGACATTAGTCTGCCATCTTCTCGGAGATGGCTTTCTGAATAAAGTTGCTATTTCCTGCCTCAACACCTCATCTCCTGGTTTATTGGCCTGTCGTGCGGCGAGCTTGGACTTGGTAACATGTGGACGTGTGTTTTTGCACGAGTGGTTCTTTAAGCTACCCTCCTCATCAGCATCACTTTGGGGACTTTGGGGACTTCTGAAATGCAGGCTGCAGGTGAGCAGAATTAGAATGGGGACTCTGCCTTTGTAACAAGCTTCCCAGCTATTTCTTAGGCATGGGGAATTCTGAGAGCTACCAGAAAAGAGAAGTGTTTCAAACTGTGGGTCATGACCAATCAGTGGGTTGTGAAATCAATTTAGAAGTTCTGGGTCAGCATTTTTTTAAATGAAAGAATGGGTTGGGGTGGGATGGAATGGAACAAAACAGAATAAGGCAGAACACGTCAGAGAGTGTCACAGCAGAAAAGGTAAATATTGCTTTATGGAATTTTTGTTTTAGTTATACATATGCAAAGCTGAGATCCAGCTGGCATTCAGCACTACAACTGTACCCGTGGTTAAAATACCAAAATGCATTTCTACTGGTTGGGAGACAGCTGTTGCCTGCCCACGTGCCCTCCTGCTGTCTTGGGATACCCTCTCCCCACAACCTCACTCAGATTCAGCAACAAAAGGGTTAACTTCTGGCACAGCAGGGGGCTTCCAAAACCTGGCTCAGCTTTAAGACCAAATTCTGATGGGTCAGCCTCCTGGCCTTCCCAGATGTTAAATATTTTGACTCTCACCTCTGTACATGTGTGTGAGCATAACGGATTGGAATATTAAAATGGATTGCAATTACTGAGAAAGTTTGAAAAGCACGGTTAAGGGCCAAGGGTCCTCAGAGGACCCCGGTGATGGGAAGGTGGCGGGGGCGGGGGGGTGGGGGGTGGGTGCTGGGTGTATTCAGGTTCGTATGTCCATCCCTTCACCTGGCCGGGCTTCACACGGCAAAGCAAACAAGGACGGCCTTTGCTTCTTTAGCACATATTTAATCTGAAAACAAACAGTGGGAGGTGTGTAAATACACGCGTCAAACCCACCACTGGAAGAGCAGGTGGTGAGAACACCAGATCGAACGGGACGATAATGATGTCCAACTACTAGCCAATGTCCAGAGGGGATCCAGAGATCGGGAGGAAACTGAGAGAAGACAGAAATGAAACACTGCTTCTCTGGTCCACTGGACCAGCATGATCAGATTCCAGCACTGATGAGAATTTTAAATACATCAGTTCTTCGAGTGCTAAATAATAAACCTTATGTTTTGAGATAAGATTCGGCAAGAGACAATGTTTTCATGAATTCAACATGGCCAATATCATTCAAACCTTAGACTCCAAGTAAAATCCATTTCCTAAGACGCTGCCCATCTTGTGACTCTCTGTCTTCCTATCCCACTCGCTCACTTAAATATGATCTGCCCACATTTTAAAAAACTGTTCATCCTTAGGGGCAGGACAGGAATAAAGACGCAGACGTAGAGAATGGACTTGAGGACACAGGGAGGGGGAACGGTAAGCTGGGACGAAGTGAGAGAGTGGCATGGACATATATGCACTACCAAATGTAAAATAGATAGCTAGTGGGAAGCAGCCGCATAGCACAGAGAGATCAGCTCGGTGCTTTGTGACCACCTAGAGGGGTGGGATAGGGAGGGTGGGAGGGAGACGCAAGAGGGAGGGGATATGGGGATATATGTATATGTATAGCTGATTCACTTTGTTATACAGCATAAACTAACACACCATTGTAAAGCAATTATATTCCAAAAAAGATGTTAAAATAAATAAATAAATAAATAACTGTTCATCTTTAAGTCCACTCTCAATGACTTTGGAAGTAAGTTCACACCCTTGAAACCATCACCACAATCAATGCCATAAACGTATCCATCACTTCCAAAAGTGTCCTCCTGCCTCTTATTTTGGGTGTGTGATAAGAACACTTATTAAACTTACCCTCTCAGCAAAATTTTAAGCACACAGTACAGTGTTGTCAGCTACAGGCACTGTGGTGTACAGGAGGGGTCTAGGACTTACTATTCACCTTCTCTAACTGAAACTTTGTGTCCTTTGACAAATCCTTCCTGTTCCCTCCTCCCCTCAGCCCCTAGCAACCCCTATTCTACTGTCTGCTTCTGAGTTCTGTTCTTTTATATTCATCATGTGAGTGGTATCACGCAGTATTTGTCCTTCTGTATCTGGCTTATTTCACTTAGGGTAACGTCCTCCAGGTTCATCCATGTTGTCACAAATGGCAGTATTTCCTGCTTTCCTGTGGCTGAAGACCATTTCATCAAATTAGACACCACATTTTCTTTTCCATTTGTCTGTCAATGGACATTTAGGTTGCTTCCATATCTTGGTTATTGTGGATAATGCTGCCCTGAGCATATAATGAGAATAACACTGCATCTTCGAGATCCTGATTTCAATTTCTTTGGATATATATCCAGGAGTGGGATTGCTGCATCGTACGGTAGTTCTATTTTAAATTTTTTGAGGAACCTACATACTGTTCTCCATAGTGGCTGCACCAACTTATATTCCCACCAACAGTGCACAAGGGTTCCCTTTTTTCCACATCCTCACCAACATTTGTTTTTTGTTTGTTTGTTTGTTTTGTTTTGAAATAACAGATACCCTAACAGGTGTGAAGTGGTTTTTCATCAGGGTTTTAATTTGCCTTCCCTTGATAATTAGCGATGTTGAGCATCTTTTCATGTATCTGTTGGCCATCTGTATATATCCCTTGGGAAAATATCTAGCCAAGACCTTTGCCCATTTTTAAATCAGGTTATTTGGTTTCTTGCTATTGAGCTGTAGGAGTTCTTTAGATATTCTAGGTATTAACCCTTTATCAGATAGACGGTTTGCAAATGCTCTCCCCCATTCCGCAGGTTGTCTTTTCGGTTTGTTGATTGTTTCCTTTGTTGCAAGGATCCAGCTGTTGCCAGCACTTGAAAAAATGTTCCACAGGAAGACTGGCAGAACGAAGCTCACTGCAGTGCTCGATTCACTCCAGTAAATTCCTCCCACCCAGTCTCAGTTCAGCTAGATTCTTCTGACCCTCAATCCTACTGCTAGGGATTTACCCCACAGATGTGCTTTGGGGAGAGGGTCTAGGCGGGGAAGGGATAGGATTGCCAGACACAATACAGGATGCCCAGTTAAAATTGAATTTCAGATCAACAAAAATTTTTAGCATAAGTGTGTCCCATGCAATATGTGGGATATACTAAAAAAAAAAATATTGTTTATCTGCAATTCAGATTGAACTGGGCATCCTGTATCTTAATTTGCTAAATCGGGCAGCTCAAGGAAGAAGGGGCTGCAGGAAAGAGAAGAGGCGTTCGTTTTCTACGTTGTACTTTTCTGTACTGTTTGAACTTTCAAACATTATAAAATTTAGGATTTTTTAATGTAAGCAGTAATTACACGAGACCTCCCTCGACCATTTCTGTGGGTTTGCTTTCCTCTTAATTCTTTGTAATTTTTATACATTTCTAATGTCTTAAAGACATCTTTTAAGATTAAAAAAAAAAAATCAGCTCCGTGTAAGTAGAAAAAGGGCAATAAAGAAGCGCTTTTCGGATGAACGGATGGGGGAAGAAAGGGTTAAAGTTAAATATGGAAAGTGACCGGAAAAGTCAGGGCTGTTTGAACAGTAAATGAACCGAAAGAAAAAGAAAATACCAGAAATGGAAGCAAAGCCAAAACACGGCAAGAGGGAGAAGTGGAAACAGCGGTGGGCGTCAGTGTCAGGTGGCCGCATGGTAGAACACTGCGTCTTATTTTAACCAGCCCTGAACCCTCTCCGGTATTTATTTTAGCATGACTCTTATATGATAAACTACATCTCTCTCATTCCTATCATTCTGGTTTCAACACCCTTATTGCACAATCCATCTGCAGAATGCAGACAGTCCTGAATAATTTACACTTTGCTTTTGTGACTCTGGAATTCACACGTTTATGAATTAAAACGTTTTGCCCTAGGCTGAAAATAAATATTTTCTCTGTCCTTGACAGCATTTCAGTTCCCGTCAGGCAACCGGAAACTTTCCCCTGAAGGTTGGACAATTCTCCTTCTGCCCGCAGGGACTTGCCAGCCCCGACTGAGCCTCCAGAGGCAATTGAGAAAGTCGAGTGAACATTTTCCATTAAATCCTCCTAGAGCATCATTTATCTTTCTCAAACCTTCCTAGGAAAAATTTCCCTGTGAAAACCAAAAAAAAAAAGAAAGTCGTTTTGTAAACTGTGAAATGTAGCACACACCACACTGCTCAGGAGGAGGCTGGCCTCTCCAGGTCAGGAATTCTGGAAAGTTCTGTCTGCCTCTAGCCGGTTTGTTTGTTCTGTACACTGGCCCTTGTGGTTGGGAATTCGCAGCTGCACAAAAGGAGCTTTCTTGGAGTGAAGAGGAATAGCCACAAGGCCTGCATAACAGGTGATGGTAATGAAGTCAGTGGCCAAAGCAGCAGGTGGTGCCTGTAACACGCATGTCATTGGGTCGGGTCCCCGGGAGCCCTGGGGTTGGGCGGCCCAGCCCGGGGAGCTTCCTGATGCTTCCTGATGAGGTCTGTATTTATCTGGTCCCCGCTGTCTGCGGCTCTGAGGATGAGTGGCTAGGTGGGACACAGTGCCTCACATTCCTTCTAGCTCTGGTTTTCCTTCTTTTTTTTTTTTTTTTGCAGTAGGCGGGCCTCTCACTGTTGTGGCCTCTCCCGTTGCGGAGCACAGGCTCCGGACGCACAGGCTCAGCGGCCGTGGCTCACGGGCCCAGCCACTCCACGGCATGTGGGATCTTCCCGGACCGGGGCACGAACCCGTGTCCCCTGCATCGGCAGGCGGACTCTCAGCCGCTGCGCCACCAGGGAAGCTCTGGTTTTCCTTCTTGATTCAGAAAACACATCGACTCCATTCCCGGGAACCCAGAGCTTGGCACAGACTTGGCTGCTCCTACCGGGAGACCTCCACGGGCCCAGAGCAGAGACCCAGGAGGAGGGGATGGGGGACATCCTGTGACAGTAGACAGGCCTGGGCTCACCAGCCACGCCTTCTTTAGCCCAGCTCACCTGCAGAGGGAGCATCCTCGCTACACCAGGCAGACTGGCCCTCTGGTAACAACAGCAAGTGACAGGCACTTGAGGAAGGAAAGAAAATGACCTCTGGGTTGACATTCAGGACATAAAGGGGAAGATTGCACAGGGTAAAGGGCCCAGAACCTGAAGCCAGGTGGCCCCGGGTTCAAATGCTGCCCCATCACTCCTGGCTGTGACCCCGGGGAGGTGCTGAAATATTCAGTGTCTCCATCTGGGAACTGGAGGTGGAATTAACAGTCCCTGCCTCAGGCGAGGTGACAGGTTCCTCTCTGGGTGCACTTAGAGCAACAGCGCTGCGTGTTGAATATGAGCTGTCGCGGTGCTTACAGTCACACAGGTCATTTTCTTAGCAAACTTCCACAGAAAAAGTAGGAGGAAAATGGGATGAGTGCCCACACTGGGCTCAGCAGACCAGCACCTCTGACGCAGCAAATGTTGCAGGGCAAGGAGACTGATAAAAACTTCTTTCCTTTGATGTGATCCTTCACGGCTCTCTATCTCCTTCCCCTTGGAAGGTTTCCGCCCACCCGTGGGAAGTTAATGAAAGAGCAGGGGAGGGCAACTCCCTGGTGTTCCAATGGTTAGTACTCCATGCTGTCACTGCCAGGGGCCCGGGTCCAATCCCTGGTTGGGGTACTAAGATCCCACAAGCCACACGGTGTGGCAAAAAACTTAATAAATAAAAATAATAAAAATAAAGACACCTGACAATAGCCAGTACTGGAGCGCCCACACACA
Organism: Aethalodelphis obliquidens; assembly: GCF_003676395.1. Taxonomy (NCBI): domain Eukaryota; kingdom Metazoa; phylum Chordata; class Mammalia; order Artiodactyla; family Delphinidae; genus Aethalodelphis; species Aethalodelphis obliquidens. Next base: position 18,409,419 of record NW_020837972.1, on the reverse strand, counting down.
CATAAAAAAGAGCAGGGGAAAGACAGCGGTGCCCAGTTTGTGCCACGCAGCTAGCGGGGAAGCAGAACTGCCTCGGGTGACGCACGTTTGGTTTCCGCTGTCAGCTTGAGCAGGTGCATGCACTTAAGTGCTGAACAAAAATGTCGGAAGAGCATTTGAACCAGAAACCGTGTGTTCACAGGAAGGGGTTAAATGAGGATGGACTAAGGTGTACCCAACGTACGAGGCATTTCAACCCCCCGCAGATACAAGCAGATGCTGAACACCCCTATAATATGGTTGTTCCAAGCTCAGGTTCTCGAGCCAAAGACACTGGGTTCAAAGCCCGACTCTCCCACTTTCTAATTGTGTGATATTGGGAAAGACATTTATCCTCTCCAGCAGCGCTGCCTGGTAGAACTTTCTGCAGGAATGGAAATGTTCTGTACCTGTGCTGGGCTGCGTATGGAGCACCTGAGACATTGGCTAGCCCACAGTTTAGTTAATTAATGCTCATTTTAATTTAATTAAATGCTGTTCATTACGGTAGCCTCTAGCCACATGTGACTATTTATTTTACGGGATTAGAGTTGATTTATAATGTTGTATTAGTTTCAGGATTCAGTTATAATATATAGACATAGATAGACATATAGATGTTCTTTTTCAGATTCTTTCCATTATAGGTTATTGCAAGATATTGAGTATAGTTCCCTGTGCTCTACAGTAGGTCCCTGTTGTTTATGTATTTTATACATAGTTGTGTATATCTGTTAATCCCAAACTCCTAATTTATTCCTCCCCCACTTTCCCCCTTGGTAACCAGAAGTTTGTTTTCTATGCCTGTGAGTCTATTTCTGTTTTAAAAAAAAAGTTCATTTGTATCATTTTTTTTAGATTCTACATATAAGTGATGTCATATGGTATTTGTCTTTCTTTGTCTTACTTCACTTAGTATGATCATCTCCAGGTCCATCCATGTTGCTGCAAATGGCTTTATTTCATTCTTTTTTTTATGGCTGAGTAGTATTCCATTGTATATACGTACCACATCTTCTTTATCCGTTCATCTGTCTATGTACCACATGTGACTATTAAAACTGAATTGGCTAATTCATTTGATTTCATAAGCCTCTGTTTTTCCCCTCTGTAACATGGGTATAATAATAGTATCCACCTCACAGAATTAAATGAGATAAAGTGTAATAGGCCAAGTTCATGGTAAGCATTTAATAAATGCTAGCTACTAATATGGTGAATTTTATTGGGTACCCAGTAATCTCTCTCTTCCCCGCCCACAGCTTGCAACTCCTCTTGTGTGACCTTCTCACCCCACCTTGGGGAGGCAAAATAACGGCCTCCCAAAGATGTACACGGTACAATCCCCTGAGCCTGTCAATTTGTTAGGCTACATGGCTAAGAGGAATTAAGGTTACACGTGGAATTAAGGTAGTTAATCAGCTGACCTTAAAATAAGGACACCATTGGGACTCCCCTGGCGGTCCAGTGGTTAAGACTCCGCACTCCCAAGGCAGGGGGCACAGGTTCGGTTCCTGGTCAGGGAACTGAGATCCCGCGTGCCGCAGAGCACAGCCAAAAAAATAATAATAAGGACACTGTTTCGGATCATCCAGTTGGGCCCAGTGTAATCACGAGACTCCTTAAAAGGTGGAAAAGGGGAGAAGAAGAGACGGTCAAAGGGATGCGGTGTGAGAAACACTCGAATGGCCACTGTTGGCTTTGAGGATGGAGAAAGGGGCCAAGGAATGGGGCAGCCTCTAGAAGCTGGAAAAGGCAAGAAATGGACCCTCCCCTAGAACTTCCAGAAGGAACCAACCCTGCCGACACCTCCACTTTAGCTCAGTGAGACCCATTTCAGACTCTGGACTTCCAGAACCACAAGATAATAAAGTTATGTTCTTTTAAGCCTTGAAGTGCGTGGGAATTTGTTACAGCCGAGGCAGGAAAGGAATACAGCACTGCCTTGCTGATTCCATGAAAAGACTGCCCGTCTGGCCCCGATGAGCCTCCAGCGGTGTCCGCTTTGGATTTCACTGGTCAATGTCATGGTTAATCACAAACCTATAAATCAAACGGAGGGAAGGGGGGAACCTGAAAGACCTCTCATTTAAAGTGTCTTTTCTGCAAGAGAAGGATCTGCGTTCCATTATATTTTCAAAGTCCCATTTATATGTTTCAAGTCAGTTCTTCTCTAAATGGTGCAGAACGAATTTTAGTCCCCAGTGCACACCCTTTAGAGGATTGTGGGGTTAAAATGAAAATAAATTGACAATGGGTGTATATTGTTCCTTGCAGTGAAGTATCTCTTTCTTTGCCAAACCGCTTCTCCGTTTCTGAGGCACCCTCCAAGGAAACAGGGCCATTTTGGGGTACCTTGGATGCCTTAGAGCTGGAGGGATGACAAAGGGTGGGGTTGTACCAGCTCCAGGGAATCTGGCCCGACGCTGGGGAGGAGGGAGGACAAACCCACGATGACTTTTGACTTTTGCTTATGTACCTCTCCAGCTCACCCACAACCCCTACCACAAAGGCATTCCTGCTTCTCTCCCCAAAAGCACAACTTGGCTTCCAAGAAACAGGGAAGCAGTGTTTTATACCAGATTCCGCTTGGTTCGATCAAAGATGTTGATTCAAACTTTTCCGGCAAAGGAGGAATCATACTGTCAGCTTCTCGGGGTCAGCCTCATTTCTAATGCCAGGACAGGAGAAACAGGTCCACAACCCCTTATGCACAAATCTGAAGTCCAAACAGGTCTGAACACCAAAAGTGTTCCCATAACTCCTCTGGCAGCAAAACCTGAGGTTTTGAGGTGATGTGATGTTTATCCAGCTTAGTGTCACTATTCCTACAACTTACTGCAGAAAATAATGTGTTATTACAGAGTTCTTCCCCAAACCCTGCTGGCAGGGGGTTTCCATAAGATGCAGTATATGTAACAGATTACTTTTCAAAATTCCAAACAAATTCCGATTTCCTGAACACACTTGTTTTGGGTAACACAGAGGTTTTGGATGATGGATTTTGAATTTGTACTAGATTTGCATTTCTCATTGCATCATCATTTTCCCTCTCTTATTACACCTAGGAACCTAAAATTTTTGAAGTATCTTTTCCCTCGATAATATTTTTCATTTAAAATGACATGCAGGGACTTCCCTGGTGGCACAGTGGTTAAGAATCTGCCTGCCAATGCAGGGGACGCTTATTCGAGCCCTGCTCCGGGGAGATCCCACAGGCCGCGGAGCAACTAAGCCCGTGCGCCACAACTACTGAGCCTGCGCTCTAGAGCCTGCGAGCCACAACTACTGAAGCCTGTGCGCCTACAGCCCATGATCCGAAACAAGAGAAGCCACCGCAACGAGAAGCCCGCACACCGCAACGAAGAGTAGCCCCTGCTCGCTGCAGCTACAGAAAGCCCGCACATGGCAACAAAGACCCAGTGCGGCCAAAAATAGAAAAATTTAAAAATAAATTTATTTTTTAAAAATGCCATGCAAATATCAACCTTGGGAAAAGGCACCATGGGGAGTCTGGATCACCTGCTGTTTTATCCATGCCCCTGACCCTTTACAATGAGGTGCCTGACTTAAGCTCTCACCAACCCCCAGTGACCTTGCTGGGGCATGGGACTCTCTAGTCAGTCTAGTCTTTGTCGATGCCCCAAGTTCAACAACACTATGGCACTCAGCACATTTACTCCACCGCCAGCCAGGTTTTCTGGGAGCCAAAGGTGAAGATGCAGTACGTCTCTGCACAACAGCAACCAGACCTGATTCCAAAATCTCTTCCAGCCACGGATCCTCTAGCCAGGTGCAAGGTCTGATCACCTCCATTTAGCTCTGAAGCCTTTTATTTTTTCAACCAGTTGACTGCTTAAAATGTAACAGAAGGGAGGTCCTCTGGCTATCCATAACTCCGCATCTATCTCTGCTGAACACTCTTGGTTCTCCCAGAAAACAGCCTAAGTGTCCAGCTGGGTGGGAACCCAGGGCTGCCCACAGGAAGCCAAATTTGTGCTGCCATCTGCCTGTGCAAAAAGAATCCCATTGCTTTGGCACATTCACTTGGGTGTCTTCCAAAGATTCTAAAATATAATCTGTTAGGCTGCATTCATTAGGCAAACCAGGAGGGAAAGTTGAATTAACTAACCAGATTATCTAGAGAAAAGAGTGGTCAGCTGGGGAGTAAGTGGAGTCCAGGGTTTCATGCAGATTTCATGATTCTACTCCAATCGATTTCACTGAGTAGCTGCTCAACTAACCACAGCTCCTCCTGGGGTCACTCTCATACCTGTCCCATCTAGTCAGTGGGGAGAAAATGTTTTTGCCTCGAGAGACGCTGTCTTACTTTGGGCTGTCGCAGAAGCTGACCCTGGGTCAGGATTTGAGTGCAGGAATGCCATTTGGAAGATGCAGGGAGCGGCACTAGGGAGTGAGGAAGGAGAGGAAAGAAAGCCAATGAAGGATCAGTCATTTCAAGCTACCACTGTGGGCAACAGAGCTCAAGCCCACGAGGAAACTTCCGGGCAGCGGTGCAAAGCACATGCCCCAGAATAGCCCGTCCCGGAAGGGACAACTCTTCCTTAAAATCACACTCCAGTTCACACATGTACGACATTATGTAAGAAATAATTATGTAAGTAAAATTAGACAATACATTCATAAATTCCAAGTAAATTAATGAAGGAAATACGAAATCACCATTAGGCAAACTACACTAGTAACTGCAGCAGGCAAGACCCATCTACGGATGCTAAAATCACGGGGCCAGAGTTTGAGGAGAAACAGGATATCTGCAAGGTCCTCAAGGGTCTCCCCCAAGAGCGTATTCACTGTAAAGGAAAAATGGTGATATTTCAAAGGAGAAATTTGACAGGTGCTACGTTAACCAAGGGAACAAGGTTAACATCACTAGTAGGAAGGTTTATTGACAGCATTTGCCCTGGCCATCGTGCCATGGAGAGTGACCCGACATCACCCCTGGGGCATTCTTGCCAAAAATGTATCTCACTTTTAAATATATCTCATTTTAGGGAATTCCCTGACGGTCCAGGGGTTAGGAGTCCACGCTTCCACTTCCAGGGCACTGGTTTGATCCCTGGTCAGGGAACTGGGATCCCGCAAGCTGCGCAGTGCTGCCAATTAAAAAATAAATCAATAAAATAAATAAAATGTATCTCATTTTAAATCTCTAAATTTAAAGTTATGTACATTTTAAATACATTTAAATTTAAATGTATCTCTGTTTTAAACATGGGAAAACATCAGAGAAACCCAAACTGAGGGCCATTCTCAGAAATCACTGACCTGTGCTCTTCAAAAATGTCAAGGTCGGGACTTCCCTGGTGGTGAAGTTGTTAAGAATCTGCCTGCCAATGCAGGGGACGCGGGTTCGAGCCCTAGTCCGGGAAGATCCCACATGTCGCGGAGCAACTAAGCCCATGCACCACAACTACTGAGTCTGCGTTCTAGAACCCAAGAGCCACAACTACTGAAGCCCGTGCACCACAACGAAGAAGAGCCCCCGCTCGCCCCCGCTCACTGCAAATAGAGAAAGCCCGTGCGCGGCAACGAAGACCCAATGCCACCAAAATAAATAAATAAATTTATTTATTTTTTTAGATGTCAAGGTCAGGTCAGGCAAGGAAAGAGAGAAACTGTCACAGGTTGGAGGAGACCAAAGAGGCCCCCCCCCAACTCACTGCACTGTGGGGTCCCGGGAGGGATCTTGGAACAGAAAAAGGACATTAGTGGAAAAACTTGTGAAAATGGAATAAGGTTTGTCGTTTGGTTAATCGCATCATATCAACGTCAGTTTCCTAGTTTTGATCTTTGTATTATAAATGTGTAAGATTTCAACATTGTGAGCTGGGTGAAGAGTATACGAGAACTCTCTGTGCTATTTTGCAACTTTTCTGTAAGTCTAAAAAAGTTATTCCAAAATAGAAAAGTTTATTTATTTATTTTGAAAGAAGAGTTAGGCCACCTGAGGAGGGAGGGAACTGAGGATTTATGCCTCAATTGCCCAGTGCCACTGGCTGAGGGCTTCCGTGATGGCTGGTGATGCCCTAGCATTTCTGGCTTGTCAGGTGGGCAAAGTGACCTTCCCTTCCGGGATTCAGGGAAGAGGCTTCAGGCAGTGGCGGCTGGATGGTGAGCGGAGCTGATGACCAACTGAGAGAAAGAGTTGGGGCCCTGGCAGCATCACCCACAGGTGTTCACTGTGAGAGGCAGCAAGGAACATTTCAGGGGCTTGGAGATTAGACTCTGTGTCCTCCTTCCCTGCTGGCAGAGCCTTTCCAGTCCATCTCCATGTAACCCAAATAACCATTCAACCCTGACCCCTTCCCTTGCTGGAGGGGACCTGGTGATCTCTCTCCCTCCCGAGTGACAGGTTCTTTGTCACCTTTGGGATGTCTACATCTGTGGGCAGAGAATGGAGTCTTCTTGGTATTTTAGAACAAAATTCAATATAAAGTTCAGTAGATAGTGATTGGTAAATTTAAACAAACCAACCACAAAACGCTGCCATGTATTCGTAGTTCCATTTAAGCATGTAAGTCCGACCTAAATTCAAAGGAAATGATCTGGGACAAGGAATCGGCCTTTCTTTCCACTGTACATCAAGGAATTACCATTTATGTCATTCTAAAATCCACAGAAGGTGCTGTGCTGTCAGCTTCCCTCAAACAGCACCTACAAGTCCCCGGCTCCCAAAGGTACAGTCTTTTCTTAGGAAAAGTAACCTCTTTGGTGGATCTGATGGTACATTTATTTTGGAAAAGAGGGGGAGTTCCTTATACACATTCCCAACCTCTGTTTTAAATTATTGCTTCAGGCCTTCCTGCCAAACCCATCATGTATAAAGGGACTCACGGCTAAGTATGTAAATAATTTTTAAAATTCCAGTGGTAGTGATTTGGAAATAAGGGGGGTTTTCTTTTCCTTTTCTTTCTTTCTTTCTTTCTTTTTTTTTTCCCCTGCTAGGGTTACTAGAGAATTTAACATCGTTTTAATTTGGAACACAAGTCGAGTCTCTTACAGCCTCTTGCTCCCTGTGTGTAGAACTTGTGCTTTACATCATCATAAAGCTTTAGAGTATAAGTAATCGATTTAATTAAACAAGCAACTTTTTTTGCCCTTGGGCCCAACCCTGGATGTGTAAAGGTTTAGAAATTTCAAAGAATGTGGAGACATGGGATAGATCTTACAGACCTAGAAAATCAAGGTCATCATTTGTGAAGACGTATCGATGAACAAAGGCCTGGGGTGCCCCCAGGTTTAGGCAAATTTGAGAGTCTTTAAATATCCGTATTTTTCATAATAGGATTTGGTCAAACAGACATCTGCTATTTTTGCTGCCCACCTTTTGTGCATTTTCTTTTGGAAAGGCTCTCAATTTCCCTCCAGGGAGTCAGTCCCTGACTAACTCAGATAACGATGGGTTCAGATGGGGTTCCATGCAGGGATCCAGGAACCCAGGACCACAGTGATTGGTTCAGGGCGTGGTCATGTGACTGAATAAGTGCCAATAAGAAGCCACTGGGATGTTGATGGGAATGCTGGGACCAAGGAGCTTGCTTTGTTTTCTTTAAAGCACTAGATCTGGGGCTGCCATTTGTGACTGCCAGAGGTGAGAGTGCCAGTGGCCAACAGGAAGAGCTCAAGGATGGACTCAACGTGGAAGAGATGGGGCCGAGAATTAGAGGGAAAGAGAGAGCCAGAAACTGCATCCTGATGATATTGTTTAGACCCCTATTTCCAACTATGCCCAAAGTCAGCAATTGTAGACAAATGAGTCAAGAAAGTATTTTTAGTGCTTAACCCAGTGGGGGTTTCTGTCACTTGCAACCAAAAGGGACATCAGCCAATTTGTCTGGGAAATTAACAAAGCAGAGCCCTAGTAAGTTTAAAAGTTACTCCTGAGGGCCTCCCTGGTGATGCAGTGGTTAAGAATCCGCCTGCCAATACAGGGGACACAGGTTCGAGCCCTGGTACGTGAAGATCCCACATGCCGCAGAGCAACTAAGCCCATGCGCCACAGCTACTGAAGCCCGCGCGCCTAGAGCGCGCGAGCCACATCTACTGCAGCACATTGCATCCATGCGCCGCAACTACTGAGCCCGTGCGCCTAGAGCCCGTGCTCCACCACAAGAGAAGCCACCACAATGAGAAGCCAGCGCACCGCAACGAAGAGTAGCCCCTGCTCGCCGCAACCAGAGAGCCTGCACACAGCCACAAAGACCCAATGCAGCCAAAAATAAATAAATAAATTTACTTAAAATACACACACACACATCATTTAAAATAAAATTAAAAAAAAAAGTTACTCCTGAGGTGTACTATGTCAACTATGCTCTTCAGCCGTAGATGCTGTGTGAAGGATGGTGAGGATTCTCTCAGGGCTGGAGGGTAAAGGCCCTGTGGTCTGATGCAGGAGTGACTTTGGACTATCAATCTCTCACTCTGGAACTCAGGTGCTAAATGAGGAAGTAGATGAGGTGGTCTTTAAAACGCCACCTCCAGAACGGTCTAATCTGTGATTTTAGGGATTGTGACGAGCGATCACAAACCTCATGATACCTACACATGCACGCGCACACACACGTATACACTCACAGACACAGGCACACATATACAGACGCACACATGCACACATGCATACACACACACACACGTCTCTTCCCCCACACACCCCTTATCCAACAGACTACTCAGGCTTCCTCTGTAGGATTCACTTCTCTCTGGAGCCTAAAGACTAGGTGCCCCGCTGGACACCACAATGGTGCAGGGAAAGTGGGACACAAAAGCTGAGGCACCGCGTGCTTATTGGACCCACACAAAATCCTCAACCCCATTTTAGAACGCCAATGAGAAGAACAGAGACCGTGCACATACAGCATTCCACACCTGAATTTCTGGGATGCCACTGTGGAAAGTTAAAGAAACTTCAAGAAAAGAGTTCTCCTTCGTGACCAAGGGAATAACTGTAGCAACAGCAGCACATTGCATCTTGGGTGATATTCAATATCTTCCAAAGTGCTTTCTGGTGTTTCTACCCCTGGTCATGTTTGTAGATCCAACTCCAATCCTAATACCTGCTCAGTTTTTAAACCATTGTGATGCATATAATGATCTGCAAAGATGCCAGCAGGGCATTAGAGAAACCCAACTCTTGATCTAAATTTTTTTAAAACGAGGAAAGTGGGAATAGAAGGATATGCTCTCAACTACAGACACACACACACGCACGCACGCACACACACACACGGCGTGTACCTGTCCCGAATGGTGGGTATACGTCATATATTCTGCACTGCAAGAAGCCTTCTGCTCGCTCAGAGTGAGCCCCAGCCTGCACACCCAGCCCCACGCACAGTCCCCTGAAAGCCGCCTCCTGGCCACCCCTCGGGTCTGAGGACCAGACACCAGCAGGGTGGTCTACCCCAGGCTCAGGCCATTTGGGCAGGGGATCCTGGGGTCCCGGGTACCAGGAGTTGTCTGGGGCCAGGGCTGGGATGCAGGTGAGGCAGGAGAGGGGCTCACTCTCATGCCCAGCTCTGTACTTGCACCCTCGGAGGGGAGGGCATGGCCCGAGCCGGCTCCCTAAATCCCAGGCCCAGGGCAGCCCCTGCCCCGGGCCAAGCTTCAGGGCATTGCTGGCCCCCAGAGAGCATCCTCCTCCACCCTAGGACCCTCATAGAACACCATTTAAAAGCCACAGCCCCAAAGCACACCTGTCAACCCTTACCCCACAGCATCCACGAAATATCCCCTCTGGGAGCTTTATTTTTGGTCCCCTGAGCAGAAGCTGCTCCCCTTCCTCTGTTCTCCCAAGCGCAGCGCCTTTCAGACCAGGCACGAAGAGCACAGTGGTTTCCTACTACTTGGAAAAACAGAATCTCAGCTTCCTCTGTCACAGCCAGCTTCAAACGCATGGGGACAAATTGATTCTTCCAGGGCTTCATTAATTGTCCCAGAGAAGCACTTTAATCTCTTCCGTCCTCTTCTATTTTCAAAGATCTGTTTCTCTAGGCACCTCTGACTGCTTTCAGGGGCTGGGAAGGAGCCCTCTGCCACCCTGGGCTGACATGGCCTGAGATTCCAGGAGGAAGGGATAGGGGGCCGGGGTGATGCCTGCCATGCATGGCTCCCACCTTAATGCAACTAATCACGGTGCCTGGGGTTTGTAAAATTCTGTTCTTCCCAGGAACATGAAGCTCACTCCTCTGTTAACCTTACCTACCTGCACATCAGTCAGATGAGGGATAAGGCATTTTTAACAGCAAGACTGGGGGCAGACCCCAAATCTCATGTCCCATGGGTCTGCCCCGTACTGTCATATCCGACGGGGGGAAGGACTGTGCTGCTTGGGGGTCAAGACAGAGACCCACCTTCCTCGGACACTTATTCGGGGGCTGTCCTGGGGAATGCTCCAGGTGAGTTAAAGAAGCCGTTTTTTTCTAAGCCAAATACCAAAGTCACTTTCATGGGACTTAAAATAGAATTGTCCTATGACCGTGGAGAAGGGGCGATGACGCTTGCCTTGGAAAAGGCTGTGATGAGCAGTTATGGGAGGAGACAGAAGAGAAATACCTGGGCACGAAATGGTCCAGATCTTCATTTCACCGTTTTAAAGGGAGCAGACAATTATTTCCACTGGAACCCAGAGAGGACTGAGATTCCCAATTTTCCTACAATGCAGGAAGGAAATTGAGACTTTCAGTTCTGGTTCATTCATTTCGGCTCAGAATCACTCTCTGGTTGGAAAACTCCAGTGGCCTTTTCGGGTTGAATTTTTATGCCTTCATTCCTGCCAACTCCCCGTGCACTTAGCTCCAGATCTTCCTTTCTTTTTCCTTTGGGATCCAAACTATTGTTGCAAAATTATCCTCCTGTTGGGAATTTACGATGCCTCCATTTTTCAAGGGTCTTCCATCAGACACTTCAGCTGTGAAAAAATGACCACTGTTCCTAGATCTTTGGTAAAATTCCTTCATCATGATTTATGGACTTAAGGGGTATCCATTCTTATTGAGGTGTCCGGGGAACCAGGAACTGTATCCACATTTGCCCCTTGGTCAATTGTCCCTCAGACTTAAGTCAAGGGTGCTGTGTTTTAGGGGAGGAACAGGGTATATGACTGCCCTGAGGTGGGTTATTACATTTCCTTCAGATCGGCACATACTCCAAACCCTGAGACCATGGTCCACCCACCATAAACCTCCAAACACGGACCCTCATGGAAACTCACAGACCACCAACCACTGGCCCTCATGGCCCTCCATCACCCACTTACACAGGGCCTCTCAACAAGGACACGTCAGTGTGCTGCATCCTGGCCCCTGCCCACTAGGAGACAAGTGTATGATGGGAAAGACATAATTCATTTCATGCCAACTCTTTTCATTTCCTTGTTAAAAACATAAAATAGGACAAGAGTCTTTTTGGAGGAAGGGAGAGAGGTGGAGATGGGGAAAGTCAGTGTAGAGCCTAGATCTGTACTGCCAACATTTGCTATTTTCTGGAACGGAAGCTTGGCCCCATAATACTGTTCCATATATTTATCAAACTCACCCTTCTCCACATCACGTGTTCCCTGGCAGCCACCACCAGGAATACAGCCCTGTCCAGTCTTCGGAAACTTCCTTTAAAACACTCTCCATGTTCTACTTAAATGTTAGAAAGTCACAGCTTTCTGGAAGCCTGGAAAGAGACAGCTATTTTAAAAGGTTCCTATGTCTCCCCACCAGCTATAAAACAAAGTACCTTTGTAGTTTGTACAGTGACAAAACAATGCACATAGTAGGTCCCCAATACATTTGTTGAAGTGATTTAACCTGTGTTAACTTCCTCGTCTGGAAAAACGAGCATAGAAGTGTTTGACCTGCCAATCCGGAAACGCATGGGGAGCAAAAAGGCCATTTCAAGGGCTTCCCATAAACTACCAACCTTCACGAGATACCTTTTTGTCACTAGCTCAGTCATAGTGTTTGCCAGTGAGTTACTGCTGCGTAATAAGTGGGTCCAAAAACACAGCCACTTAAAATAAGAACCATTTTATTGTATCTCACAATTCCGTGGGCAGGAACTCAGGCAGGGCTTGGCTTGCTGATGCTTCTGTTCTACATGGTGTTGACAGATCACTCAGTGGTACTCAGCTGGCTGATAGGCTGGTCCGGGAAGTCCAAGATGGCTTCACTCATATGCCGCATCTTGGTGGCGATGGCTGGAAGGCTGGACTCAGATGGACTGTCAACTGGACCGTCACATGAGGTCTCCCCAGCCTGGCAGGTGCAAGATAACCAGACTTCTTCCATGGTGGCTCCAGGCTCCAAGCGTGAGTGTTCCAGTGAACAAAAGAGATGCTTCATGGCCTTTTATGACCTGGCCTTGTAAGTCATATGGAGTCACTTCCACCATAGTCTATGGGTCAAGGCAGTCACAAGGCTACCCAGTTTCAAGGGAAGAGAACCTGGACCCCATCTCTCAATGGAAGGAGCGTCAGAGCTTTTGCGAGTAGGTCTTAAAACTGCCTCCACAGTGTTAACCATCTTCTGTTGCCCACAGTGGGTTGGAAGTTCCACAGACTAAGAGCCGGTCCTTCAGGAAGATGGGAGAGCTTTACCTAGTATACCATGGCCCAGTTTGAATTTTTTTTACACCCTTCCAGATGGAAAGAGGACATGGTGAGCTGAATCCCTGAAAAATCTGTGTGGTGGGTGAGTTAGTTCCTGAGAACAGGCCCAACCAAGATGGGTAGCAGTCATACCACCCTCAATCCTGGACCCAATCATTGGCGTTTAATCCCATCTCTGCCCTCAGTCCATCCTGCTGACAGCTTTGTGTGAAGGCCAAAAAAGAAGCTGGAAACACTGAATGAGAGTTCGTGAAAAGAGAGCATGACTACCTAACTCAAAAAATCAGGATTGGGGCTTCCCTGGTGGCACAGTGGTTGAGAGTCCGCCTGCTGATACAGGGGACACGGGTTCGTGCCCTGGTCCGGGAGGATCCCACGTGTCGCGGAGTGGCTGGGCCCATGAGCCATGGCCACTGAGCCTGCGCGTCCGGAGCCTGTGCTCCGCAACGGGAGAGGCCACAGCAGTGAGAGGCCCGCGTACCGCAAAAAAAAAAAATAAATAAAAAATAAATCAGGATTTTTAGTATCACAGATAATCATAATAATGCCCAACCATCGTTCCTTTTTTACTCTTTCTCTCTTCCTTTTATTCTCTTTTTAAAATTCCTCTCTTTATTTCTCTCCATTCATTTTCTTCCTTTCATTCAAGAATATTTACTGAGTAACTGCCAAATCCTGAGCCCGCGTCTGGAAGATGCAACAGAAAATCACATAATCTTAACACCAAGTGCATCACTGCAAACCAAGATTAGCGCTCTGAAGCAGGGGTCAGCAAATGTTTGCATAAAGAGCCCAATAGTAAGGAAGGAAGTAGGCCACACGGTCCCTGTTGCAACTCTGCCATGGTAGCAAGAAAACAACCATAAGCATTATTCACAGTAGCTAAGACATGGAAACTGCCTGAGTGTGCACGGATGCATGAATGGATAAAGAAAATGTGGGGAAAAATAAAAAATATATATATTACACTGGAATATTACTCGGACTTTAAAAAGAGGGAAATCTCACCATATGCAACAACAGAGATGGACCTGGAGGACATTGTGCTGAGTGAGATAAGCCAGGCACCGGAAGATAAAGACAGCATGACCTCACGTGTACGTGGAATCTAAAGAAAAAGCTGAAGTCATAGTAACAGAGAGCAGAATGATGGTTGCCAGAGGCCAGGGGATGGGGAAAAGTGAAGACGTTGGCTAGAGAGCATGTTCTGGATATCTAACGCACAGCATGGTGACTACAGCTAATAATAATGTATTGTGGGGCTTCCCTGGTGGCGCAGTGGTTGAGAGTCCGCCTGCCGATGCAGGGGACGCGGGTTCGTGTCCCGGTCCGGGAAGATCCCACATGCCGCGGAGCGGCTGGGCCCGTGAGCCATGGCCGCTGGGCCTGCGCGTCCGGAGCCTGTGCTCCGCAACGGGAGAGGCCGCAACAGTGAGAGGCCCGCGTACCGAAAAGAACGTTGTTCTACGAAGATGTATAACAAGGCAACTTGATCTACTATGGTATGGGAAGAAAAGAGAGGAGTCTTTCCCTGAGGAAGTGACTTTTTAATGAGTAGGTATTTACCAGGTGAAGGGATGCACAGAAGGATGGTACGGACAAGTCAAAGGGGAGGCATCATTGGCAGAAGTTTAAAAAGGCCAGTTTGGACACAGGGAAAATGGGTCAAGGGAAATTAGCAAGAAATGAGATTGGGGAGAAGCTGACTGTGGTCAAATCATGCAGGGTCTTGGGAAGCATGTTAACATTGGGGGCGCTTTGATCCCAAAGCAATGGAAAACCAGTGAAGGATTTTAAGAGTTAAGGAAAAAAAGATGTATGCATACTTATCTTTTCTCTCAACTAGGTCCCGTATTGACCTATCTCAATCAGCTGAGGTTGCATTTTCTCGAAGTCCTCAAAGTATTAAAAGGCTATTCAAGCGTAAGGTCTTATTATTAGTCAAGGTTGGTACTCGGAGGGATTCCTTGAATAATTAACTAATTGGTCTCACACGTCTCACCATGGATTTAAAATTTGTTTCTAAGTATTTGGCTGCAAAGGTTTTTAAACTATTCTGTTTCGTGGTGTTAATTTTTCCATTGTCTAGACAGCTGGAGAGTCAGACAGGATTATCAGGAGGAAAGGGGCGATTTATGACCAAAAGTCAACCTTCTCAGCCAATGGAATTTACATATTAATGACCACTGTGGCAGCTGTCATAAGAAACCTTTAAAAACTAAAACTTTTCATGTTTGTGCATTTCTGGAATTTGGCATTGGGTAGATATTTTGCATTTTTAATACACACGAAAGACCTTCTAATAAAACCACAGAAGAAAGATTGATGAGTGTGTACCTGGGGACTGGGGTGGGGGGGTTAGAATCTGGGCTTAATTTTAGAGGATACATCAACTTTCTGGAGTCTTATAAGGAATAAGATGAATTCTAACTTCCTTATTAACATGAGGAGGAACTCTAGGAGTCTTATGGCCACTTTGCTTTGACAGAATCAAAATGCAGAAAATGTGCCCATTAGCGCTGGGTCATAAAACTGAATCCAGAGTACGAGGAACGTCAGAGGTTACACTATTTTATGCTTGTACCCCTTTCCACATTCTCCCCAAATGGGTATTCCATTCCTGTTTGAATATCTCCGTTGATAAAGGAATTCACTGACTTCCTAATTGGAATAACTTCTTCCTACAAATAATATCTTCTTTGTTGACGTTTCCATTCATTGGTCCCAGATCTGGCCTCTGAAGCCAGTGGAAGATGCCCAGCCTCTCAGATAGAATGTTCTTCTGCTTCCCCGTCTTTACTGGGAAATATCCCTTCAGGGCCCCAAGGTGGCTACTCCACCTCCAGCCTCAAGCCCTCAGTTGAAGCAAAATGAAAAAAAATAGCAAGGAAGAGGGGCGGTACTTATATAAGGAAAGCAAAACAATCCCAGAAGTCTCCACTGGATTTCCACTTAGAACTCATTAGCTGGAACTGAATCACGTGACCACCCAACATACAGGTTCTTTATATAGACGTGGGGCGCTGAGACAGAAATGTGCCCGTGTGTGTCAAGAGCCTTTAAACTGTTCTTGATCTGGCCATTCGCTTCCAAGCATCTACCCTAGACAAAACTTTGTGTTTAAGGATGTTCATCCCGACAGAAGAACCTAAATGCCCACAAATAATAAAACTGCTCAGGAAACTGTTAGAACCAACCAACGACATGAGACAGGCATTAAAAACTGCCTGTGAGATTATTAAACACATGGAGAAAATCTGTAATAGAACTCAGTAAAAACCCTTCAATAGGAGAACAAATGAATAAACTGTCTACGCATAAAATGTTCTATTCATACTGCTATATTTTTATCATACCATTGAATTGTAGAGCAACAGTAAAGGAAAACCTTGCTGATTCATGAGGCAGCACAGATGAATCTCAGAAAGATAGTGCTGAGCGAAAGATGATAAACAAAAAAGAAAAGACACTGGATGGCTCCATTTAGTTCAAGTTCTAGAACTTCAGAATGAGTAGAAATGGAAATCACAACAGTGGTTTCCTAGAACGGATAAAGGGGAGACTGACCAAAAAAGGGTTCAAGGGACCTTTCT
Organism: Aethalodelphis obliquidens; assembly: GCF_003676395.1. Taxonomy (NCBI): domain Eukaryota; kingdom Metazoa; phylum Chordata; class Mammalia; order Artiodactyla; family Delphinidae; genus Aethalodelphis; species Aethalodelphis obliquidens. The sequence goes on along the minus strand of NW_020837972.1, from coordinate 18,393,186 downwards.
GGAGTGCTGGAAATATTCTAGATCTTGACTGGGATAGAGGTTACACATGTTGTATACACGTGTAACATACACGGGTATATACATTTGTTAAAACCCATCACCCTATACATTTTAAATGGATAGATTTTATTAAATGTAAATTATAGTGCAATAATGTGGTATAAAACAAAATTTAAAACTAGGTGGCAGGGCCTTCCCTGATGGCTCAGTGGTTAAGAATCTACCTGCCAAAGCAGGGGACACGGGTTTGATCCCTGGTCTGAGAAGATCCCACATGCCGCGGAGCAACTAAACCCGTGCGCTACAACTACTGAGCCCGCGCGCCTAGGGCCCGTGCTCTGCAACAAGAGAAGCCACCGCGATGAGAAGGCCGCACACCGCAACGAAGACCAGCCCTGCTCGCCACAACTAGGGAAAGCCCGTGCACAGCGACGAAGACCCAACACAGCCAAAAATAAATTTAAAAATTTTTTTTAATTGTGTTAAAAAAAAAAAAAACCTAAGTGGTAAACTCAGGTGCCATCTTGGAAACAGTATTAACTATATTAACAAAGGCGGAAAAAAAGCCAGAAGGGACCACATCAAAGAGCTCACAGTACGGGGTTTCATCTTGGGGTGATGGAGAGGTTTGGGAACTAGATAGAGGTGTTGGTCGCAAAACACTGTGAATGTACTAAACGGCATTGAATTGCTCACCGTAAAATGGTTAACTTTACATCAAGTGACTTCCACTTCGATTAAAAAAAAAGTTAATTACGGGTGTGTCTAAGGGGAGGGCTGGCAGAGAGATGACTTCTCCTGATCATTTTTATCATCCTTCTCTTCCATTATCCCTTTTGAATTTTCTGCAGTGAGCACGCATTAACTTTATAATTATGCGATAACTGAGCAACTGATCTTTAGCAGGGACCCTCAGGAGTTTCAGAGGGTAGAAGCAGAGTCAGCTTTCCTATGGGACCCGGCTCCCAAAGGAGCTCTGGGCACAAAGGAGATGAATTTAGTGAGTGCTTTCTGCTCTCCTGCAGCTTACAGCCGAGCCCCTTGCCGCCCGTCCCAGCACTGGAGTGAGGCACCTGCCCTTGCCCGTCGGGACCTTCTGCCTCACAGAGGCCACCAGAGAATTTCCTGATTGTGTATAAGGTGAGATGTACATTTCAGACATTTTCCGTGTAAAATGGAGAAGCAATGGCCCGACTCCCTGCCTTGACGGTGACGTCCAGGCTGCTTAATGGGGGGTGTCCAAGCTGTGTGTGTCACTGGAGCTTCGAGCAGAGTTGAGGCTGATGCGGGTGAGGGCTCCTGGTTCCGAATTAGGAGATCGGGGACTGTGCCTTGGATGGCCTTCCTGGGGAGAGTCCTTCGTAAGGGGTCTGAGCACCCCAGCTCAGGGCTCCAATCTGGACTCCGTCCAGGCAGCCTTCAGTGGCAATCGGCTCAGAGCAGAAACTCAAGAGGGAAGCAGGCACCAGCGGCAGCCCGGATTCCTGATTCTTGAAAGCTTTGGGGCGAGGAGGGGGGCCGTGGTCTCAGGAGGGAACAGCTCAGTCTCAGGAAGCTGTAGCCCTGCGGTTAAAACATGAATTCCTACAAAAGGAGCATTGTGCGAGCCACAGGAAGTCTTTAAGGGGGCATCAATCTTGTGTCACCCAGAGATGCTTATCCTAAAGGCAATGCCGTGTGGCCAGGCGCGGGGGAGTCTCAGGCAGACAAACTGATCCAGGAGGTGGGGGAGGGGGACAGTGAGCCAGAAGTGGGCCAGGCACCAGCAGAGCCCATGCGTCAGATCCACCCACGACCAGCACCCGAGAGGTGCAGGTAGATGAAGACTGAGACAACTTCCCTTGGTCTCATTAGCAAGGACAACACCTGAGACCAGAACCAAGCGGGTGGCAGAAGGACCTCAGTCTGGCAGGAAATTAGGACCTTGGAGCAGTGGGTCAGAGCGCTGAGTGGAACCACATCCGCCCCCTGCAGAGAAGCCAAGGGCAAAAATCCGCACATCACGGGGAGTTGACGGGACGCTCCAAGGGCTTTACTCCGAAGTGAAGCCCCGGCAGGTTGGTAAGAAGAACACAGCTTCATCCACCCTCTAAAGACAAAGACACCAGACTTATCCTCACATCAGAGAGCCAGGGTCACGATCTAAGATAGACAGCCTTCCCGTGCACAGAGCCAGCAACGGAGGCAGCTCAAGCAAACGTCAGAAAGGCCAGCTGGTAACGGCTGCTTGTGGATGCCTCTGGGCTGACACCGGCCGGGCAGCACCAAATTATGAGAAACAACCAGGGGATCCAGGCCAGGGCAACTGGACCAGATTCCATGAGCCACAGGGCATCTGCACCAGATTCCACGAGACCTTCTTTCTTCTTCTTCCCTCTCCCATGGAAGAGTCCAGATAGCCCAGGCTGGTGTGCCTAGAGGCCAGAAGCCCTGGGTTCTAGTGCCATCACTGCTGCGTGCTGCCATGTGACCCTGGCCATTTAACCCTCTGCGGTCCAGTTTTCTCAGTGTGAGGATTCCATGAACAACGCGTGTCAGAGCCTTTCCTAATCCAGCACGGATCCAAACGCAGGTGCCACCGTCATGGCCTGTCTCTGGCTTTGAGCAGCCGTTTCCCCCATAGAGGGCAAAAGAAACCTCCAAAAGAACCTTTGGTCTTTGCAAAATAAAACTCATTCTTTCCCTCACTCACACGCAGCACCTTTCAGCCAGAGAGCAGCCAGCAGGCTCATGTTTTGAGAGCTGGATTTTTCCATTTGGGGGCACCGAGGTTTATTTGGAAAGAGAAGCGTCCTCATTTTACATGCCTGGCTCCAAGTAGTATATTGTTTCAGTTCGACGGCTGGTCTCTTTAGCCAAAGCAGACTGAGCCACACCAGAGAGGAGAAAGAAGAACAGTGGGGGGAGAGAGAGGGACAGAATGCGTGAGGTATTTCCTGAAACGAAATCCAATCTGATTGAACTTAAAAATAGCTGGAAAATCAATACTTCAGAGACTGACTTTTTTAAAAAGTCGGGGGTGAGGGGTGGGGCGGGGTGAAGGCAGGTGGAGAAAAGAAACCTCCCAGGTTTGGCCCCTGAAATGCCAAGATCTTATTTGCCAGAGTGATGGGCTGAAGCCAGTAAAAGGAACACAGACCGTCTGTCCTTAATTTGGTGGCAACAGGAGAGAGGCGGGGTTTGGATTCTGAGAAGCAGAAAAGAAATAAGGCTGGGGCTTTCCCGTCTTTCTTGGAGAAGGAAGGAAGAAAAGGCTCCCAGCTGGGAAGGATTGTTACACGGTGTTCATATGGCTAGAAGGCTGGTTTCCCAATTAAGAAAATGTAAGGGGATTCCACACAGAGGCAGGAGAATGGAAGAGACGGTCGTGGTCACGGGAGGTTGTTCAGTCTCTTGATCTAGCCCACCAGGTAACCCTAGGGATGGTGGAACCAACCACGCCCCTCTCCTCCTCCAGGTGAGACAAAGATGAAGTGCTTTCCCCAGGGGAAAGATGAAGTGCTTTCCCCAGGGGAATGAGTAATAGGGTCAAAAATAAGAAAGCAATGGTGGCGACTTTACTAAGCCTCTGTCTGAACCTGGAACAATAGGAGAAAAATGGTGATTTCTCACAGCGCACTTAAGAGATGAGGCAAGGGGACTTCCCTGGCGATCCAGGGGTTAGGACTCCGCGCTTCCACTGGCGGGAGTGCAGGTTCGATCCCTGGTTGGGGAACTAAGATCCCACAATCTGTGCGGTGTGGCCAAAAAAATATAAATAAATACCTTGACACTGTATCTAAAAAAACGAGAGAGAGAGAGAGAGAGAGAGAGAGAAAGAGAGAGAGAGAGAGAGAGAGAGAGAGAGAGAGAGAGAGAGACAAAGACGAGGCTGGAAGTAAGATTTCAAACAGGAGATGCAAATCTCTCTCCACGTATTGGTTAGAGGGGGCGGTTCTGGCAGTACCTCTCACCCCTGATATGGGAATTGATGATTTGCAAAGGATGCTCCAGCCCCAGAATATTTGGGGGGAGTTAAGAGAATATGAGTCCTTTCTGGCTTGGCAGGAGCAAACACTGGGAAAAAAATAGGTTGATGAGGGTCAGAGAGCAAAATACGCTTATGTTTGTCCTTGATCTTGCATTTCTTTGGAATGTGAGTTGCAGTTACCTTTATCTTGGCATCTGCGGCCTTTCAAAATGCCGCCCCAGGTGGCCGTGTCTCACCTGGGGGAGCCAGGAGCCACGCTGCACTCCTCTGGGTGCGTTCTGCCTGACTGCGTTCATTTTCCTCCCTGCAGCAAACACTGTCTCCCCCTCCTGACTGTTGCCACAGCATCTGTTAGCTGTCTCATCCTGTGGGCACCCAATTCTATTTCATTTGCCCTTTGAGGCGTGGTTTGGATGAGTGTGCTAATTGTTTAATTTATTTCTCACTTGTTCGTTCTCTCCCAGCCCCCTCCAAGGTTACCTCCTGCCCAGCTTTTAAATCTTCTCGCCTCCCTCGGTCAGTGATCCTCCATCAATTCACCCTGTCTCCTGTCGATCTAATCTCTCCCCCTACGTCTGTTCCTGCTCCTTGGATATAAATTACCCAGGTCTCTGCAAGAGCACGAGCGATGATTCTCAGCCCTGCCTCTTTCCTAGCCTGCGTCGTCAACCTTCACAGAAATGCAGTCCTGGTCTCGGTTTCCCTTTGCCTCTCTTTGGCCCTCGTCCCTTGCAATATACATTTCTGCTAAAATGATTCTATCTGTGCTTCCCAGCGACCTTCTGGCCACAAAACCCCAGGATGCCCGTGGAGTCACCTGCTTTTACAAGCAAGGAGACAGAAACCCACAGAGAACAACAGCCTTGCCCAAGGTCATAGCCATAGTTGGTGGCATAGTCATTCTAGTGCTGTGTTAGTGCAAGCCACAGATACGGTTTTTAATTTTCTAGCAGCCACATTTTAAAAAGAAGAAAAAAAGAAAAGGTGAGATTAATTTAATAAATAGGTGTCCTCTAACTCAATATATCCCAAACCTTACCATCTCAACATGTATGTAATCAATATAAATTATTAATGAGGGCTTCCCTGGTGGCACAGTGGTTAAGAATCCACCTGCCAATGCAGGGGACACGGATTCGAGCCCTGGTCTGGGAAGATCCCACATGCCGTGGAGCAACTAAGCCCATGCGCCACAACCACTGAGCCCGTGTGCCACAACTACTGAAGCCCACGCTCCACAACAAAAGAAGCCACCGCAATGAGAAGTCCACGCACCACAACGAAGAGTAGCCCCTGCTCACCGCAACTAGAGAAAGCCCGCGTGCAGCAACGAAGACCCAACACAGCCAAAGAAAAAAAATTATTAATGAGATCATCTACATGCTTTTTGTGTCCTGGGTGTTTGAGATCAGTGTGTAATTTACACTTGCAGCCCATCCAGACTCAGACAAGCCCCCTCCCCAGCACTCCAGGGCCACGTGTGACTGGTGGTTTCCAGGTTGGACGGCCCAGCTCTACAGCTCCAGTGCCAGGCTCCTGTTCCAGGGCTCCCTCCACGACGCCCAGCTAGGTGAGGCCGCTGGGGTCTCTGCTGTCACACCGCCCGCACCACTTGACTCTGGGCATCACCACTGCCTGCTCCTGCCTGCGGTGCTCCTGACTCTGCATCCTCTGGGTGTTCCTTTGCATCCCTCTTCCCACTCTGGCTCTCCCTTCCTCTTCACACTCCAAACGTGGGCATCCCTCAAGATAAGTATATTTAGGTCAATAACAGTAGTAATGATCTTCTCCATCATCATCGTCATCACCAATGTGATATTGACCCAGGCACCGTTCCAGGTGCTTTCCATGTAATAATTCACTGAGTACTCATAGCTACCCTAAGAGGCAGGTACCGTGATTATCCCCCAGGTATTAGTTTCCTTTTGCTGCTGTAACGAATGATCACAAACTCAGCGGCTTAGAACAGCAGAATGTATTATCCTGTAGTCCTGTAGTTAGAAGTCCACCCCGGGTCTCACTGGGCTGAAATCACAGGGTCAGCAGGATACCTTCCTTCCCGGAGCCTCTGGGAGAGAATTCATAGCATTGCCTTTCCCAGCTCCTAGAAGCCACCTGCATTCCCCTGGCTTATGGCCTCTTGTTCTGTCTTCAAAGCCAGCCATGGTGGGCTGGTTCCTCCCCCCACTGCATCTATTCAAGCTCCTCTCCCGTCTCTCTCTTTGTTGGTTCCACCCGGATAATCCAGAATAGCCTCCCCATCTTCAAGTCAGCTGTGATCTTAACTCCCCTTTGCCAGATAATCTAACATCATCACGGGTTCAGGGATTAGGACGGGGGCGTCTTTGTGGGAGGGGGCGTTATTCTGGCTCTCGCACTCCATTTTACGGATAAGGAAAGAGAAAGGTTAAGTGACTCACACAAGGTCACACAGCCTTAACTCCCCCTGACTTTGATGCTTTGACACTTTTCAGACCCAGCCCTTCCATGTCACTCCCACTGCTGGCATCCCGGTGCGGGATCTCTGACCTTAGACTTTGGGAGATGCCAATCCGCCCACCAAAGCCTTTCCTTCCGAATCCCAGGCTTGTTTACAGCTGTGATTTCCTGGGTGCTTTACACCGTGTTACTTAAAACCAATGGATTAATTCAGAAAGTGTAAAGAAAGACGGATTCTCTGAAGAATCATCCACTGAAAGAAAGTCTTTTGCAAAAATTCATATTCGACGTCATGCTCTCCGTGGGCTGTGCACACAAGGGATTGGGGTGCTCATAACGTACGCAGGGGGACCGGGTCCATCTCTTCACCTTCGCCCCACCCCGAAAAGGGCAGCCTTGATTGAAATGTGCCTCAGAAAGGTCAGTTCCAATCAAGGTAACCATTCTCACCCCAGCCAAGAAAAACACCAGGGCTTGTTTTCAGACCATTAAGCATTGTCTCCCCAGTAGCCTGGTTTCCTTCGTTTTTATATACAGACTGTTCAGGAGGAGAAAGAAAACCTCAAATCCTTCCATGCACTGCAGCTGAATGTTCCAGAAAGGTCGATTTGGGACAAATCACCCGCAGGCTTCTCCAGCCTCTGTAGCTCCCCCCTTGTCGGGAAGCCCCCTGAGCCCCATAGAAATGGAAGAATAAGGCATCCCTCTTCCCCACACCCCACCCCAGCTGACCCTGGCTAATTCCCAGTGAAGGACATAGAGACCAGCGGAAAAGGAACCAAGAGCAGCCGCAGCGCCTTCCCTGAATCTGCCTGGCTAGTCAGGTCAGGTCCTCAGTCCTGTCTCCTTACGTTCTGCCCCGAACTTCACTCAAAGATAAAGGTCACAGTTTAAGGTTGAAGAAGCCTGAAGCTACACCCACTCAAATTCCTGAGAACTCACAGACCCACCTTCTACTCACCAGAATGTAAAAGGGTAGATTCCACCTCGTGATGCTGTGATTTATAATAAGAAATATGTATTTGACCTTCATCCCTATTCCTGGCACAGGGCTCCTAAAACCCTTGGAATTTCCTAAGAGATAAGAGAGATACGGGTTTGTTTTGCTATTCTTCTTTTTTAGAAATTTTTTTTATTAATTAATTAATTTATTTTTGGCTGTGTTGGGTCTTCGTTGCTGCGCGCAGGCTTTCTCTAGTTGCAGCGAGTGGGGCTACTCTTCGCTGCAGAGCACGGGCCTTCTCATTGCGGTGGCTTCTCTTGCTGCAGAGCACGGGCTCTAGGCGCACGGGCTTCAATAGTTGCGGTGCGTGGGCTCAGTAGTTGTGGCATGTGGGCTTAGTTGCTCCGCGGCATGCGGGATCTTCCTGGACCAGAGCTCAAATCCGTGTGCCCTACATTGGCAGGCGGATTCTTAACCACTGTGCCACCAGGGAAGTCCAGTTTTGCCATTCTTAACAAGCCCATTTTGACCACGGTTTATGTTAATGAGGTGACTTTTGGAAAGCCCCTAAGGATGGGGGCTGGTTGCCAAGGAAACCAACCATGTGCTTAGAGGGTTGGACCCGTCAGTCCCACCTCCTGACCCCCCACATCCAAGGAGGGGAAAGGGCTGGAGGTTGAACTGATCACCAATAGCCAATTATTTTATCAATCATGCCTGTGTAACGGACCTCCATAAAAACCCCAAAAGGACGGGGTTCAGAGAACTTCCGGGTTTGGTGAACACGCAGAGGTGCCGGGAGGGTGGTGCACCCGGAGAGGGCATGGAAGCTCCGAGTCCCCTCCCACAGGCCTTGCCCTGTGCATCTCCTCCATCTGGCTGTTCCTGAGTCGTATCCTTTGATAATAACCAGTAATCTAGTGAGTAAAATGTTTTCCTGAGCTCTGAGCCACACTAGCAATAATGGAACTTCAGAAGAGGCTTGTGGAAACCTTCGATGTATAGCCAGTCAGTGAGACGCACAGGTGGCAACCTGGACTCGTGATTGGCACCTGAAGCTGGGGTGGGGGCAGTCCTGGGGGACTGAGCCCTTCACCTGCGGGATCAGCTGCTGTCTCCAGGTAAACAGAGTGGGAATGTGAGTTCAGCTGCAGGACACCCAGCTGGTGTCAGAGAGTTGGAGAACTGCTTGGTGGGGGGCGCCCCGCTCACACCTGGTCGCAGGAATGTGAGAACCGGCAGTCCCCATCTGGCCCCGGGACCAGGCTGAGCTTCTCCTCAGCACCGGCAGGAGCCCCTGCCTGGTAGCCTGCAGTGCAACTCGCCTGCAATCACACACCTCACCGGCGGCGGCTCGTCTGACGGATGCATGCAGATGGCCCACGAAATTCATTTCAGGCCACGGGTTGAACAGCTTTCTCATCAAACCTGCAATCAGAGCTCTTCACCAGGAGAGGTGGGCCGTTTCAATTTCATCTCCTTTCACATATTAAATGAAAGTAAATGGAGACTGAAAGAGACAAGGTATGTGAGAGCACTTCCAAGGGTGCCCAGCAAGATCAGGAACACAGGCTACAAATTCATCTCCCCCCGGCCGTGGGAGTGCCTTGCAGGAGGGTCCAGGCCTCTTGGGGTGCCCCGGAAGTGAGCAGATGAGAAAAGACGCGCCCCCAGCCCCCGGAGAATATAAATATTAGATGCGCGATCTTTGAGCAGTTAAAAATCCTGAAATTAGGGACTTCCCTCGTGGTCCAGTGGTTGACTCCGCGCTGCCGATGCAGGGGGCCCAGGCTTGATCCCTGGTCAGGGAACTAGATCCCGCATGCATGCCGCAGCTAAAGATCCCGCACACGGCAACGAAGATCTCTCGTGCTGCAACTAAGACCTGGCGCAGCCAAATAAATAAATAAATAAACGTGGGGTTTTTTTTAATGTTTTTTCAAAAACCCTGAAAATGGAATAAACTTACATGAAAAAGTGAGCATTCGAAGATGAAAGGCTTAACGACATGGAATTAGACACAGACATTGTACCTGGGTCGATGTCCTGGTTTTGATAATGAGCTATTGTTATGGAAGATGGAACTATAGGGGTAAGCTGAGTACAGGGTACACCAGATGGTCTATACTATTTTTGCAACTTTCTGCAGTCTATCATTATGGCAAGATAAAAAGTTTTGTTTTTTTTTTTTTAAAGGGGAAGGGCTTGTCGCTGAAAAAGAGGGGAAGGTGGGAGGGAGGGGGAGAGAGAGAGAGGAGAGCTGGAGAAAGAGAGGGGAGAGGAAGAGAGGGATAAGAGCAGAAAGACAGAGCCCTTGCACTGTATCACGGGGTAACAGACGACGCTTTCAGGGGGATCTGGCCATGGCGGGGGCGGGGCTGGCAGCACGGCTGCCTTCGGCTTTGACGCGCCCTGCTCCGTTCTGCTTCCAACTGGTCTGAATTAAAAGCTGACTCCACGAAGCGCTTGGAGGGGCAGATTTCTCTTTATTATTTATTCTGGACCCATACCCAGTGGAAAAGTGCCTTCGAAGGCATTCGCCTTAGCTCTGGGGCCTGTTTTATTTGGAGAACAATTGGAAATGATGAGCGGCATTAAATGCAAATTCTCCTCGGCAGCTCCTTGACGGAGGCTGGAGGGGATGCCTTTCCCATCTACGGGCCCACGTGCGGGAAGGATGGGGTGCAGGCCTGGGCTCACGGCGTCCACAAGGCAGCCGGGCTACCGGGTCTCTGTTAGTTTCCTCCGAGGAATCAGCGCTTTCCAACCGCGAGGTGGGTTATTCCAATGGCTCCCGGCCTGACTTGCAGCTGCTCTGATCCTGGAAGATTAGTTCCAAATTCTGCCGTCTAAGGTCAAACATTTGGATGTTCTCGGCAGAAACTAGTTTCATTTGACTTAAAAGAACACAGACCATGGGGTGTGTGTGTTTGGGGGGGTTCATTGTGAGCAATGGAAAATTTATTCCAAAGCTCCATTTCTCATTAAAAAAAAAATCTTTTTAACCAAAGAGACATACGTTTTCCTGACAATGTGGAACAGAATAAGGCAGCCGTTCCCCAGTGTTAACTTTCAGATCATATCCACAAGGTAAATAAAGCATAAATTAACCAATTACAATAAAATACCAGATAAATGCCTTTGACAACTCTGAATTTCCCGGGAAAATGCTTCCAGCTGTGACCCCTGACTTGCAATGCATGGGCTGAATGAGACCTGAGTTTGTTTATAAAGGATGGAGTTGTGTCACCATCTTCCTGCTCCAAGGGGCCTCTACCTTTCATGTGAATGGAATCAAATAGAACCGAAGCATTTTAAAAGTCAGTGACAAGAAGAGATAAGCCTAGATATCCCCAGGGCATCCCATGACGACACATCAATCAGAAATCTGCTTTTTATAAATTGGAAATAGACTCCTAAGGCTGGAGCAGAAAGAATGCCAAAATTAGCAGCCTTGTTCTGGTGAGAGTAATGGTTCATCAGACAGAGGACCGGAAGTGAATGGGGTCTGAGGGCAGGAGGGCCCACAGCTTGTTTTTTTTTTCCACAGCTTGTTTTTGTAAATAAAGTTTTATTGGAACACAGTCATGCTCGTTCCTTTACATACTGTCTATGCCTGCTTTCTTGTTATACAGGCAGAGTTTAGTTGTGACAGAGAACAGATGGCCCGCAAAGCTGAAGATGTCTGCAGCTTACCAAATGGGGAGCTGAAATGACACTCCCTGTGGTGGCTGGAATAAGAAAAGGACATGGACGGTCATGGTTCAACATGGCAGAGTGGCCAGCAGAGGGACTAAGGTAGCAGTAGCCAGGCTGGCAAAGGCACAGGGATGATAAGGAGTGATGAGACAGAGCTCCAGCCTCACACCATCGTAGGCTGCTTGCATCAGCTGTCTACACTGAGTAACAAAGAATCACAAGCTCAGTGGCTTCAAACAACGCTTATTAGCCCACAGCTCTGTAGGTGGGCAGTCTGGGTTCCGTGAGGCTGGGGTCTCTGCTCAGCATCTCGCTTGGCTTAAATCAAAACGGCACTGTCTGGGACTCCACTGGTGGCCCAGTGGCTGAGACTCCATGCTCCCAATGCAGGGCGCCCAGGGTCGATCCCTGGTCAGGGACCTAGATCCCACGTGCCACAACTAAGAGTCTGCACACCGCAACTAAAGATCCCGTGTGCCACAACTAAGACCCGGCGCAGCCAAATAAATTTAAAAAACAAAACAAAACAAAACACTGCACCGTCATCTGGAACGTAGGGTCCTCTACCAAGGTCACGTGGCTGTGTCAGAATTCAGTTCCTTGGGCTCGTAGGACTGACGTCCTCATGTCCTTAGTGGCTGGCTGTCAGCTCCCAGAGGCCACCCAAAATTCCTTGCCACACTGTCCCCTCCATCTCCAGCAAGAGAATCCTTCTCCAACATCAAATCCCCCTCGTCCTTCGAATCTTTGACTTCCTCTGTCTCTGATTTCTAGACCCAGATGTAAAGGGCTCCTGTGACTAGATCAGGCCAACCTGGCTATGTCCCTAATATAAAGTCAATTGACTGGGGACCTTAATGACATCAGTTGCGCCCATAATCGTTTTTGAATAACTGGGAGAAGGTGTGTGTACACCAGGGGCTGGAATCCTGGCCCCATCTTGTAATTTTGCCTGCTCCATCATCTTACACCAGCCAGCACAGCAGGGAGTCAACAGACGATGCTGGGAGTTGGTAAACCCCAAATAAACCACAGAAGCCTGTCATTCAGAGGCGTGGGGTACCCACCAGAACTAAAACCCAAGACTGTTCAGTAGAGGTCGGTTCCAGGGCTAGAAGAGGCCAAGTGAGAGGTGGGGCAAGGAGCTGTCACTCACCACGAGAACACTATTCTAGACTCTGATTTTTTAAATTATGTGCATACATTATTTTGATTGTGATTTGTTTTTTAAGAGGGTAAAGAAATCAATCCCACTGGATTTCTCTCCCGGAAAGTCCTTATCTCAGTTTCCTCTGCGTTCAAGTTACCTACACCTGCAACCATCTTTGCGTTCTTTTCTCTAACCCTGAGGGTCCCTCCTCAAAAGCAAGTGGCCCACCTGTACCCTTGACCCCAGGCCTCCCTCGGCCTCTCCTGCAACCTCACTCCATCTGGTGAGCTGTGTCCACCCACCATCTGCAAACTCTCCCTCTCTTTTTGGGCTCCCCTAGAGCCAGAAGTTGAATGTAAATGGTTTATTTGGGAGGTGACCCCAGGAAGCACCAGATGGGGAGCAGGGAAGTGACACAGAGAAGGGAGGGTGGCCCATGAAGTGCTTCCAAGTTGGTTACCACTGGGGGATCCTAGAAGCCACGCAGAGGAGCCCTCAGCCACCCCAACCAAGGGGCGAGATGGTGAGAAGAGACCTGTTAAAGAGCAGAGCCCCAGTTTTTAGAGACCCCCCGGGGTCCGCAGGGAAGGATTCATAGCACTTGCTAATATTCCTTGGGAATTCCCAGAAATAGGTAGAGTGAGGAACCTAGTAAAAGACCAGATTTCCTGGGTGAAGCGAATGGAAACTCACACTGGTTAGCGGGGCATGAAAGAGAAATATGCTATCCAGACCCAGAACCCTCAGGGGTATCCCTCCCTACCCCACTCCCTTCTCTTGTTTTCTTTCCTGCCTTGTTCCAAAAGGGATTTGAGGCAGCTTACGAGACAACATACAATTCGTCATGGTGGATCATGAGAAGATGGAAAAGAAAAAGAGACCTGGTCCAAGAATGAGGCTCCTTCAAGACTGTAGCCCAAATTGCCCTGCACATTTGAACAAGCAGATGCACGAATTTGACTCCGATTTTTCTAGAAGCCCCAGTAAAAATGAAAATCTGGTTATACAGCCTAACTCAGTGTCCCTAACAAAAGATGGGGCAATTGCTCAGCACTCTCAGGTGTTCTCAAGGAAAACGACCCAAAATGTCAGGGCTGACGTCATCCCAAACATCCTAAGTTTGGACACAGGGTGACTCTGGTGGGGCAGTTTCTCCAGCAACGCCACCACTGTCAAGGCAATAATTACAGGTTAACATACAGTAACCCCCTACACTAGGTCATCTGAGATCATTCTACAGCGGCTGGCACACGTCAGTCCCCGGAAAGCACTCTGTGCTGGTTGCCTTAATCCATCCAGTGTTAGATTCCAGACTGTCTAGAGCAGGGGTCTGCAAACTACAGCCCAAGGGCCAAACCCATCTCACAGCCTGTTTTTATAAATAAAGTTTTATTAGCACGCAGTCACGTCCATTGCTTAGCATATTGTCTGCGGCTGCTTTTGAGCTACAACAGCAGAGGTGAGTAGTTGACTATTTGGTCAATAGAAGTGACTATGTGGTTCAAAAATCGTAACATTACCATCTGGCCCTTTACAGCAAAAACACGCAACCCCCAGTCTAGAGGGATGGAAGGACCACATGCCCTTCAGGCCAGCCCTCCATAAAGACTGTTCTCAGCCCAGTTCCCAACAGATGTGGCAGAGCAGTGAGTTCAACGTCATACTTCCTGGCAAGTACCTGGCATGCAGCACCTGACTCTGACGGTTATAAATGGGACGATGTGCCTGAGCCAACGTCGTGGGTTGACCTTCAGAATCCTGACAAGGACAGGTGCCTGCATAAGAACCTGTACACCCCAGGTCAGCAGTCAGAGAAGAGAACAGCCATGTGCCAAGTTGATCTTTAAAAATAATTAAGGAGCCCGCGAGCCGCAACGAAGACCTGGTGCAACCAGATATATAAATAAATATTTTAAAAAATAATCTTGATAACTTTGCATCCCCACTCATGCACAGGTCGGCGAGCTCTCCAAAGCTCCCATTTCTGTTTCACCGAGGATGGCCATGCTAATTTTAGCCCAGAAATTTCTTAAGGTCCACGCACCCAACCCAAAGCCCTGGTGGACAGCTCAGCACTGAGGTCAGTGCTTTCCCGTGAAGGGTCACAGCCCCTTTGAGATGCTGCCCAGAGCCCCTCGGCCCATCTGAGTTTACCTGCAGCTGCGGTGAGCACTTCCAGTGCAGGCAGACGGCTCCTCTCTTCGAATGCCTGCCTCTCCCCTTCTTACCCACCCTGAGCTTACTCTGGGGTACGCTCAGCCTGTCCCCAGGGAAGCCTGGAAGGGCTGGGGATTTAATGCCTCCAGAGCAAACGTAACCAATAAAGAAAGAGGGACTTCCCCAGCGGTCCGGTGGTTAAGACCCGCGCTTCCACTGCACGGGGCACGGGTTCGATCCCTGGTGGGGGAACTAAGACCCTGAAACCGAGTGAGGCCTCCTTTTGTCCACCATTTCTTATAGGCAGGACTCCAGCCTCCATGACCCCCTTGAGTTCCAAAGGGATGTAAACAGTTGATAATCAAGGGGGGAGCAGCTAAGAAACCACCTGAGGCGAGATTAAAGGGACCAGAGAAGCGCATCAAGATTAAGAGAGACCACTGTGTGACGAGATGAAGGGAGGGCAGGCCCTGCTGACACCCTGATCTTGTCAGAGACTCCACCCTTGAACGCTGCTATAAAGCCCTTCACCAAATCCTCTGGGGTGGAGACACAGTTTTTCGAGGCAGAAGCCTTACGAGAAGCGATAAAGCTATCCTTTTCTACTTCACCCAAAACCCTGTCTCCGGGATTTGATTCGGCACCGGTGCACGGAGAGGCCGAGCTTTCAGTAACAATCCCACATGCCGTGCGGCACAGCCAAAAATAAAATAAAATAAAAAGTTAAAAAGTGAGAGTCAGTGGATAAAGAGCCCAGCTTGCCCGCCCCTCAGTGGGACACCTCTGAGGCTGGCCCATGCAGTCCTAAAGGGGACCCCTGGCGGGACGGAGCCCCAGTGACCCACAGTCCCATCCACCTCCTTAACGCATGCATTTGGGGGGTTTCCCCCCTCCCAGCCCCCTCATATGTGCTTCCCAGAATCACCTCCTGGATAAACTATCTGCCCCCAAAGGCTGTCTCAGCATCTGTGTTTAAGGGACCCAAAGAGCCATGTACCCTCCGAAGATGGAGTGTTTACAAATTATACAATGAATTCGTTAACTCACATGACCCACTCCAGGGGACTGCTATTCATCAGCCTGTTAAAAGTTGGAAAACATCCACCAAAGTTAATAACATGGGCTTTAAAAAAAAAAAAGTTGAAATGCTATCCTGGTTTGTTCTGGAAAGAATTACAGAGAGGGGCTAATTGTCTGTTAAGACCACTCGAAGATGACAATTACAACACCATATCCTGCATATTAAAAAAATAATCTTACATGTGCAATCTCTGTGATGGCCCTGGCTATGATGTATGACAATTTTCTGAATATATATCTGTCTCCCCTGCCGTGTCGTGAGTTGTAGGTGGGGACACAGGAGGTACCCCTCTTTTACAGGGTTAGCAGGTGTCCAACAGATTCACGTTCTAAAAATGGTCTGTTTGCTCTTTTTTGCCTGTTCGGTGGGGGGAAGCTTTTCCTGGCTTTTCTCACTGCTGGGTTATTTCTCCCAAGAGTAGCCCTGCGGGACATCGCAGTGAGCCATCAACCAGAAAGTGAACTGCTCAACACACAAAGCCTTTCAGGTAAAGTGACCCACACCCTCTCCTAGACCCACATTTGCAGCAAGATCTACATCTCCTCAACCTCTTTGGATTTCAACTTTGCTTGGAATATCCATAAATCCGTTTTCCTCCAAGGTTTAACTTCATTTTTCTTTCTGCTTCCCCCAAACTGTCTCCTCCCACAATCCTTGTCTTTCTTGATTTTAAGTCATTTTTTAAATTATAAAAGTCCTGAGGTTTGTGAAAGAAAACCTAGAGACTTATAGGAAAGTGCAGAGAAGAAATGGAAATTGCCTGTTTAGTCACCACGTAAGTCCGATCACTGTTAGTTCTCAGGCTGGTGAATTTCCTCCAAGTCTCTTGTAGGTGTCGCTGGGTGGGATTTTTTTTTTTTTTTTTTTTTTACCAATATGATCGTGCTATGGAGATCCAGCTCTTGCCCCTTAATATTATATTTTTTAGGTTAAGCTTTATGGCTAGGGTGGCTAGTATGCAGTTTGAGGTCATAAAAGGCACAAGTCTGCATTTGTTACCACGTAAAATTTCATCAAAAATATTTTTGTGGTATTTAATATCTATCCATCACAAACACCTTTTTAAATGACAACAGAATAATCCATGGAACAGGTATCTTGATAAATAATGCTTCTACAAACGTGTGTGCTTGATAAACTTTATTTAGAACTAATTCCTTGAGCTAGACTCCCAGAAGTGAAATTTGAAGGTCAAAGGGCATAAACCTTCTTTTAGGTAGGCTAGTGAAGTATAATAGACTTTGCACAACTGCCTGGGTTCAAATCTCACCTCAGTTGCTAACTGGGTGATCTCGCAAATTACTGCCCTCTGCCTCTGTTTCCTCAGCTATCAAATGGGAGTGATAATAACAGGCCTACCCATAGGATTGTTACATTGTGAGGATGAAATGATGTGCTATATATAAGATGCTACAAAGAGCTGAGTAGGCCCTCAACAAATGTGAACTCTTATGATTGGGATTGTTACTCTAGTTACTATTACTGTTAACCTCCTCACTGCTCTGATACCTAATGCTAGATTGTTTCCAAAGTTCAGATCAAAAAGAACACTCTTTCATTAGAATCTCATACACTGCAACAGTATTGCCTTTTATTTTATTTTCTTCTCTATTGATTTGATCAGATGAAACGTGATTTTAACTGGCATTTCTTTGAATCCAATTTAGGTTGACCTTATAAAAGGTGTTTTCTATATTTTCCATGGTATAGGTTTGTCAATTACCTGTCCGTATTCTTAGCTCACTTATATAGAGAGACCTTGGTGCATTTCTAACTCTTCCTGCATTTGCACGTTCACTAAAACGTTCCTGATGGGAGCACACCTGTTCTTTGCCACACGGAGTGGGAGACCATGGGGATAGATGGAGACAAGGGAGACAGAGGGGTGTCTGTGCCCCCAGAGCTTTCAGATGGGAGGAATAAACTGATTATTGCAACTTGTCACGGGTTGCTGGGTGTGTCAAGAGCCGCGTCAGAGGGATCGCCCTAGTCTAGGGGATGGAGCAAGGCTGCCCTGAAAAGGGGATGCTAAGCTGAGAGATGTGAAGGAGGGGAGACAGAAGAAGAGGTGTGAGAGGTGAGAGCCACGCCAGAAAACCGGGGCTATTTTTTAATGTATATATAAAGAGTAGATTTTATTACCACAACCACAGAAACGTGGTTTTGCTACAAAATATGAGAAGTGCTTCAGAGTCTTGGGCCGCTAAGCATGCTAAAGAAGTATCATCATCGCCGTCGTCACCACCACCACCATCATCATCCAGCTCTTTCTCTGAGCCGTTCATGATCTCACGTAAAGACAAATACTCCCAGGGCGGTGTAGCCTTAGGTTGCCCCGTCATCCACGCTCCGCTCTGCTCTGCTTTCTCTCCATTCCTCTTTAATTGTCTCGGTCAACATAGCATTCCCTTGTGCTTCCAACTTGCCCAGAAATGCAGCTTTTTACTTCTATGTTACACCTAACAATCTATTTTAAGATCACCCCAATGGCTGGAAACCAGCTCACACTGGGACTTCTAGGAAAGATTTACTATTGGCTGTGAGGAGAGGCAAGGGCTTTCAGCTCAGTGCACCACGCCAAAAGCTCCCTCTTTTCTCGATGCTCAGAACACTGGGCAGAAATTAAGGTTTTCTTCAAAATATGCAATGTTAATTCTATGCGTTATAAGCTTCCAAATAAATAATGTTGGATGTTCCCCGCTCTTGACTAGACCCCCAGATATGCAAAGGTTCCCTCCCGAAACCATTTCCAAGTCTCCTGGAATGTTCTAATTAACATAGGAAAAGAATCCAAAGACTCTTCCAACAGAGAAAACATGATGACCAAAGGCAGACGATGTGATAGAAAAGAGGTGGGGACTGGTATACGAAAGTCCCAAACCCTCCTGTCCTGGTAGCTTCTCTTTCCAAACAGACCCAAGTTCATTTATCTGTAAAAACGCTCCAAAGTGAGCAGGGAGATAGAAACCCTCATCCTAAAAATGGTAGTGAATTTCCAACTCAGAACACTGGGTGATTAAAAGAATAGAGATGGGGGTGGGGGGTTCATCTAGAGAAGAGGGAGGGTGTTTCCCTGGATCAATGTGTACATATGTACATACACATCCATCCATGTACATAACAGACGTATGCTCATATGTATATACACGCATATACATATATGTCAATGTGTGTATGTGTGTGTATATATATATATATGAATAGTTTTCCTTGTTGGAAACACAATTTCATAAGCACATACACATATAGATAGATATGTATACATACATATATACACATACACACATATATATGCATCTATGCGTGTATCTACATCTATGTACGTATAATAGATACATATACACATAGATAGGTAGATAGAAAGACAGATAGTTAGCTAGTTAGCTAGCTAGATAGATAGATAATGTATGCACTTGTAAAATTCTGTTTCCAGCAAGGAAAACTATTAATAACATCTAGCATGAGACTCTTATTAGGGGGTCATATTACCCAAGTTCCTCTAAAATCCACCTGCTCAGACTGGCCGTGGGTGAGAAGAGTCAGCCTATTCATTTTTTTTCCCCCTCAGGGAAAGAGGTCTGTTGTTAGAGACGTATAATGACAACAACTTTGACCAACGCTCTGACATTTCTAAGCATTTCCACATACATACATTAATCATTTAGATCAGCGGTTGGCAAACTCTTTCTCCAAAGGGACAGACAGTAAGTGGCTCTGTGTACCAGTCGGTCTCCGTCACAATTGTTCAACTCTGTCCTAGGAGTGTGACGGCACCGCAGACACTGAGTAAATGAATGGACACGGCTGCATGTCAATAAAACTGCATTCACAAAATGGGGGGGCAGGCTGTATGTGGCCCCAAGACCATCGTTAGTCAGCCCCTGAGTTAGATGCTGTCAGTGACAGATAGGTGCCGTTTTTATTCCCATCTTACAGATGAGGAAACCAAGGCTCCGCAAGGTTGATTCTGTTCAGCCACTCAAGCCAGCATCAAACCCAGATGCTCGGACCCCAAAGCTCATGTTCTCTTTCTACTATATCATGTTTCAACATCTCTATCTTAAAAATAACAGATGAGGGCTTCCCTGGTGGCGCAGTGGTTGAGAGTCCGCCTGCGGATACAGGGGACACGGGTTCGTGCCCCGGTCCGGGAAGATCCCACATGCCGCGAAGCGGCTGGGCCCGTGAGCCATGGCCGCTGAGCCTGCGCGTCCGGAGCCTGCGCGTCCGGAGCCTGTGCTCCGCAACGGGAGAGGCCACAGCAGTGAGAGGCCCGCGTACCACAAATAAATAAATAAATAAATAACAGATGAAAGATGGGGGATGGGGGTTGGGGGGAGATAGTCTCTCTCTGAGCATGAGCTCATTCGTTTTGAGCTACCTGGGATAGTTGGGGCTCCTGGTATTACTGCCAATGGAAGAAAATAATAGACATGCTTCTCTCAAGGGCCACAGTTATTAAAGGATGAAAAATCCAGTCCTCTGAAAAATGTCAACCAGGGAGAGGAGACAGCCTCATGATGAAAAATAAATGAATAAATACACTTCCAACTGCAGAATTGGCATCCGTTTTGACACATAAATGTTTTAACTAAACATTTATATTTTGAGATAACTGTAGATCCCCACACAGAAGAAATAAAGCAGAAATTCCCTAGTGCCCTTTACCTGGTTTCTCCTATGGTAATTTCCTGCAAAACTGTGTCACAACCATGAGAGTGACACTGATACAGTCGAGATACAGAATCTGTCCATCGCACAGCGTCCCACACGTTGCCCTTTTATAACCACCCTCTCTTCCCTTCCATCCCCACCCCCCAGCAACCACTGATCCCTTCTCCATTTCTATATTTCTGCCATTTCCATCATATCGTACAAATGGAATCATACAGTCTGCAAACTTTGTGGACTGTTTTTTTCTTCCACAAAGCGCAGTTCTCTGGAGGTTCATCCAGGTTGTTTCAGACATCAGTATTTGCTTCTTTTTTTTTAATTAAAAAACTTTTTAACTGAAGTATAGTTGATTTACAACGTTGAGTTAGTTTCAGGTGTACAGCAAAGTGATTCAGATAGATTAGAGACAGATAGATAGATAAATAGATAGATATTCTTTTTCAGATTCTTTTCCATTATAGGTTATTACAAGATATTGAATCTAGTTCCCTGTGCTATATAGTAGGTCCTCGTTGTTTATCCATTTTATACGTAGTAGTTTGTACCTGCTAATCCCAAACTCCTAATTTATCTGCCCCCCTCTCCTTTCCCCTCTGGTCACCATAAGTTGGTTTTCTATGTCTGTGAGCCTGTTTCTGTTTTGTAAATAAGTTCATTTATATCATTTTTTTTAAGATTCCACATATAAGTGATATTATATGATATTTGTCTTTCTCTGTCTGACTTACTTCACTTAGTATGATCATCTCTAGGTCCACCCATGTTGCTGCCAATGGCAATATTTCATGGAGGTGCCTTAAAAAAAAAACTAAAAATAGAGTTACCATAGGATCCAGCAAACCCACTCCTGGGCATCTATCTGGAAAAGATGAAAATTCTAACTCAAAAAGATACATGCAGGACTTCCTGGTGGCGCAGTGGTTAAGAATCCGCCTGCCAACACAGGGGACACGGGTGCGAGCTCTGGTCTGGGAAGATCCCACATGCCGCTGAGCAACTAAACCCGTGCACCACAACTACTGAAGCCCGCGTGCCACAACTACTGAAGCCCACGTGCCACAACTACTGAGCCTGTGCTCTAGAGCCCGCGAGCCACAACTACTGAAGCCCGCGCGCCTAGAGCCCCTGCTCCGCAACAAGAGAAGCCACCGCAATGAGAAGCCTGCGCACTGCAACAAAGAGTAGCCCCCGCTCGCCGCAACTAGAGAAAGCCCGTGCGCAGCAACGAAGACCCAACACAGCCAAAACCAAATGAAGTAATTAATTAATTTAAAAAAAGATACATGCACCCCAATGTTCATTGCAGCACTCCGTACAATAGCCAAGACTTGGAAGCAACCTATATGTCCATCGACGGATGGATAAAGAAGTTGTGAGAGAGAAAGATATATATATGCAATCGAATAGCATTTGTTCCTTTATTATAGTGTGTCCAACCACTCACACGTTGAACTGTGAGGTCGCCTCCCGTCAGCCTCCGTCCCCACCGCTCTCTCTGCATCTTCTCTCCTCCGCCCCTCCCCAGCTGTGCGGAGGCAACAACAGCATCACACTATTTTCTCCCTTCTCCTGCGTGTGCCATACAGAGACCCTCTCTCTTCTTTTCAGCCTCTCGCAACCTGCTGGTTTCTTTCCTCGACCTGAGAACATCCTTAGATCTTCCCTATCCAGAAATCACATCTCTTCACCCAGATGTCCTTTCCAGCTGACAGTCCAGCACAGAATCTCTCTGAAAGGATAGTAAGAACATGCCTCTCGAAAGGACTGGAGGGCTGGGGACAGGAAAAGGAAGACTCTGTGCTGTGCTGGCGGGACATGACTACCTTTTGCACTGTGCACCTATTCCAACTGTACCATTCCATGCTCCCTGCCCCCGGGAGATCTTTACTTCAACAATATCGTTTTTCATGTGCCACGTATTGTTCAGTTCTTGGCCCCAGATTATTTAATCAAATCCCAGGCGTTAGACATTTTATCTGTTCCCCAATGTTTTCACACTATGATGACTGGCACAACAACCCTCTTCGCGCTCAAATCTTTGGCCACATCTCTGATTATTTCCTGAGGATAAATAGTGGAAAGCCAGTGACCCACCAGATAGGTTCCTAGAAGTGGACTATTGGGTCAAAAAGAGACTTCCCATCGCTTGTGCCAAGCTCTCCCTGTAGAAGGTATAAACGTAGATGCCCCTGGCAGCTCCTTTCCCCACACAGACTCCCAGCTTTGCATTTAATAAGTTAAAACACGTGGTCTCGTGCTGTTCATTTTCATCTCTTTTGTTACTGCTGAGGCTAACAATTGGTTCAATTTTTCATTTGCTATTACAGTTGGCCCTCTGTACCTGCGGATTCTGCATCCGTGGATTCAACCAACCACGAAGATGGAAACTATTTTTTTTTAAAATCCAGAAAGTTCCCAAAAGCCAAACTCGAACTTGCCACTTGCCAGCAACTATTTACATAGCATTAACTTTGTAGTAGGTATTGTAAGTAATCTAGAGAGGACTTAAAATATGCAGGAGGATGTGCATGGATTTTGTGCAAGTACTGTGCCATTTTATAAAGGGACTTGAGCACCCGTGGATTTGGGTATTCACGGGAGGTCCTGGAATCCAATCCCCTGTGGATACCAAGGGGGTGTTGATTGTCTAATTACATTTCCTCTTCCATGAATTGTCCATTCAGTCTTTGCTCATTTTTCTTTTAGGATCCTAGTCCTATTCTTATTAGTTTGAGTACTTTGTGCACTTAAGGTTATGACTCTAAAATATTTGAACAAGCATTTACTTTCATGGTTCATTTTTGGCTTTTCATTTTCTATAGGAAAAAAGTATACATATATCTATGGAAATTTTAAATATTAGGTGGTCAATCCATTTCTTTCCTTAGGGCTTTCTTTCTATTGTTTTTTACACTTGGAAAAAAAGAATTTCCTTATTCAGAGAGCACCTAAACACCATCACCCATATTTTCTTCTGTATTCTTCATTTTATTTATATATATATTTCCTTGATGCAATTAAAATTTATTTGGAATATGGGATGAGGTGAGACCGTTAACTGATTTTTTTCCCAGAGTCCATTTTTCCTGAAATTATTCATTAACTATTTATTAATCAAGCTTTCCCCTTCCGTTGTTTGGGAGTGCTTCCTTTAATGCAATTAAACATATCAAGTGGGGCTTCCCTGGTGGTGCAGTGGTTGAGAGTCCGCCTGCCGATGCAGGGTACACGGGTTCGTGCCCCGGTCCGGGAAGATCCCACATGCCGCGGAGCAGCTGGGCCCGTGAGCCATGGCCGCTGAGCCTGCGCGTCCGGAGCCTGTGCTCCGCAATAGGAGAGGCCACGGCAGTGACAGGCCCACGTATCACCTATCAAGTGATAGGGTTTTTTGTTTTTTTTGTTTTTTTTTTTTTGCTGTACACGGGCCTCTCACTGTTGTGGCCTCTCCCGTTGGGAGCATAGGCTCCGGACGCGCAGGCTCAGCGGCCATGGCTCACGGGCCCAGCCGCTCCGCGGCATGTGGGATCTTCCCGGACCGGGGCACGAACCCGTGTACCCTGCATCGGCAGGCGGACTCTCAACCACTGCACCACCAGGGAAGCCCCAAGTGATAGGTTTTTGAGTTCTCTCTTCTGTCCCTTGATCTTCATATTTATTCTTGATTTAAATCCACTCTCTTCAATTATTATAGCTTTATAATATGTTTACTGTTTGGTAGGGTAAGTCCCCTCCCATTACTTTTATCAAAAATTCCCAGTTACCTTGTCTTTATTCTTCTTAAGAAACTTCAGAATCATTTTGTCAAGTTCCTAAAACTCTAATAGGTTAATTAGTTCAACTAATCCTGTTACTGAACAAACTTGGGTCTGCTCGGCCGAAGAGCAGCAAAGCCAATCTACTGACACCGGGTTGTGGTGAAGGAAGGTACAGTGTTTATTGCAGGGCGCCAAGCAAGGAGAATGGGCAGCTCATGCTCAAAAGACCCAAACTCCCCAATAGCTTTCAGGGAAGGGTTTTTAAAGGGCACACCAGGGGTGAGGGTTGTAGGGTGACTGATCAGCTCATGCACAATTCTCTGTTCGGTGGTGAGGTAACAGGATGATGTTTCAGGAATCTCAATCATCAACCTTCTGCTTCCAATGGTCTGGAGTCTAAGTGCCAGTGGTCAGCAGGCAGTTAACTTCCCCCACCTGCTGGGGATTTTAGTATCTGCAAAACAACTCAAGGATATGCCACAGGACATTATCTAGAGCCCTTGAGGAGGAACTAAAGGTTCTTGACTTTGTTTTTTGGCTAAACTATTATTATTTTGTCTTGTTTGACTGCCTTCCTTTGTTTCTGCATCATTTCTCACTTCTCTGATTAAATCTGCTCTTTGGAACTCAGCAAAGGCCTAAGAGGCTAAAGCTTTTCTACAAACAAGAGGCAGGGGGGCAAGGGGGTGTATTTCTCCCCGGGAAGGCCCCACAGGGTCTTGCTGGCTTTCAATTCTACCCCCCCCCCCAACATATTCTCTATCTGTTCATGTCTTTTTGTTTCCACTGTTACTCTCTAGGTCTGTCCATCGCTTTCCTGGTAAATAATTGATTTTTCTCCTAGTGGACTTATAAGTTGGTTTACTTAGGATATCCGGAGGCCCCCGTTAAGGAAATCAGCTGGTACGTACAACAGCAGGTTAAACTCTAACTACACAATCAGTGCTCTCCACGCACCAACTGCGGCAAACTATATCATTGTTCCAAAATGTCTGTTGTCCCTCCCCAAGGGAGGATTGTATTTTCTTGCCCCATGGGTAACAGCCTTGGTCACATGAGTTGCTTTGGCCAATGAAACATATGCAGAGGTGCTAAGTGTCATTTCTGAACCAACTCCATGAAGCATCTCCTGACCCCCTGCAGAATGTCACACCTCCCTCTTCACACTTGGTGTGCACGTCCCTGGTGACGGTGACGGGCTTCACTTTCCTTTACAGCCATTTGTGAGCTGTTGGCTCCTCCCTAATCACAGAGAGCCCTCTTGACGGCACAGACTGCGTCTCAGTCACCTCAATATTCCCTGTGGCAACTGCCACACCCACCCATGGCAGGTGATCAGCCTGCGTAACTGCTGCATCAGGGATGGCAAACACCTCTGGTTTGAACTGTAAGGTGAAAGTTGGGACGGTCTTCTTCCATTCCTTCTCTCCAGCCACCCTAAGACCCATTCTAATTCTAAAAATAATCACAGTGGTTTGTCAAGGGGAGATTTCCATATGCCTGTAAAACCCCATCATTGACATTTATACCTATGTCCCACTTCTTTCCACAATTCAGTATATTTTTCCACTCTTTATGCCCAGCCAATGGAAACTGGATTTAAAAATAGGCCAATGTATTACAGGAAACATCTTGATCCTAGACAAAAAAAAAAAAAAAAAAAACAGAGAGGGACCCTTCAAAAGAAATGGACGGTGTGGCTGCCCTGCCTGCTTGAGGACAGAAAGGGTCCTCGTGCCATATGTGTTGTACTTGGCTGCCCCCTTGCTGACGCTGTCCATAGCCATGTCACCAGCCTCATCCTATTCTAGCTGAGAGAGGGAGGGAGGGAGGGAGGGACGGAGGCTTTGAAGAAATAACCTTCCCAGGAAATGTCTCCTGAAGCTGTCTGCACAGGAAATATGTGCAAAGGAAGGAGGAGAAGAGAGAAATGTGGAACGGATCTAGTTTATTCTCAACTGACACATCATGGGGAACGTTTTCTATCATATTTCCTTGTTCAGAGTAGGAGATGGGGTGTTTTCCCTTCTCTCCTTCCTCTGTAACCTGCCTTTGTTTTTCTGAGAGAAGGCTTTTTTGCTCACTTCTACTCTCTCACCTGTAAGCTCTCCCTCTACTCTCTCCTTTAAGGCAAAGACTTGTTTCCGCCCTGCCTTCTAGAGTCGAAGAGACATTGACTTTTCAAGCTGGGAGGAGACTAATCAATAGTCTACAGGGCTTTCTCATTTTCTGGAGGGTGAGCATCCTAGGAATTCCTCTCCTCTTATATTTCACATCTTCCATTAAGGATTTTCAATTAAAAACCAGGACTGAAGAATCCAATTCATGAAAAGGCTCCCAACCAGAGCCCCTGAGAGAGGGATTTCTGAGCTTGGAGGGTGTTTTCTAAGCTTGAGGCAATATTTACATGGCCAAGGGCACCTCAGAAGCAGTGAGGTGTCTGTAGGGCCCTCGACATCGGGAAATGACATTTGGAGGGCCCTCGTGCATTTCACAACGCCCGTTACTTTTCAGACTGTCTGTACATCTCATCTCCTCCCACGACATCAATAAAGGAGGCAAATATTTTTTCACTTAAAAAAAAAAAAAAAAAACTGAATCCATGGGAGGTAAAATAATTTGCCAAAGGCTGTCCATCACGTTACTGCAGGGCTGGGATTCAGCTTTCCACATGCACGTATGCGGTCTCCATCCCTGTTCCTGGCACCGACTCCTAAAACCCCTGGAATTTCCTAAGTGCTGAGAGCCGTAAAGGTGTCTTTTGTTATGTTAAGGAGGTGACTTTTGAAAGGGACCTGAGGGTGGCAGCTGGTTGCCAGGGGAACCAATCACGTGATTGGAGGGTTAGAACTTTCGGTCCCACCCCCTCCCACATCCATCCTGGGAGCGGAGAGGGGCTAAAGGTTGAGTCAGTCACCAGCTGCCAGTAATTTAATCAATCATGCCTACATAATGAAGCCTCCATACCCCAGAAGGACAGGGTTCGGGGTTCTGAGAGCTCCCAGGTTGGTGAACATGTGGAGATGCCAGGAGAGTCGAATGCCCAGAGAGCATGGAAGATCCCCACCCTGTCCCCAGACCTTGCTGTACGCATCTCTTCCGTCTGGCTGTTCCTGAATTATATCCTTTGTAATAAACTGGTAATCTAGTCGGTAAAATGTTTCTCTGAGTTCTAGGAGCTGCTGTAGCAAATTAACCAAACCCAAAGAGGGGATCACTGGAATCTCCAATCTACAATCGGTGGGTCAGAAGCACAGGTGACAACCTGGACTTGTGACTGACATCTGAAGTGTGTGTGTGTGGTGGGGGGAGGCAGTCTTGTGGGGCTGGGCCCTTAACTTGTGGGATCTGATGCTGTCTCCAGGTAGAGAGTGTCAGAGTTGAGCTGAACTGTAGGACACCCAGCTGGTGTTGGGGACTTGCTTGCTGGTATGAGGACCCCTCCAAAACCCACACACAAACACACTGGAATTGGTATCAGAATTGACAGGCAGTGCCATTCAACTCTACTCTGAACAATGAAAACATTAACACTTTTTAACCCTCTCCCATTTTCCTTCCTCCAACCTCTTAATTGTTGTTGGTTGTATTTTTTTAGCTTTGTCAAGATTTATAAATATTTCCAAAATAACCGTAAGACGCCCCCTAAAAACCTCTTACTTAAGTGGATGATTCAGTACGTACCACTATTTGTAAAACTGTATTTTCTCCATTCCTGAGTTCTTTATTTCAATTTATTTCTTGGTTGGTTTGATTTCAATAAGAATATTCCCTGCTTGAGAACACTTTTTGGTTGCCTTTATAAGCTAAGGACAACGTGTCTGGGTATAAAATTATTGAGTCACAGTTCTTCTCTTTGGAGTTCGGTAAACATTGCTCCACTGTGTTCCTGCACTGATGTTGTATGAATCCTTTTGCTACCGTGTTTCCATTGCTGGGTTTTATCTTCAAATAACTTTTTCAAAAGGAAATAAAACCTCAGAATCATTAGACTTCTCCAATATTTGGAAAAGACAGCCTGTTGCCTTTACATACGAATGCAGGGAGAATCAATAACCAGAAGAAATCATCAGATATACAGAAGATGTTAGGTGGTGATAAGTGTTAACAGAGAATAAAGCATTTAATAGACATGCCTCCTCTATTTTCTAGCACTGAATATTAATGTGGAGAAGTCTAAGGTCCTATTTTCCCTTCTAAATATTATTACCTTTCATGCCCAAATGCCTGAAAAATTCATTCTCCTTAATGCTCATTTAACTGAACCCAAGTAGTTTTAGCATCAACCAAACTGTCTAAATTTTAGCAGGAACATAGTGTACTCCCTTGAGCTGAAATCCAGCACTTCCTCCATCTCCAGGAAAGTTTCTTCCCACTTTGAATACTTTTTGGTTCCACTTGTTGATTTCTCCACTCATCCTTATGTTGGATTGTTTTTGCCCTCCATAGCGCTTACATTCTTTTTAATTACTTTACTTTCTTTTTTCTATTTCCTCTGGGCCAGAGACGATTAGGGTGGACTGTCCAAAACTGTCATTTCTTTGTGGGTCAAAATCAGCAATTTCATATGGTTCAACCTAGTCTGGAGATTCCTTAGAGCTTCAGTGGTAGCTGAAGTTATGGGAACAATGCTATTCTCCCCTTGTGTCCTAAAGGAAAATCGTTCCCATAAGCTCCCATCAGAATTTGCCTTACGTCTCATTGGCTAAGACTGGGTCACATGCCCACCTCACTGACCAATCACTGTCAAAGGTAACAGCATGGACTTACTGACTTATCTCAGTCAGGATTCATCCTGTCTCAGGGCTGGACACTGGCCACCCAAACAAAACCAGGATTTGGGGTTAGCAAGGAAGAAGGAAGGATGGCTGTTAGAGAGGTGACTTAGACGGGGGGTAGGTTTAGGTGATAGCATGGCTTTAGGGGTCAGTGCTCATACAGTTTTCTGGGAGACTCATACCAACAACCCAGGGTCAGGGAATGATACTTAACTAAACTTCCTGGCTCTTCAGAGGAGGCTGGTCGCTGTCAAGGATGAAAGGGATGAGGTCAAGGGCTCAGAAAGCATGGGAGGTTCCGAAATAACATGAAGGAGCTGCCTTTCTGCATTACTGGAAAAACGCTAGGAAGAAGAGACTGGATGTCTGGCTCTGCTGCCCCTTTAACTGGCCTCATATGAACCTGTTAAACAACAGATGAAGAACGAGAGTTTTGGCGGGTTTTTTGTTTGTTTGTTTTAAGGAAAAGCGATTCAAGGACTGAGTTGCGGAGGACACTCATTTCAAAACTCTTTTCCAGGGCAGCTGGCACCTTGGACATTTTTGCAAATGCAAAGACGGAGCCTTTGCAGTAGCTTTTTACTTTCTCACAGCAGCTCCCGAAAAGGGGAGCTGCCAGCGTGAAATGAAAAGACAAAGAGAGGCTTTTCCCTCTGCCTCCTGATGTCCTTTTGGGGATCCTGATCTACCAAAGAGAGAGAGAGAGAGAGAGAGAGAGAGAGAGAGAGAGAGAGAGAGAGAGAGAATTTCCATTTTGAAAACAGGCCAGCCTACTCTTGTGTTCACTAAACTCCCCAAGCCCGGATCCCAAGGCAAGCTCACCGCCTCCTGGTCTGTAAAATGCCAAGTTAAGGAAATCTCTGCGCTCTCAGATTTTGCATCTGGAAAGCAGGGGTGAATGCATCCCCTCCTGCCCTACGGGCCATGTGGTAGAGGATAAGTGAGGTCACCTCTGAGCCAGGGATTAGTCTCCAATCCCTCCCTCCCCTCAAAACTGTTCCACAGCGCCCTCTCCAGCAGGAGCTCTGAATATTTTTAATCACGCATCCCCAGGAGGAAACCACACGAGCACTGTGTCGATTGGGTCCTTCCGGAAGTGGATGCTGAGTTAGGAGGGCAAGAGGTTCACGGGGGGTGACACCTGTGACAGACAAAGGGGAGAGGAAGCAGGACCAGGCTGGGCAGATCTGAGGGTCTCAGCCAGCCCACCAGGGCTCCAGAGCAAAGACTGCCTATTAGGGAGGTACTACGTGGGGCAGAAATGGCCAGCCCTGGGTCCCTGCCTCGCTCAGGCTGGCTGGCTGGCAGGCTGCCTCTGCTCAAAAGCAAAGATGGAGCCTAGATGCACATGTAACAGCTGGAGGCTGCAGTGGAGCAAGATCTTTCTGGAAGGCAGGTCTGAGTGTGCGCCTCCACAGTGGCCATGCATGCATGCGTGTGCGTGTGTGTGTGCGACACCCTAGGAAACAGCCCCGTGCACACGGCCCGGGGGGAGCCCTCCCCCTCCTGCTTCCTGAGTCGTGTCCAGCAGCTACTGATTATTCCTTAGACCCCCACGAGCTGCAGGGCCAGCTCTTTGCATTCACTTGTTTAAAACTGGAGTTGCAGTATCAAAACCCTATCGCTTCAGTGGGTTTTTTTTGTTTTTTTTTTTTTTGCGGTACGCGGGCCTCTCACTGCTGTGGCCTCTCCCGTTGCGGAGCACAGGCTCCGGACGCGCAGGCTTAGCGGCCATGGCTCACGGGCCCAGCCGCTCCGCGGCATGTGGGATCTTCCCGGACCGGGACACGAACCCGTGTCCCCTGCATCGGCAGGCGGACTCCCAACCACTGCACCACCAGGGAAGCCCCTATCGCTTCAGTTTTTACGACATAAACTCACAAAGGTCCGTGCCAAACTTAACTACATGCCGATCTTGTCCTTCTCTGGGTCCTGGAGTAAAGGAGCCACCAGGAGACAAGACGCTTCAGATCCTAAAAGGGGAGAAATACCTACTTTGCAAAACTGTCTCCAATCTGGCTCCACGATTATTTACTTCGCCCACGTGTTGAAAAATCCCCCAACGCGTGATTCATTCCAGAAGGGTGTGGGAAAGGTCGCACGCTCAGCCTCCAAGTGAAGCCCAGATACAGCTTCCGGTTCCGGAGGTTACAGAGAAGCGGAGCTTCCCCGACTCTTCCGGTGTGGATGCTCCCAGGACCAAGGAGCCCCAGGTCACTCCTCGGGTGCTTGAGAGGCACAGAACTGTGTGCTTGACTTATGTGCTCTCTGCTCTTCGCAAACTTAGAATGTGAAGCCAAGGAAAAGAGATAAAAGAAAACGCGGATGTAACAGCTTGGGAGGAGAGCTGAATAGTTTGATGGCAGTGGCGGCACAGTCATTTTATAACATCACACATAACACCGCGCTCATCACTGCTGGAGGCCAAGTCCCCTGCCCCCAACCCCGAGAGCAGATGTTTGTCTCGTGTGTTCATTTATCTTTTCAGAGAACTTGCGTCAGGGCCTGACTTCAAATGTTGCTTGAAATCGGCTCTCCTCCTAGTATTTAAGTTTCGTGGAGGAACTGAGGCATCACAATAGAAATATGAATTAAGGAATATGGAGAGCTGCTCTTTTTTCTTCTCTTGTGCTTTAGAAAGTCTGGCTCCTTTGTGTCTGGGGCGGGGCTGTGGTCCACAGCGACTTCTAATGTATTTGATCTGCGTGTCTTGTCCCTTGATGAAGCGCGGGCGGCAGAGACGGAGAGAAATCAAGACCTGTTGCCAATGAGCACAGAAGTTCTTCCAAATGCCGCGTGCACACACACTCTCTGCCCCGCTCCTACTTTTAGGGTTGAATCCTGATCAGTCCCGTGGCCCAGAGCAGTGCTTCTCAACCAGAGACATTTTGTGCCCCCTCCTTCCCCCCCGGGGACGTGGGACAATGTCTGGAGGCATTTTTGATTGTCACAACTGGGAGGATGCTTTGGGCCTCTCATGGGCGGAGGCCAGGGACGCCGCTCAACATCCAGTAAGGGCCCAGGATGGCCCCACAGCAAAGAATGACGCATCCCAAATGCCAGTGGTGCTGAGGCTGAGAAACCGTGGCCTCAAGTAACACAATACACGGGCAGCTTCTTATCGTTTTGTCTTGTTGCATTCTTCAACTTCATGATGCAAAAAACAAAAACCACACACCCTTGAAAATAAAGCCTTTCGGCTGGCCCTCAGGCCCGCGGCATTTCAGGATGACAGTGGCCAGTAACAGAAATGGTGAAGCTGGGGGTGGCCTTTGCGTGAGGCACCTGGGCGGCCTCCTGGGTCACCTGGGAGCCTGGCTACAAGCTCAGATAGAGGTGACTGGAGTGCTGGTTTTCCGAGAGCCCTTTCCCTCAGTCATGCCAAGGACCTTGTATACGATTTGCAGTGATTAGGTGGGGCAGGAATGTGTCTTCAGCCAGCCGGGTGCCGTATCCCTCGCACGGCTACTGCTTTGTGTACAGCGAGCTGCAGGCATTACTCTTCTGAACGGCCACACAGAGCGCCGGGCAGAGGTCAGGGAGGGGCGTAGAGGGCAGCCCCTGACTGGTCCTTGACTTAGGTGCTCTCAGCTCTTTGTGAACGTAGGACGTGCTAAGGAAGGGGAGCTGGTCTCTTGGCAGCTCTGATGGTCATACTTAGGGATGCGGGAACCCCCTCAAATCTGCAGGCCTGGGAAGAAGAAATGCCTGAGAGCCGATACTCGGCCGTCTCCTGTGTTCATCGTCATGGAGATAAATGCTTCTGTAAGAAGAGTTCTTGGCCTCCGATGAGGGCAAAGACAGAACTTCTTATGAATCAGGCGACTCTAGGATAACCACCATAGAAGAGAAACATGTCCTGGTTGCCTTGAGGGCCCTAATATGGGGAAAGATTCACTTCAATTTGAATCCATCAGCTCTAATAAATTCACTCTCTATTCATTGATGGTTGAAAAGATAATGAAAGTAGAAACAGGAGACAATTAAGAATTAAAGATAGGGCTTCCCTGGTGGCGCAGTGGTTGAGAGTCCACCTGCCGATGCAGGGGACACGGGTTCGTGTCCCGGTCCGGGAAGATCCCACATGCCGCGGAGCGGCTGGGCCCGTGAGCCATGGCCGCTGAGCCTGCGCGTCCGGAGCCTGTGCTCCGCGGCAGGAGGGGCCACAGCAGTGAGAGGCCCGCGTACCGCAAAAAAAAAAAAAAAAAGAATTAAAGATATTGCTAACTTTTAGGTTTATACTGATGGAGCTGGTGTAATCTCATTATTGCAATGAGGTCATACAGTTGGGAAAAGCCTCCCCTTTCTGACTGTCAGGCATCCAGGCATCTTGCTTCGAGACGGGCCCACCTGTGTTAGCAAAGGTGGAGACGCAGATATTCCTGCTCCCTGGTAGCCCAGGTGCAGGCACATGGCCGAGCTGTGACCACCTAGGTACCGTGCTGGGGTGAACAGTGTCCCCCCCAAAATCATGCCCACCGTGAACCTGTGAATGTGACCTTATTTGAAAATACAGCAGCCATACAGACACCCCTGCTTGGGACCTTGAACCCTGAGGGTGTGATACAGAGCCCAGTGTCGGAGGACTGGCCGCCCAGGTAAAATGGTACGAACTTTTGGTTCTTAATTTCCTTTTCCTGCCCCACCAGGAGCAAAAGAAATCTGCTTGGTTTCATCCATTTCCCTTTTTCATTCTTTCGGAGTTTCCATCCCCCGATAAACTGTTCCATGGGTGACGATGTTTTTCGAACAAAGGATAAGGTCATTCTACCCTACTGCAAACTCACCCAGGGCCAAATCACGGGGCTGCTGAGCGGGCAGCACAGAGAAATGAACCATAGCTGATCACTTCCGACTGTGGGCTCCAGGGCCAATTTCCCAGCCACTTTCCGAGTTAATTCTATCTCTGCAAGCGCCGTGTGGAAGATGGAACTTGTTTCCTAGGTGTGCACACCACGTTCCATTTTTAACATCATGGGCTCAAACATGAGGGAGAAATGGATTTTTAAAGTTGGGCGATCCCATAAAAAAGAAGCATTACACAGGGTCTTTTGAATTTTCTTGGATGGAGGGCGTGCTGCTAACTCAGCCTTAACCACTTAATACAAGAAGTTCAGGATGCATCAAACTTCATGGGCAAGTTGGAAAAGGGATTTCTCTTTTAATCCACAAGGCAGAGTGAAGTGGCTGGACTTCCACCTTACACCAAACTTGGGTCAAAGACTGTCTCAGCCGGAAACACGGACCGTGCCTGGGTGGATGCCAGGAACTGTGCCAGCCCTGCCTCCCTCCTGAGAGGCTGCAGTATTATTACCCCCATTACACAGTAGGGCAAACTAAAGCCACATGGCCGGTGTGAGACGGTTCTTGATTCAAAGCCAGAACCCATGCACTTAACTGCCCCTTGGTGACGAAAAGGGGAGTCTAAGGGAGAATGGGGGAAAAATATATAAATTTTCAGGGAAACATTTGTACCTTAAACTTAGTAAGATGTGTTGGGGGAAAGATCAATATTTATGTAAGTCGGTATATGTGTGTACAAATCAGCCTATTAACTGGGGATCTAGTCATGACCAAAGATACCACCTTACTTCAATGGACCAAAAGCATCTTATATTTTCATTTTATTTAATACATCTATTTTCACTCACTAATACCATCTCTTTCAAAAGTATGAACGAAAGATCACTTAAATCCTTTCTTTATCTGCCGCTTCATTTATTTTGTAAATCGAACAGACTTCTCCCACTGACTTATAATGTCAAGAAGGCTTTCTATTTGTATGAAAATGATTTCAGGTTTCATCTTGCTTAAAATGCATGTATTTCGGGGCTTCCCTGGTGGCGCAGTGGTTGAGAGTCCGCCTGCCGATGTAGGGGACGCGGGTTCGTGCCCCGGTCCGGGAAGATCCCACGTGCCGCGGAGCAGCTGGGCCCGTGAGCCATGGCCGCTGAGCCTGTGCCCGCGTACCGCAAAAAAAAAAAAAAAAAAAAAAAAAAGCATGTATTTCTTCATTTCAACACTATCATGCTCCTATTTAAATAATACAAATACCTCCCACTTTTAAAAAATACAGACTTTCCACTTGAGAAATACTTCCCACTTCACATATTGAAATTTGCATTTAGAGGAGATCTGGGTAGCGCCTGAGGCAGGACATGGAGCCTCTCCTTTCCTAAACCTGGGTCCGGCTCCTCTGGTCCCTCTTCTCCCCAGGCCTCACCCATGGGCCCCGTCTTCTGTCTGCTGGTCTGGCCGTAGCAAGGATCCTGCTAAGTCCCTTTAGAAAGGATCTCTTACCCTTGATATCTGATCGCCTTGTCCTACCTTCAGCAAGAATCCCGCTAAGTTGGTTTAGCAAGAATCCCTGCCCTTGATGTTTCCTCTTCTATCCAACGACCCGACCCGTCATTGACTATAAATCCCCAGCTGTCTTTGCTGTATTCAGAGTTGAGGCTGGCCTCTCCTTCACTGAGACAGTCTTGACACCTACAGTCCTAAATAAAGTCTTCTGTACTATTTTCACAAGTGTCAGAATAACTTTTTTTTTTTTGTGGCTGTGCCACACGGCTTGCGGGATCTCAGTTCCCTGACCACGGATTGAACCCAGGGCCACAGCAGTGAAAGCCTGGAATCCTAACCACTAGGCCACCAGAGAACTCCCCAGAATAACTTTTTTGTTTTTTAACAGGCAAAACATCTCACCACTTGAAACCATCTGAGTGAAAGAGTATTATTAATATAATGCAATATATTAAAAACCCATATATTTAAAAACCAATATTCAAAGTAAGAGTGCTCCGAGAGCATTCCAGAACATGCCTTCTTTCTCTACTCTCCCAGGTGGTCTTGTTCACGCCTACAGAATTCAGAGGTGATTCTCAGCCATTCCCCCCATGTCATCCCAACATAAGTCCCATCACTTCCGACTGGACCAATTGTTCTCCCCAACTCCCCCCCACTGTCCCCTCTCCTCTCCAACCCACCACCACCACCAGTCACTGCCCCACTGAAAACTCCCCCGTGGCATTCAGAATAGTGGATACGTTACAGACCTCCTAGCTCTGGGCCACCCAATCCCTTCCAGCCTTCCAAAACACATCCTATGTTCCAGAACCTTCTGGCCTTTCCACCTTTGCTCTCGACATCATGACATCCTAGAACATCCCCAGTGCCAGCTCACACCCACCTGCATGTCTGAGCTTGACTCCTCTGACCTCAGGCTCGCGCTGAGATGTGCTGTGGCTGCCTTACCTTCCCTATGGGGGCGGGAGAATCACCAGCCGGGAAAACGCTTCATTTCTTTGCCACCCACAGCGCCTAGCCCGATGAATCAGACGTGGTGGGTATTCAGTAAATGCCCATTAAGCAACTGAACAAACGTCACCATTGAATTCAGCAGGACAGAAA
Source organism: Aethalodelphis obliquidens (assembly GCF_003676395.1). Classification (NCBI taxonomy): domain Eukaryota; kingdom Metazoa; phylum Chordata; class Mammalia; order Artiodactyla; family Delphinidae; genus Aethalodelphis; species Aethalodelphis obliquidens. The sequence goes on along the minus strand of NW_020837972.1, from coordinate 18,357,130 downwards.
ACACGGACGGAAAATCTGAAAAGATTTGTTTTCTAGAAGGACATTTGATCCCTGCTTGCCAGGCCTGACGAATTTAAATCATTCAAAGCGAGCAAGCGCCCTCTTGTGGCCACAGGATGACGGCACATCACAGAAAAGAGTTCAATTACGGAGTTCTGAGATTTCCCACCTGGGGGTTTTCTTCCTCCTGACCGTAGGCAGGGGCGCAAAGAAACCATTCCCGTGAGGAACCCAAGGTCAACGCAAGTGGCTCAGTAGCTCACTCGGAGAATTTAGCTCCTCCTCATGCCAACCAGGTAACAGGAACTGTGGCTACATCAGGGAATTTGATCCCTCCCGCTTGAAAAGCCCACCAACTAATTGCAACGTGGGGACCTTGATTGGATCGTGGCTAAAACAAACCAGCAGGGACTTCCCTGGTGGTCCAGTGGTTAAGACTTCGCCTTCCAATACAGGGGGCGCAGGTTCCATCCCTGGTAGGGGAGCTAAGATCACATATGCCTCGGGGCCAAAAAGCCAAAACATAAAACAGAAGCAATATTGTAACAAATTCAATAAAGACTTTAAAAATCATCCACATCAAAAAATAAATAAATAAAATAAAACAAACCAGCAGTAAGAGGCATTTGGGAGAATCAGCAACAAAAAAACCTTGTACGCAAATGTTCGCTGCAGCCTTGTTCATTAGTGACGGAAAAAAGAAACAGCCCAAGGGTCCACCAACGAATAACGGTGGTATATCCATATACTGGGATAACACACGGCGATAAGAAGGAGGAAACTATTGAGACACACACGACGTGGATGAGTATTACACATCGTGCTGCATTAAGAAGGCTCACACAAGAGTACATTCTATTTAACCGAAGTTCCAGAAGAGGCAATGGTAGGAAAAATTGGAACAGGGGTTGCCTGTGGTTGGGGGGGGGGCTTGACTGGGGCCTGGGGGAACTTTCTGGGGCGATGATAATGTTCTGTAACTTGATAGGGGTTTGGGTTACACAGATGTATGCATTTGTCTTAACTCATCAAATGTTACACTTAAAATGGGTGTTTATCATTATATATGTAAATTTTACCCCAAAAGGAACAAAACGACAACAAAAAGATGCTAAATCTTATAAATGATATGCCGATGCTGAAGTGTTTGGGGAGAAGAATACTGAGATCTGCATCTTGCTTTGAAATGCACTGAAAAGCTAAGATGGATTAATGGACAAACAGAAGGATGGCTAGATGGACAGGTACGTGATAAAGCAAACAGCAAAATGTTAATTGCAGGACTAGTGGTGGTGGATATGTATATAGATGTTCACTGTAAAATTCTTTCCGCTTGTCTGACGTTTGAAAAAAAATATGATAAAATCTTGGGTGGAAAGATATTGGGGGATATTTGGATATAGACTGAGCAGTAGATGACTGAAAAAATTCTGTTCATCTTTACGTATGATGGTGCTGCTGTGGTTAATAGGAAAATGTCCTTATGTTCAGAGATCCATATTCAAGTATTTAGAGTGAAGCGTCATAATGTGTGAAACACACTTTAAAATACTCCAGGGAGAAAATGAAGCTAAGGGCTTCCCTGGTGGCGCAGTGGTTGAGAGTCCGCCTGCCGATGCAGGGGATATGGGTTCGTGCCCCGGTCAGGAAAGATCCCACATGCCGAGGAGCGGCTGGGCCCGTGAGCCATGGCCGCTAAGCCTGCGCGTCCGGAGCCTGTGCTCCGCAACGGGAGTGGCCACAGCAGTGAGAGGCCTGCGTAGCGCAAAAAAAAAAAAAAAAAAAAGAAGCTAAAATTGCAAAATGTTAATAATTGTTGTATCCATGTGATGGATGTATGGGTGTCAATTATTCCATTTTCCGTCTTCGAAGTGTTTCAGAGTAAAAAGGAGACACGCTCTCTCAAGGAGCTTGAACTCCAACAGTGAGTGAAAGTTCTGTCCCTTTTCCCTTGTCTGCTCGCATTGTTATCTTTTTCCTTTTAAAAATTAAGTCCATGATGAGGATGAAGAAAATCCGTTGATAATGTGTCATCTGGCGATGAGCATCTCATCAGAAGGGAAGTGTAAAGAGAATGAGCGAATGATAAGATAAAAGACACAGTTAACAAGGAAGCACGTAATGCAAAGGGAGAGGACAGGTGCCTGTGAGAAGGAGGGACTTTACCTGTTCCCATAATTCTAGACAGAATATTTGCAAACATGCCCGGCCCCCCAGGCTTCCTGTCTTGGTCACTGTCATTCCCTGGTATCTACCTCCAAAGTCAAGACCGAGATGCTGCTTGCCATATCCCATCAGCCACCAAGTCCAGGGTCTTCTGCCTCCTACATCTCTCTCTCCAGTTAACCTTGTGCCCCTCAATGACCTCGTCTGTTTACTGGGCATGATGACACCTGCTTCCTGAGTTGTTGTCAGGATCGAATACTATAGCATAGTGTGTCTGCTGCAGCCAGAATACACAACTGTGTGTTTCTTTATTTCCCTTGCGCACACCTCCCTGGCACTTAAAGCCCTCTCCCAAGCTCTCTAAATATATCACCCAGATGCTTCAACTTCCAGCAATAACGTCTTACTTACAGTTTCCCCAACGCACGTCATAACTTCACGCTCCAGGTCGTCATGTAAATCAGCAGCTCTCAAAGTGTGGTCAACAGGTCCCCATGGTCCCAGCATCAGCATCCCCTGGGAACTTGATAGAGACAAAAATTCTCAGGTGCCACCCCACACCCACGGAATAAGAAAATCGGGGTGGGGCTCGGTGATCTCTTTTCACGAGTCCTCCAGCTAATTCTGAAGGATGATGAATTGTGAGAACCATTGGGGTATTCCATCTCCTCTGCTTGGAGTATGCTTTCTCATTGTACCTGTCAAACTCCTATGCATCCCTTAAAGCCCCCCTGTAGGAAGCCTCTCCTGGATCCATAGCCCTAGATAAGGTTATTCATGCTTACCTCTGCACTAACGCTGTACCTTGATCCTACTTCTTCTGTAGGTGTTCTATGACCCCGTGCTATAGTTATTTGTTTGGAAGTCTTTCTCTCCACCTAGGCTAAACAAAGGTAGTAAGGAGCATGTTTGATATCATCCTCTGTATTTTCAGCCCTTAGCAAGTAAGTGCCTTTCACTCAAGGAAAGTTCACCTGCTTAAGCTGCCTGGTGGCCCAACTAGCTGTCCAGGTGAAGCAGGTAACTCCCTAACTGATAGAGCAGCGGTTTGAGATTCAGGATACCTGGTGGAGGTGTTTGCTTTGAGTGTACTTTTATTTTATTTGAAAATCATATATATCCATCCTTCAATTTCATTTATAGGAAGAGTCGAATATTGGCAATGTTGTAACACCTTTAAATTTCTTAAATGCATTTTCTGATTATCCTTAAGCTGCAATGATTTCCCTCCAAAGATGGTAGCACTTTGCTTTCAATTCGATCCAATAACATGATGTGTGATGTGTTCACCCAGATGGTAGAAAAGACTGGCTGACATGCCTTTTGCAGGAGATGCGGCTGTTTACCAGAAGCGAGTCCTTGGCCAGGTTAAACTCTCTAATAGTAGTAATGACAGCCAATATTTACTGAACGCTCCGTCTCTGCAAGGCCCTGTACTCATCTCCCTTCAGCTTTACAAGAGCCATATGCAGTAGGTACAGATCCTATTCCCACCTTACAGGTGAGGAATCTGAGGCACAAAGAGGTCAAGCAACTTGCTCAAAATCACGAAGCTAAATAGGGGACCAGGATCACAGCCAGGAAAAGTGCCTTCAAAATCCACTCCCGGGCTTCCCTGGTGGCGCAGTGGTTCAGAGTCCGCCTGCCGATGCAGGGGACGCGGGTTTGTGCCCCGGTCCGGGAAGATCCCACATGCCGCGGAGCGGCTGGGCCCGTGAGCCATGGCCACTGAGCCTGCGCGGCCGGAGCCTGTGCTCCGCAACGGGAGAGGCCACAGCAGTGAGAGGCCCGCGTACCGCAAAAAAAAAAAAAAAAAAAAAAAAATCCACTCCCACTGTGATGGGTTTTTTGTTTTGTTTTGTTTTGTTTTGTTTTTCTGACTCGGCATTCTAAATATTCCTCCAAGGTGCCTTTCCCTTTTTTTGGTTGCTCTTTTTTCACTGTGTTTAATATACACCATGTTTACCATTTTAGCCATTTTTAAGTGTATGGCTCAGTGGCGTTAAGTACATTCACACGTGTGCAACCACCATCCATCTCCAGAGCTTTTTCATCTTCCCCAAAACAAACTTTGTCCCCATTAAACACTAACCCTCCATTCCTCCTTCCCCAGCCCCTGGCACCCACCCTTCTACATTCTGTCTATGAATTTGACTACTTTAGGTATCTCATATAAATGGAATCACATGACATTTGTACGATACTCAGCATAACGTCCTCAAAGTTCAACCATGTTGAAGCATACATCAGAATTTCCTTCCTTTTTAAAGCTAGTAGCCCATTGTGTGGATAAACCCCATTTTGCTTATCTGTTCATCCATCAATGGACACTTGGGTTGCTTCCACCCTTTGGCTATTATGAATGATGCTGCTGTGAACATGGGTGTACAAATATCTGTTGGCGTCCCTCCTTTCAAGTCTTCTGGGTACGTACCCAGAAGTGGGATTGCTAGATAGTATGGTGATTCCAGGAGACCTGGTTTCTTGCTTAGCTTTGCCCCCTCACTTTTGTAAGTCACTGAACACTCTTTCCAGTGTCCCATGCATAAAATGAAGACGGAATACCTTTTTCCCTTTGAATTACTATGACTATGACAATGATAAGTACATTAAGACAGAGATATCAGCTTCTGAACTATAAAGGGGGCTTATGAGTTCCATATATTGTTGACTGGAGGGGGAGAAAAGGAGGCAAAGAAGGAATATATATATATATATATATATTTTTTTTTTTTTTTTGGCAGTACGCAGGCCCCTCACTGTTGCGGCCTCTCCCGTAGCGGAGCACAGGCTCTGGACGCGCAGGCTCAGCGGCCATGGCTCACGGGCCCAGCCGCTCCGCGGCATGTGGGATCTTCCCGGACCGGGACACGAACCTGCGTCCCTTGCATCGGCAGGCGGACTCTCAACCACTGTGCCACCAGGGAAGCCCAGAAGGAATATTTTTTAACCACCCATAACCTCAAAAGCTTTTCTGTTCTCTAAGCTAAAATCTGCCCTCCTGGGCTGCTGCGCCGTCTAACTAACTTTTTAGCATTCTTATATTTTTAGCAGAACTTTCTTTGGTCAGATAATGGTCACTGATGAGCCCTACAGGAAAATGAAAAGGGAAGATAACGTTAATCTGCTGACACACACGCTTGGGATATTTAGAGCCAAAAGAATTGCTTTATCAATAGGCTGTCTTATCAGAGATGATTCTTGGCATGCTTCACCAAGCAGTCGTTTAGAGGTTTTTAAAAACATTGTCATTTGTAGTATGATTTACATGCAATGATCTGAGCCCTTGGAAGGAAACCCACTTTTTCAAGCCACAGCACAAGTGAAGTAATGGTTTGTAACTCAATGATGTACATGCTAGACTATCAATTTTCATTTTATATTATCTCAGAGAAATTGCCTGATGAAATCACATAATGCTTCTACTTTTTATAGAATACTACCTCTTGTAAACGCATGCACACACACACACACACACACACAGTCTTCTTAGCATTAATCATTGTATCTTTCGATCTTTTAAATCAGTGATCACTGAAGGAAGAGCCTAGAGGTAATTAACAGAACTTAGAAAGAATTCACTAAACACATGAAACAAAGTAAATGGATTTGGAGCATGAGGTTCAACATTTAAATTAGATAAGAAAGGCATAAGTCAGAGAGAGAATGGGTTACACCTTGGGACCATGAAGTTATACATGAATAGTGGTGGCTATCTTTTTTTAAAGTAATTCAGAGAACAAGTGGAGGATGGCAGTTTTGGGGTCTCCCCTCCCAGGGATAAAAATATTTAGAAAGCTGCATGGAAATTGGGGACCCGGATGGATAATCACAAGGAACCTGTTATCCCAGCTCCTGACCCGCCCCTTTTGACCACTAGAGGGGGCCATCTGTGCATTTCAAGCCACATCACCGCTTCATTTTTCCAAAGCGAAATGACTCCATTTTAACTTGGTGGACCCCGAATAATCAAGGACTTAATTTTTGGCCTCTCTAGTCAGGCAGCATAGAACTGTCAGGTTTTTAATGCCCAGCAGCTCTTATTTCTTTATGTAAAATAACTTTGGCATTTGACTCTGCCATGTTAATAAAATGTATCTCAGCAGGTTTATTTTATTAATTTTGTTCTAAAATGTATCAACTCTAGAAATAGGTGAGGGAGATTAAGAGGTACAAACTTCCACTTACAAAATAAATGAGTCCTCCGGGATGACATGTACAGCGTGCAGAATACAGCTGAAATTGTAAGAGCTGTGTACGGTGGTGATCATTTTGTAACGTAAAGAAACCTCAAATCATTATGTTGTACATCTAGAACTAACATAGTGTTGCAGGTCAATTATACTTCAATAATAAATAGATAGATGTATCAACTCCAATAAAGGCAAGAGCGACACTATTTCCAGTAAAAAGTAAATAACAAAGCAAACTGTTCTTCGGTCTTAGAGGTTTTTTTGTTTGGAAAAAGGAAAATGAACATCTCTTACTATTTTTTGGTCTTAAAAAATACCCCAAACTATCCAGAGAAGATAAACTCTTCAGTGTATGATTAATGTTCAACTATCCACGAGTGAATCAGCAACTTCTAGGTGACTATTCTTAACACAGAGAAAAAAAAAAGGACCCCAGGTTGGCTTTTTCCATCAAATGATTGGCTCTTTCCCAATCACCTACATAACTTGCATTTGCTCAAGGAATGTCAGCTAATCTGATTCTATTATTCAAAACTAAATCATGAAGGCAAATGAAATATAATTAATTCCAAAGCAACCTGTCATTTTATTATTCCATATTCGCGGGGGTTATCCGAGTGATTGCTTCACCCCTTCAGTCTGCATATTAAAATTGTGTCGATACTCAGAGGCAGTTATCAGAGGGGCCAGAGGACTCTGGGGGACGTGTACGCTATTCTGTGCATGTCCTCTGAGAGTGTGAGAAAAAGAAGAGAGAAGAGACCCCAGGTGATGCTACAGAGCTGATGAGGATCCCAAGCCATTTCGCTGCTGGGGTCCCTGATGACAGCGGCCTCTCGAGCCTCCAAGGACACCCTGCGCTGGGCACGTGAGGTTGACAACAATCTGTGTTTCCCAGGCACCTCGAAGCCCAAGGATCTCTTGAGGATCTTGATTAGCACTTCCGCTGAGATGGAAACTCTTAATGCTGGAAAGAGCTATTCACACTCGGTCTGCGTTAGGTCAGCACCTCGGCCGACGTGAGATCAGAGCACGGGGGAAATCGGGAAAAGACCTGAGAATACCGACTGGCAAATGCCCTAACGCGTGACTGAAGGCTGGAGTTCACGGGCTCTGGTTTCTGGTCCTTCCCCTCCTCAGAATGACTGTCCTGTAAGTACTATTTTTGTTTATTCATACGGGGCAGAGATTTCCATTGGGCTGGTCTCACCTGATGCTGTCGATAACTCAATCCCTGCAGGTGCATGGTCTGGACGGCCCTTGGACCTGGTCAGGAGGGGCCCCTGCCCTGGGCCCCATGCTCCAGAGGGCCCCTCTCAGACCTTCTCGGGGGCCACGGGGATGTGCCCACCTGGAGCCTTGCCTCTACACCGTGCTCCAAATATCCACACACACACCCCCACCGGATGTTCCTTCCCAAACAGCCCAGGCCTGCTCTCAGGGTCTACGGGAGCCTTTCTTCCTGTGCACCCCCCTCCAAGCGAGCTGCTGCTAGAGATACCCCAGCCCAAAGACCCCCAAGGGGGGCAGCTCCGGGGTGGAGGTAGGGGATGGACAGCACTTGGACCGTGGGCTGGGGTGTCCACCCTCCCGGCCCACCACGGCCAGCATGGAACTCCAAGGCTGAGCGGGCTTTCAGTAGGAGAAGAGAATATATTTTAGCGAACACTTCGTTAGCTTGATTTCTAACTTTTAAAGGAACAGACACATGGGGTGTGGGTCCCCATTTGTACTCTTACTCCAAGCACCAAACAAATTAGGGGCTGCATTAGCCAGGGCTCTCCAGAGAAACAGAGCCAACGGAATAGAGACAGATGTATAGCAAGAGACTTTCTACAGGGACAGGCTCGGGGGATTAGGAAGGCTGCAAAGTCCCGTGATCTGCCATCTGCAAGCTGGACACCCAGGAGAGCTGGTTCCAGTCTGACTCCACGGGCCCCAGAACCAGGAGCACTGGAGCTTCATTTGCCAGGTTCCTCTACATTCTGCCCAGTGCCACCACTGCTTCCAGGCACAGCCAGGGGCGCCAGACCCTGCACTGGCTCAGCCCAGCTCCGACGGGCAGTGCCATCCTTTCTGCAAGATCCAAACACCACCAGGGACCGCTGCCCCCTCGACACGGTGGGCACCCACTCTGTGCCAGGCACTGAGCTGAGGCCTGGACCATCCTATGAGGGACAGACTCTCAGTCATAAGTTCTGTTTTACAGATGAGGAGACTGAAGCTTGGAGGTGAATAAACTTTTTTGAGGTCACACTTAGACACGCTGGAGGGACCCTGAATCCAGGGTGTTTGGGTACCACCGCCCTCTGGCCCCGCTGATTCTCCTCACTTATGTAGCTCTGAGCACAGCACAGATGGTATTTTGTTGGTACGTGACTAGATCCAGGGGAACCCTACAGTGTGAGCAGTATCAATTGAGCATCTACAGGGCACGTAAAGCCTAGTAGCATCTGCCTCTTAGGATTTCCGCCTCATCGCCCTTTGAATAATTCCAAACCGCTAAGACTTAGAGAATCCCGGAAAACCCAGACCACCCCCCAAGAGCTGTTCCCCAGCGGGCTCTGCAGCCTACGGCTCTCGCTGCGTCCCATCACCTCAGGGCAGTGCCGGGACGAGAGTCGACCTTGGCGTAGACGGTTGGCCCCAAGTCGGTCCAGTTCCATGTGTCTACCCTGGGGAAAGTGGTCCACATGGCCCGGGGTGGCCCTGGCCTTGATTCCTGAGCCTCACACAGTCTTTTCCCAAGGTGCAGGTGCCCAGAAGCCCTGGGTCTGATTGTTCTTGTGAACCCAGGCCCTTCTTCCCTCTCCCCGCTCCCTGGGGAGCATGTCACCAGGGCGTGCAACCTCCCTTTGGAAACCAGCATGGCCTCCCTGCTCCCTGTGCAGCCCAAAGGGCTCCCCACCCACCCCAATGAGGGTCTCCTGCACTCCCCCTATGACACCCCTTCCCTGAACGCTAGAACCCCTTCTCATCCTTCCCTCCAGCAGGTGTGCCAGGCTTGGCAAATGAAAAAAACACACGGCACTCGGCTAGATGCGAACTTCAGATTAACAATGAATAAACGATGAATAGGTTTTAGCATCAGTAGGTCAAATATCTGAAATTCAAATGTGACGGGGCATTCTGCACTTTATCAGGCAACCTTACCTAAGGGTGACTCCCCAGGACCCAGGGGCCCCACCCCCTCTGCCCGGGGACCTAACGGTGCTACATGTTGTGTGTTATCCTTATTTTTCAAAATGACTCAGCGCAATGCTAGGTGAGAGGAAAAGAACATATAATGGTCTTGATAAAGATCAAGCATGTAAGCTCAAAGGCTTGGTTTACTTTTAATAGTTCTTATCTAATAGAATTTAAGTCTATGAAAATTTTTACTCATTTTGGTCTCATCCGAGATGTGTTACGTGATACCATCACTGCCATTCATCTCTGAACAGTTTTACTGGTCTTGATTTCCTCTCTAGCTGTCAACTTGAGGGAAAGGGGATGCTTTGCTTGTTCTGTTTTTAAATATCCAAGTGGATAGGATTTTTGTCTCTTTCTCAGCAACTTTGATATGTATGATGCTATAGGCAGAGAATGTGGCCTGTGGGATTTATGCATTTTGAAATCTGGTGAGATTTTCTTTCTGGCACGAAACATGGTCAGTTTTTACGAATGCTCCAAGAGGGTTTGTTGGCACAGAGTTCACAGACAGCTGACAGATCACGTTTGTTCACAGTGCTGGTTGATTTTTCTTTGTCTAGTTGATTTGCAGATTTCTGAGAGAGGAGGATTAACATATTCTGTTGTGGTTGGGAGTTAATTTCTCCTTGTACCTCTAAAAACATAAACTGTATCTTTCAAAGCTATGTTTTTAGCCGAACAGATGTACACAACCATTTACCTTGACAAATTATTCCTCTGATAAATTGATGCTTTTTACCTTGCATTCTATTTTCATTGGCAAGGCTGCCACCACTGGCTTTCTTTCTGTTAGCATTTTCCTGGTATGTTTTTCCATTCCCTTATTTTCAACCTTTTGTGTCACCTCTGTATTGTAGGTGGTCTCTTGTAATCAACGTGTACACATATTTGTGGTGAAGTTTATCATTCAACTTGAAAATGTCCGTAAACAGCAGAATTTAACCCATTCACGTTTACTATGATGAATGCTATGTTTACATTCACTCCTGCCATCTTATTTTATACTTCTTTTTATTTCTTTTCCTGATGTTTACTGGATCGAGTGAGCTGTCTTTGCATGCAACACGTAGAGAATTCATTCCTCTCCAAACATGACCTGTTGTCAACAGTGACACTGTGTGGCCTGCTTGTCATCAGCTGAAATCTCCAGCTCCTTCCCCACAGGACATTAGAGGCCGGACTTACCCTCTGGACTAAGTCCCTGTAGGTCTTGAGTTTATCTCAGAAAGGGAGAAGGGGGGGCATGCAGGGGCAGAGGAACGCCAGGGTAAAAAGGATATTTTGGGGACAGACCGGATGAAGGCTCAAGGTGGTTGATTTAACCATTAATAAGGAGATATCTCCTTAATTTTGTATGCCAAGCAAGTGGAGTGGACACAGAAATTAAACACAGAAGGACACGACACCAAGTGATGTGAATAGGTTTATTTGAGAATCTAAACACAACCCACACAGGCACTGGGGACCTTGCTCCAGTTTTACAGCAAGAATTGCCTTCCCTGCAACCAAGAGCCGGACTCAGTTGTGGCTCCAGCACTTTCCATGCATGGAGCCGACTCTTCCCACTTCCAGCCAGTCCCTCTGAAGGACCCAGCTGTTCTCACCCACACAAACTCTCTCACATTGCTCACAGGACTTTTCTCTTGAGCACATTACGTTATACTGTAACACGGCTTTGCCCTGAGCCCAGGGTAACAGCACATGCACACGCAGCTTTCATGTTATGCCAACAGCCTCTTCTTTCTTCACAGCACAGCACGAGGTTACTTTTTTTCCATTCATTACACCATTGCTCTCTGTTTGTCCCAGTGACCCACCACTGTTCTGACCTCTTAGATGCCCCTTTGCCCAAGGTCCCTACACAATGAATAACAGTGTGGCTCAATTAGTGTTCTTTATCCATTAGAGTCCCAAATTAAATAGGAAAGCCCGCCTTCCTAGAAAAATGTCTATACCCACAGATACACAAACCCCTGCATACACTTTAAGAAGGTTCTGGACCTCTCTGAAAACCATCTACAGATGCTAGGTTTAAAAGCTCTCTAAACATGGCGCTCCTACCATAATTCATGATGCAGAGAAGATCTGGGCCAGGGCCAGCTTCATTTTCCAAAGGAGGAGGGGGAGTCTGAGTGAACCCATTTTCAGAAGTGGCATTGAGGGAGCAGAACTGGCAGGGTGCACACAAAACAGGCTACAAAATGTATACATTCACCTGAAAATCAGCAAGAGCAACTTACACATGCTATTATTTTACTTTAAAAACGTATTTTATTTGCATATACCTACATCTGAACAACAAAAGCACTTTGGTCTAACCGTCACCTTCCTCCGAGACCTCCGCCGACACGTTTAACAAACACAAGGCCCCGGAATCTCTGGAATTGCTCGTGTGCCTCTTAACATTTTAAACTATAACATGAGAACGACTTTTTTTTTTAAATGTTTTCATGTCCTTCTGACCTCAGAATTACTCTGCCTTATGCACACCAGGAGTGGGAACCAAGGGGTAACACACAGAGGCCTCCCTGCCCGTAGGGTTTGGGGGACCCCGGCCTCTGGAAGCCGGAAGCTCTCCCAGAATTTCTGTGCGGTCCTCGGGGCGTACGTCTCAGGGCCGCCCTCTCCGGGCCCCGGCGTCTCTCAAAGTGTTGTACTTACATGTTCTGCCCACTTCAGTTTGGACACAGCATCTGGCCCTTCCACCAGTTTCCATAAGAAAGCCACTCAGACCAAGCATCCCAAGCCTTTTGGGAGGGATTCTGTGGTCATAAGGGTTCATACAGGAAAGCGTGCAACCTGACACCATTCTACTCCGCTGGGTCCCTCTCTTCGACTCCCTTTCCAAGTCTACTCTGTATTTTCGTCTCAGACTATCCCAGGAGACTGCAGTTCTTCGCTTTCTCACCACGTGGAACAGTTCAGCCCTCTCCAGGTCCCACCCCAAACTGAGATGTCCTAACCCCCCACAGGGCTCAGCAGAACCAAAGAACTCCAAATAACACGATTCATCCTCCTTATCAGGCACCTGGGATTAATAATAATCCTTCTGTTGCATTACTAAAGGCTAGGCACTTGATGTGTGTTTACTTAGTTTTCTCAAATGTCTCACAGGTTAGGTATTTTCAAAACCATCTTACAGATGAGAAACCTGAGATTCAGAGAAGTGAAGAAACTGAGTAAGGTCACAGAGTAAGTGCTGTATCACCTTCGTGTTTCCTCTCTCTCTTTATCTCAATCCATGTACCAACTCGGCAGTGCTACTTGTATTTGCCTCCTGCCCTGTAATGGTATCAACCTCGTTCTCATCTCTTCCTCGGGGTTTGATTTTACCATTGAGTACTTTTTCCATCTGCTGATACTTGCTTTCACCTATTATTTTCAAATTCCTGAGGATAACAGCAGGCTGCACAGAAAGACCCGCTTAATAATTTTAAATCTGGGGGGGATAACTGAACCAAGAGGTGGAAGGCCCCTTGGAAGACATCGTGTCCAAGCCTCACGCAACACCAAAGACACACCCACAGCTTCCTCCAGATGGCCCGCGACTGGCCTGGGCACCCACCTTCTCTAGAGCAGACCACTGCAGGCTATTGGGCTGACTTCTTGAAAGAGTTCTTCCTTAAGGTAAGAGACCGTAAAGATACAATCTGCCATTTACTCGGGCTCCCCTTAGAAACTGTGAAGTCGGCCCTGGCTTTTCTCGCTCACACCCTAACTCCTAGCAGGCACAGGAGTGACCCAGTGGGAGAGCTCAAGCCACGTGTGACCCACGTGGGGTCTCTGCCCCACCCCACTCACATCGAAAGGGCCGTCTGGATGGCTTCCGCCTCAACTGTGGAAGCGGAGCCTAGACTCGCCCTGAGAGGCAGGTGGACGCCAGACCCACCCGCTGTCAGAGACTGGTGTGCGGGGTCTGGGCCACCACTGCTTAGCTGAGAAGTGTCAGGCCTTAGCATGGGTGGGAGACAGCCATCAGGGACCAGAGCACAGCTTGCAAAGTGAAAGAAAAGCCTATGGGCACCATGCAGGTAATACAAATGACGAAAATGGGTCACACAGGGAACATGAATTCGTTGCCAACCTTTAAAAATCATTAAATTTTATGTAAAGATCTGGATTGTTGGTTTTTCCTTAAAAGAGCAGATGATGCGGGACCCTTAAGCCTGTATCTCACATGGAAACAAACAGCTACCACTGAGCAGGCATTGTCCTCTCAGGAGGGCAGGCTCTCTCCAGTCTGCCAGACCTCACAACTCCTTTGTCAATTGCTTGACCCCTGGGCCAGAGGGTCCTCGCAACTTGGTTTGCTGGGGCAGTCCCAGTTTAGGCCTATTGTCCTTGTTTAAGTATTAACAGCATCGCCCCCTCACTTTATTATATGGTCACCTAGACATAATGCACAAGCCACCACACACACACACACACACACACACACACACACACACGTTGACCACTGAATTCACACAACCACATGTCAAGCACAGAACCCTGTTATAAAGTGATTTTATTAAATTGATTTGGACATACTGTAGGTCAAATAATATTTTCCGAAGATAACAATTATGGACTTTAAAGCTCGACATAAAATTAGTAGCTTCAAAAGTGTTAGTCATATTCCCCAGCAACAGCATGATAAAATAATTCAACTATGTAGAAATATAGAACTCTAGGACTAGCTGGAAACTCAGAAATCATTTAGCCTAATGTCCTCATTTTGTAAGTGAGAAAACTAGACTCAAAGATTAAGCAATTTGCCCAAGCTCACATACCTAACAGTAATACAGCTACAAATCAAACCAATTTTTCCTAAACCTATAATTCTATCAGTGATATTTCAACTGGCTCTCTATCAACTAAAAGTCTAGGCTTTTCTCTAACGCTCCACACTACTGTGACATGGAAGTGTGTTAAGACACTACAGTAAATCGTAGTCGAGGAATTCAGGCCTGGAAGGGGCTTTATCAAATAACTAAGCCAGCCCTCTCTTTGCGAAAATGAGGAAACATGAGAAGCAACTTCCCAAGGGCCTGTTAACAGAGATGTCTGGATCAAAATTCAGATGGTAACAAATTTACCCCCAAATCCCACCTCCAGTTTCATGGCTCACCCAGTAAGTTATGTGCTCCTTTTAAATCTCCTTTATGCATTGAGGTTTTAGTTATACAAGAAACCCTTCCAGTCAAACAGAAGAAATTAATTCAAATATGAAGAGAAAATCAAGCTTCGTTTCAGTATTTCGATGACTATTTCGGGTAGTTCATTTTCCAACCTCTCAGACAGTGGACAGAGACCGCTAACCTGAACACCCATTTCAGAGCTTTCAAAGAGCCTTAATTTCCCCAAAGACTTCCTGAGCAAAAGGACTACATGTGGGAAATCAACGAGAATAGGAATGAGAAGGGAAACAAAGTTAAAAATTAGTTGCTTTTTGTTGTCATTGGGGACTTTTGGTCTTCTAAACATTCCTTGAGTTCCTCCACATGAGTTTTTAATACCAATCTAGCCAGAAAAAAAAAAAAAAAAAGAAAAAAAAAAGGCCTATAAATGTCAGGATACTGAGCAGCTCAGTATCTCTCCCCCTCCCCGCTGCACGCTGCCCTCACCGCCGGCCGCCACCTCCTGCTCCGGAAGCTCCCCGGCAGGACCGCGAGCCCCCTGCAGCCGCCCCTGTGCTGCCCCCGGAAAGGCCTCCCTGCCCGCTACCTACCGCTGCCCCCCGCCCCACCCCCACTGCTCTAAATCTTCACCCTAGGTTATTTTCTCTGTATCACTTAATCACTACCTCAAACTACATTATTTATTTGTTTACTTGCTTATCATCTGTCTCCTCCACCAGAAGTCAACGCCACGAGAGTGGGGCCCTTGTCTGTCTTACTCAGTGGTATTCCCGGTACCTGGCACAGTGCCTGGCACGTAGGAGGTGTTCAATAAATACTTGTTGAATGAATGAAGAAAGTTCATGCCTACAAAGGAACTGATATGTAATCCTCAATGAAAAGGTATCGAGGACTCCTACACATTATTGCCCCAAAATCACAGAATCAGAGACTATTATTAGTGAGGCCTCCTACCATCCGCTTCTCCTATGGTCTCCCCAAGCCAGTAAGGGGCTCCCCTTGTTACCAAAGGAGCCTGAGAGGGCAATTCTGGATGGAGAAGAGTTCTAACTTTGCTTGCTTCTTCCTCCCTATTTACATTCAGCTATTTCCAAAAAAATTCAAGTTAAAAATATGTGATGTAGCCACTAGAAAATTAAGTCTGACTAACATAGAGACACAGTGATTAGCAGAATTCACAAAATTAAAGTTCAAGGGCATGTATGTCTGCCAATGATTTCGCCAACAGACAAAGTAAATGGAAATTATGAGTCACCTAAAATCTAAAATGAAATTTAATGCCATCTAGGAAGGGGTGGATATTTATGGGTATTTTGAGGATATACAGGTACAGTGAGTTCAGAAGTAACGGGATATATGGACAGATACGTAGAGGCTGAATCGAGTGGTGACCTCAGCAATACCAGAACACTACTTCGCGGGAGCTGGCCGTTTTCAAATGCATTCACCAGTATGCTTGGATCAAGAGGAGGTCGGTCATGAGCTCCCGAAATGGGGGAGTATCTGGGGTGACTTTTAGGTAAAGTGTAGACAGAAGGTGACTCAGGAGGCTGGGCAAGGATCATGGTTTCCTGTGTAGTGTTTCAACTATGGAGGCATCGCGCCAGAATCCCAGGAAACACACACCCACGACTGGGACCTCACAGCCTGTCCTGGGCAAACACGCGGAGGGGAGGGATTCCAGATTCAAAGTCAAGCTGTGGAACACACTTGGCATGAATCCAAAAAATCAACCTCACACGTGCCTCTTGGAAAACAATGTTCTGCTGGGGCTTGCTGTAAAAATTTCTTGGGTCAATGTAGGTATTTACAGGGTTTTCCTTCCTAGTGGCACTTATGGGTTTTAGGATTTTTATCTCTTAGCAAAACGCTTTATATAACTGATATTTTGAGATGGTTTCTCTCCTTTGTGTGCACTCTCTGGTGGATGCAGAGGCTGGTGCTCTGACTGAAGGCCTTCCCACACTCATCACATTTGAAAGGTTTCTCCCCCGTGTGCACTCTCTGATGGATGCAGAGGCTCGAGCTCTGGCTGAAGGCCTTCCCACACCCACAGCATCTATAGGGCTTCTCCCCGGTGTGCACTCTCTGATGGATGCAGAGGCTCGAGCTCTGGCTGAAGGCCTTCCCACACTCATAGCATTTATAGGGCTTCTCTCCTGTGTGGACTCTCTGATGCATGCAGAGGCTAGAAGTGTGCCTGAAGGCCTTCCCGCACTCTTCACATTTAAAGGGCTTCTCTCCGGTGTGGACTCTCTGATGCATGCAGAGGTTTGAACTATTGCTAAAGCCCCTTCCGCACTCACTACAGACATAGGGTTTCTCACCTGTGTGAACTCTCATGTGAATCTGAAGGTGTGAGCTCCAGTTGAAGGCTTTGCCGCACTCGTAGCACTTATAGGGCTTCTCCACCGTGTGGATCTTCTTGTGTCTATTGAGCTTTGTCGTGGTGCTAAAGTCCTTCCCGCAATCATCACATTTATACGCCTTCTCTCCCGTGTGGTCTCTCCAATGGATATGGAGCTCTGACAGATGAAAGAAACCCTTGTCGCACTTGTCACACTTATGGGGCTTCTCAGCAGTGTGAATTTTCTGATGCATAAAAAGATCTGCTCTCTCAGAGAAGAATTCCCTACACATGGGGCACTTGTAGATCATGTTTCCTATTTGGTATCGTGATTTAGCGGAGAAGATTTCCTCACAACTACTACAATTACAGGGCTGCTATTTCACAGAGTCTCTCACTTGGCCATTTTGGTGCTTATCTCAGGCTGGCTCTGCTCGGGAGGTTCGAGGCCGGCCTAAGCTCTCCCCTGCCTGTCTTTCTATGGAAGGTTCCTCCCTGCATAGTGCTCCTCACTCGGTATTATTATTGATTAGAAAGTGACATTTACTTCCACGTGGACTTTGTAACTCGTTAACACAGAACTTTCTTTGAGATCCTGAGCTGCCAACATTCCAAGGGGCTCCCAAGGTAGAAACCTTTGCGTTTTTAAGCCCCTGGAATCTTCCTCTTGCAGAATAATCTCGTACTTCTCAGTTGCAGGAAAAGGTCTGCACAGTGTCCCCTGTAGCCAAGGGTGCGATACTGCGTGCTGGTCTCGGTCACCAGGAGCCTCCCCTTGCAGAGTCACAATGACATCTTGCCTCCTGCACATCAGACAGGAGCCTCCCAGGAAGCCAGCGCCTTGGGTCCAGGTGTGTCAGTCCTTCCTGGTGAGGATTCCCTATGCAGGTGTCACTCCGGCAGTCTCCTATAACAGAAACATAAATACTTACACTGAAAATGCCTTTCTTGTCCAGAAAATTGCTATGGATTCCATAATTAATTTTATAAACGTGACAGTAGTAACACAGACCTTTTTTGATCTTGAGGAAGGAGCTCTTATCTTCCAGAGAGACGTGTCTCTTGGATTTGCAGGTCTGAAGAAGAGAATTTGTAGATATCATGCTCCTGTTCATAGCCCAAGTACATAATCCAATTACAACCACTTACTGTAATTATCTGAGCAACATCAAGGGAATACTATTGAAAAAGAAAAGAAATCCTCAGAAGACCTACATGTGAGTATGAGAAGCAGCTGTCCTGCATAAAAGGCACACGAAGGAAAACGCACTCCACTTGGAACTTCAGAAGGGAAAATGTTGCTTCTGGAGCTGAAACATAGTATCGAGTCACCTCCCAATCCACAGAAAGAATAAATATATGACAGCATCAAATGTCATTCCCTTGCTTAACTGTCCTCCATGGTTTCCTGATGTACTTAAAATCCAAATCCTTAACCTAAAAACCAAGGTCCTGCATGGCCTTGCCCCCAAGCTCCCCGACCTCACGTGTGGCTTGGTGTGTGAGCCGCCTCTCCCCTACGTAAAGAAGGCCCCTGGCTAAGGCTCTATTTTAACCTCTTATTTGATTCCTTCAAAGCGCAGAGAACCTGTAATTATCTTATTGTTCCTTGCTTCTTGTTCTGTGTCCCGTACTAGACTATAAATGCCAGGAGGGAAGAACTCTGTATGTTGCTCGCTGTTACATCCTGGCAAAGGGGAGGTGGGGAGGTGTTTCAGTTAGCATTTGTTGAACGCATCTCCAGAGTACTTTATGACACCGCCTCTCTCCTGCAGACGTGGCCTGCTTTCTTCTGCTACAGCAGATAAAGGTACATTTTCCAGTGCCTTGTTACCAGGCTTTTGATAACCAACATGGGACAAAATATATACCAAACAGAAGGAGAGGAAACAGAAGAAAATTCCAAAATATTCAATCTGAAATCTTTTGAGGTTTAGGATGCCTTAGCCACCTTTTCATGCCCTGTTCTTTATACTCAGTAAGTGATACTTCAATTAATTAATGAAATTAACAGATCTTAAAATAACACTCTCCATAATATGTTTTATATAAATAAAGACAGGGTACATGAGGGATTGAGATTTCTTCAACATTAAAACTGCAAAATAAATTGCACTGTTTCTAGATGGAAGTGTTAGAATAATGAAATTCAACTAGATAAACAAAATTTCAGCAAAAAAAATATAGTCAATGTCTGAAAAAGTATATATGCATCTATCCTCTGACCCAGTAATCACACTTCTAGAGCTCTATCTCAAGATATACTGCAAACTAGGAATGACTGATGGCCCAGTTTATTGAGGCAGTACTTGTAACAGCAACATTGCCAGCAACCCAAGGCCCGTCCACTGGGGAGTGGCTGAATCAACTCTGGGACTTCATTCAGTGGACAACTGCTCAGCCATTGAAAACAGGGAATGAGGAAGAGCATGATGTACTGATGTGAGTGAACCCAGATAACACTGTTCACTAAAAAAAAAAAAAAACAAAACACAAGGCATAGAATAATAGCTCAAACATGCTACCTTTTGTGCAAAAAAAGAGGGGAATATGAATTATTTAAATATTTCTTTACATGATGTATAAAAGTAAACATGGAGAAGGATAATACAAAATGAATTTTTTATTGAAATATAGTTAATTACAACGTTCTATTAGTTTCAGGTGTACAGCAAGTGATTCTGTTATACATATATATATATATTCCTTTTCAGATCATTTTCCATCAAAGGTTATTGCAAGATATTGTGTATAGTTCCCTGTGCTATACAGTAGGTCCTTGTTGTTCACCTATTTTATATATAGTAGTGTGTATACGTTAATCCCAAACTCCTAATTTATCTTCCCACCCCCATTATCCCCTTTGGTAACCGTAAGTTTGTTTTCTATGTCTGTGAGTCTATTTCTGTTTAATACAAAATGAATTTAAATGGGAGGAAGGAGAAAAGGATGAAGTAAAGTTTCTCTGAATGTAACTTGTGATGTAGTTTTGACTTTGGAGACATATGAATGTTTATAAATTCAAAAAATAAAACTAAATAAACAAAAGCAATCCCTAAATTTTGAAAACAAAATGAAGAAAATGAACCTTAACTTTCAAGTTGGTGACACAGCCACAAACGACTTTTGAGTACAGCAGACTGATCATACATACTCGGGGGACATTCTGTTGATAAATAAAGCTGCAAAGAAGTCAAACTTCTTTCAATAGTTTAACTTAGTTATAATAACGGTGGTGTTTTTATAAAGTAGGATAATGCAAATAAGTCATTACGGTAATGTTGTTAGGAACCAAGATTCGAGGTGAAACAAATGAGATACAAATATAAAATCAAAGGTAAGGAAAAAAATCCTGTAACGTAAAATTTGACTTAGAAACATCAGTTTGAATTCATATCTTTTTTTTTCTTAAGGCTGTCCATCAAAAAGGCCTGGAAGCAATGACAACCGACAGCAATGGTCCCTTCCCTTATAGACCCTTTTCCACCAAATGGCACAGGGATCCTTGCAGAATGCCTGGTCTCAAGGCCAGAGCAGCACTTTATGAAGTGAGCCTGGGACACCTTGTCATGCCAGAATGTAAGAGAGTCATGGCAAAGGAACACAGATGCCAATTCATGAAGAGACTCCTGCTGGCCAAAAATGGGACAACTAAGCATCAAAAGGAATAATGAATGCAAGCCACTGAAACACACTAAATATACAAAACCCCCGAGTTCACAATGACGACAAGGGTTGGGGAGGAGCGGAAAAAGTAAGAGAGGGACAGACAGAGGCAGAGAGACAGACTCAAGGCACTAGACTAAACTGAAAGTTATAGGACACCAATTTTTACCTTTTTTGACACTTGGCAACTAAAAGGAAAGAATGAAAAATCCTTCGTCTATGAACTATCTTTCAAGATGATGCAACAATCCAGCTAGGAAACACGCAACCCTAACGAAATGCGTGATTCAGACCCCGGTAAGAAATGGGTGAAAACGTCAGATGAAAGGCTGATCGAGAACGTTTTACATTTTGAGGATCTGGCTGTCAACCCCTGAACCCACCAATCCATGATGTCAGCGTAACTCCAAGGGGCAACAGGAAACACACAGCGTCATCTGCAACATTCCTGCCAAGCATGCCTCCAGGACTCATTTTTATTTGAAGGAACTAGGAGGGCTAGAGGAACTACCAGGATACCAGCAGAAAAATATCAAAATGTGACGCAGTCCACAGGACAGCTACCCATTTCTGCAACAAGTAAATGGCATGGAGAAAGGGGGAGGGGGGGGTTGGGCTGCTCTAGATTACAAAGACTTGAGATAGAACAACCGTACCAGCCAAATGTAACTTGAAGACCTACCTTCTTCAGAATCTGATTCAAATAGGCCAGCTGCTAAAACGGACAACTGGGGAAGCACCGTTAGGGACTAGGTATCAGATGACACAAGGAACACTGCTCACTGTATTCGGTGTGACAATGCCTTTGCAGTTGTATAAACAAATGTCTGTATTTTTTGAGATTTATACTGAAGTTTGTAAGAATGAAAGGACACGATGTCTGAGATGTGTCTTAAAATGCTTTGGCCAAAATAAAAACGACAGACAAAGCAAATGAGGGAGGATTGTTGTAACTGTTGCTTCTAGGTGATGGATAAATGATGAATAAGCTAATCTATCTTCCTTTGTGTATGTCTGTAATTTTTCATGATAACAAAACTGGTTCGTGTCGGGAAAACATTCTTTTCCTGCTCCTCCTGCAATGACAAACTGATCCCAGGACCCGGCACATTGCACAGAGGTGAAACTGAACTAAACAGATGCACTCCTCCAATGGCTGTGACTTCCCCAATAAATCCTGAGCACGTGAGAACGTGTGCACCGCAGATGTCACTGGAGAGCAGAGGGAAGGTGACGGTGACAAGCAGGGGACACAGGGAGCAGTGCTGCACTCCGCCCTCCTTCCCTCCTGAGCTAATTAACCGAGACGCCATGCGGTTCTCCTGGTGCCCTCCCTCAGAAATGAAGCAGTGAGGGTGAAGGCATCCATCCAGACTGGCCTCAGGAGAGGCTGACTCTGCTCAGAAGGGTGGAAACACCAAGCTCAGTGATGTGAAACTCCTATAGTTGTTGTACATGCACTCCCGCCAGAGTTTCTCTGGACGAGGAGTCAGGTACTGCCATTCCTTCCAGGTAAAATGCCTGTAAGTCTCACCGCATGAGGGCAAGCTACATTCTGCAGGAAAAAGCTCAAGCAAAAGAACCTCCAGCAAATTTGCCATGTGACCAACCAAAAAACAAAAGGAGGACAAACCACCACCAAGGATCCTCACTGTAGCCTTTCCTAAAATAGCACCTGCCTCACTGCTTCCGTACATACAAAGGAGACTGTAAACCCAGCGAGTAGGTAGATGCCACAGAAGTCTACAGATCCCAAGGGCACAATGTCCCCAAGATTCCCTCACTCAAGACGACGTCTCCTATCCAATGTCCCATGATGGCTTTCAAGGGGACAGCCCATTGTTTGACTGTAAGGCCACCTGGGAGACCTGAGGAGGGAGGAACCTTGCACTGAGGTCACCTGGCACTGCCACGGGCAATGTCCCATCTGTCCACGAGACCTCAGGGGCACCCTCAGCAGTACAAGCCTTCAATTTATATTTGAGGAGAACCTCTCAAACAGGAAGGTTAGAGTCCGGCTGAGAAGTGACAGGAAGAAAGCTTCAAGTAGCCCGTCTGCCTCAAGTCCCCACCTTCCATGAAAAGAGCCCTCTTCTCTCCCTGTAGTTTGTCCATTAGCAGCTGTGCCTCATCTAAACCTTGTGACACCAAACAATACCTGAATTTGTACCCATCTCCCAGCACAGTTAAAAGTGAGGGATCAGCTAATAAACAACTGTGGCTGAAATGCGAGGAAGTAAAAAAATGAGTCCTAAACACAAAGAAACTATGCCCTGAGAGAATAAAAGCTCTGGGCCCTGGCATTGGAAAGGGTCATCTGGAAACGGAGACGCAGGATTAATGGGCTGGGAGAACGGAGCTGTTGCCCTTTGAGTGCTGATCGGGCCAAGAGCTCTCAATTCTAGACGCAGATTCAACCACCACTGTGCTCAGGAGGTAACACTACTACCGGACTGTGGTCTGAGGCACCGCGTCTGCTGCAGTGGCCTTGAATTTCCTTGCAGGCAGATATGCCTGCAGGGAGAGGAGCCCACTCTGGTCACACCTGCAGGGGGCAAAGGTCAAGAGGAAGGTACAGAGGGGGGACGCTGATTTTCTCTCCAAATTTCGGCCTGAATCTGTTGCAGAACTTGAAGATAACAGTCCCTCCACCCTAGGAGGAAGCTCAGGACACTGGGGAGGAAGATTCTGAACGTGGATTTTGAAAGAGGATTATTTAAACTACTTCTGTATACGCCTTTCACGTATTACTCTCTTTTACACAGCTGTCCCCAGAATATGATTCTGCACAGGAAAAATGGGCGAACTAGTTTTTCAGATTTCTTGTTAAAATGATCCGATGCTTGCAAAATAGAAGGACCCAGGCTGCACAGGGCAGGTGTTGAAGAACGAACAGAAGAGCAGGCGAGCAGGACACTGAGAGTCACTGTCCCACAGGGCCCTGGCGCTGGGCTGACGGGAGGCGTCAGTGTGGCTGCACTCAGCAGAACCAACCACCCAACACAGAGGCGCAGGCCGGGCAATGGCGACCAGCAGACGCTCCAGAACGCTGACTCGGATCTCGATCACACTCAGTACAGGTTGGACGTGAAATCAAGACCAACCACCCTGACCCAGCAGGAGAGAAATCCAGTCACGCTCGTCAAGGAGTTGGCACCAGAAGCCTCGCCCTCAGACTGTACCCGCGCACCAGGCCGGCTGCTGTTGTGTGCTGTGCTGCAGGTCCTTCTACAGTATTAAGGTTCCTATAAAGCATTAAATATAAATAACCCCACCCTAGAGTAGCAGACTCTTTAATACATCAGTTAAATCTATGTCAACAGAGATCAAACTAACTTCCCATCTAGAACCAGATCTGCCAGAACATGTGGTTTATAGTTCTGTCACTCGAAGGGATAAGGGCACACTTTCTGGGAAAGATAAAAATGAAACAGAATAGGAAAGAAGACATTCCTATGCCTCCAGCCTCAACCAAAAACCCCACCACCAACTGCAGTGCGCTGCACCGGCCATGTGACTCATCTCCCCCACTTGTAGAGCAGGCATTGTGTCATGGGGCCTGGAGAAGATTCTCAAAGATAACCAAAGTGCCGTAGCTCAGATGATGATGCCCTAGACTAGTCACTGTGAAATATAAAGACTCCAAATCAACTTGCAGGTCTCTTAATTACTGGGAAGTGTTTTACGGGAAGATCCCTGTGTTCCCAGCTGCCCTAACACATGTTGGTTCATGCCATGTTGTTTAGTGTTTGATTTATAAATGATACTCAAGAGAATCCAGCTCACCCAGAAGCAGGCCTAGAAGAAAGTCACCATTGATGCAACAGTCCTGGAAATTGAACTCAGATGCAGGATCGGCACATGCGTGCATGCAGGTATACGTTCCACAAACGTGTAGCACCCAGCATTTGTCAGGCAGCGGGCTACACTCTGCAAGATCCTATGAAGAACAACACAGCCACGACTTCTGCATTCGTGTGGTTTACAGTCTAGGAGAGGAAGGAGACAGGCCCAGCATCATGCAAGTGGTGCTGTGGCCGAGCAGGCCCCAGGGACACAGCTGCACGAAGAGGGGCATACTAACTACTCTTTCGTGACAAGGAAGACTTCTAGTAAACTCTACTTTTAGACTGAAACCGAAAGGACAAACCGAATTAACCACGAAGGGTAGGAGGACAGAGGGTCTTGGCCTAGAGAAGGGCAAGTGTCTAGAGACAACCAGGACCACCAAGCCTAGGAGCACACGTTCAGCATGAGGGAGGCAAAAGGGGGGCTCTGCCCCGCTCTTACCTCTACCAGATTATGATGTGAAAGGACACTTCCTTAGAATAAAACTCTAAGGTTCAAAGTCAAAGGGGAGTGGGCAGCAATGGAAAAGAATGTTCCGTCTGGAAATGAGAGGGGAGGCTTTCTAATTGATTTGTAGCTTCTGCTGTGGCCACCTCAGCCGTAGGAATCCCTCCTCAAAGCCTGGCCAGTGAGGGAGTGTGGCTCATTCCCGCGGGACCAAGACAGAGCCTGCCTGCGTGTCACAGCCTGGGACAGGGTGGGGAGCATACAAAACTCCACTCACCCGTCCCTGCCACTCCCCTTCCCACAGCAACGGTGACTCCACATCTCCCGAAATCATCATAAACCCTGCCAAGGGATCACCTGCTAGAGCAGTCGGAAGACTACATGCCCCCTAACGGGCCAAGAATATGAAAAAGCTCCAGCCGCACCCAGAAGTCCTGATCGCTAGAAAACATTCCAAAAAGAAATAAGATTCCACTCTTCCTCTACACTCGTCAAAGCCGATGAAAACCTACAGTCAATCCGACAGCATGATCCTGAGAGCGTGAGTCTCTGTGTAGCGCCAGTCCCGCTTCCCCAGCTGCCCCCACTCCTTCCAACGCTCAGCCCACTGAAAGCCGCCTCTCACCCCGAGAAGTAGCACTTTCTGCCAACCTTTTTTATCCTGCAAAAAACACACACTTGCCAGCTCTTCCACCAACAGTGTGACTTTAAGCAACTCACTGAAGCCTAAGACTCAATTACCTCAAACGTAAAAGAGAAATGATACTCATATCCATCTCTCGGGGCTGTTACGAAAATGAAATGAGACAATGCACAAGCCTAGGCCCCATAAACTCTCCCCCGTCCTTCCCTCAACTCGTTGAACATAGGGAAGGCATGCTGTTTACTGGAGGGTGGCTTCAGGAACCTGCAGTGCTCAGCCGTCAACCTGTCACCTCCCAGCGTCCATACGCTTTCCTGACTGCAAACTCACTTCCTGTTCGGGATCACCTCTCCCTGTCTACGCAGCACTGATGGGCCAATAAATCAGGGTGCTCTATCCTCCCACAGTGAAAACCGAGTCCCCAGACCTTCCCCTCCTGAGTTGGGGAAAATGCTAATAAATACTGGCTACAGAATGACAAAGCAATTCTCTTCCCTAAAAACTCCTCTTTTATCCAATTTCCTAGCTCAGAGTCAGCTGGTATCCATCTCTTCCTTCTCCTCTGTCCCTGCTACGCACAGGAATGTTAAAGTCTGCTCTAAAATACGTCCTTCACATTCTGTTTTCCTCGCTCACTCCAGGTTCAAGGCCTCTCCTACAACACACTAAGCCAAGAGCCTGACAAACGGCCTGGTTCACCTTAAAACCATGCTCCAGCAAGGCGCGCTAGGTCAGATGCCTTCTGGGATCCAGGAGGGAATATAACCGTGTGCTCTTGTCCGGCTTAAGACATCAGGGGCCAGGGGGCCCCTCCCACCTACTCCCCTTAAAAGCATTCATTCCTACAAATAAAACGTCAGCAGGCTGAAATCAGTCCACCAGCCACAAGTTGAGTCTCTTGCAAAAAACCCAACTTGTGAGCACGGGATACTGAACAACTGTCCAACCTCGGGAAGCTCAGTTCTTTCCAGTTACTGTCGTAGACCAGCAGTTCTCAAAAACCAAGACTCTTGGGGGTTCCAAAACCCTTATAAAACAAGATCAAAATGATTTTCAAAATAACAGTAAGATGTAGTTTACTTTTTTCACTGTGCTGACACTTGCATGGAGGGTGCAGAAATACTGGCTGGTAAACTGCCGACTCCTCAGGCCCCTCACACAGAGCCCTACGGCAGAGGCACCAAGTGATACCTGTAGTCAAAGTGTTCTTCACCTCCAGGGGCTCACAGTAAGCCAAAGTTTCACTTAAGAATATCCTTGGGCTTCCCTGGTGGCGCAGTGGTTCAGAGTCCGCCTGCCGATGCAGGGGACACGGGTTCGTGCCCCGGTCCGGGAGGATCCCACATGCCACGGAGCGGCTGGGCCCGTGAGCCATGGCCGCTAAGCCTGCGCGTCCGGAGCCTCTGCTCCGCAACGGGAGAGGCCACAGCAGTGAGAGGCCCGCGTACCGCCAAAAAAAAAAA
Organism: Aethalodelphis obliquidens; assembly: GCF_003676395.1. NCBI lineage: Eukaryota > Metazoa > Chordata > Mammalia > Artiodactyla > Delphinidae > Aethalodelphis > Aethalodelphis obliquidens. The sequence goes on along the minus strand of NW_020837972.1, from coordinate 18,330,044 downwards.
AAAAAAAAAAAGAATATCCTTGAAGAAGCAATAAAAAAATTTTACTAAATCTAGACACTTTTATTATATTAATTACATTTATGTTAAACATATTATGTTTATTACATTGATATGAAATACATACAAATATATTTTCAATGTATATTTATCATATTCTAGATTAAAATGGAAGCATACCAGGTCGCATACCCAAGGGCAATGGTTGCCTAAAGGAAAAGCACTTGTACAAATGTAACTGTCTGAGCTGCAAGCTGAACCGCCTCTTCTTCTCGACAGAACATCATTTTTACTTGAGTGACTACACACTTGCTATGCAGACTTAGGTGCTGGACAGACATCTCAGATAACAGGAAACTGATGGTATTTACTGCCAACTGTCAAATCCGAGCTTTCAAGTGAAAATTGGGATTTTGGAAAACTCCTGTCACCATGAGCTCTCCAGCTTCCTGAGACTTGAAGACTTTCCTGATGAGACTGACAGCAACACTTACCGTGAATTTTCTGATATTACATGTAATGGAACATATAAACATTCTCAGGATCTGCAAAAAGTGAACCAATGTTGCCCAAATGACCAATGTGTCAGGTAACAAATCACTGTGGGTAAAAGATCTATTCAAAGTACAAAAGAGACCAGGGATTTTTAACATAGCACAGTACAAAAGGTTCACCGATAGGACTGCACACTGCAACTAACCTGTAGGAACCTACCACTTGTCAAGTTTCGGTATCGTGTCACAAATGAACTCACAATTACCTGAAAAGGCTACCGAAATCCCTTTTTCAATTCTCTTGTCTGTGAGGCTGGATGTCTTCATCTACTTCAGCTAAAACAACATATTGCCAAAGATTGAACACAGAAGCAGATGTAAATATTGCCACTCTTCCTACTAAATGTTTTCTTGTTTTAGAAAATAGCTATTTTTCATACAAATGTAATCTGTGTTAATGTGTAATGAGTTTGTCATTATTTTTAAATTAATTTTTTTGTGAAGTTTTAGTCTTCATTTCTATTATAAACATCAACGCCCATAACCCACACAGACAGAAAGCTCTTTGAGGTCCGTAAATAACACTTCTTAAAGTGTAAAAGGATCCAAAGACCAAAAAGGGGTTGAGATTCCATCTCAAACCGACTTTTTTTTTTAAAGCTGAAAGTATGTGAACAAACTGTAAGATGAACACTTACTTATAGCTAGTAATTTCCATCATCAGCCATCATTATTCTGGTTGTAAGAAAAATACCCTCCAAATTCCTCTACAATAACCCCAAAGTCAAGTTCCGTACATGAGAAGATTAAAAGATGAACACTACAAGAAATAACTCTTTACCCAGAGAGATGTTTTATAAAGGATTCAGAAATTATCCCATTAGGCAGAAGTCACTAATGTGTTCCTCTAAGACCTTGATTTCGGTTCCAAGGCCTTGTGATTCTTATTATCCTGTATGGTTCCCCCTGGACATAACGGATGCCCCTGTTCATGGACAGAGAACATGGAACGTGTCCCCAGCACGGCTAGGAACTCGTCCTCCTCACAAACCATCAGGAAGTCCCACAAATCAACTCACTCAGATAGTAATTGGGCAGTGGTATGCTAAGGAACCTCTGCTTGGCCCTTTTCTACAGGCCTCGGCAACAAAAAATAAATGGAAAGGCTGTTCAGGTCCCTGGTGCCTGCATGCTGCAGAGGAACAGGGCTAAGAAGTTCAAGGCCATCCCCCGTGTGCTGCAGGGACCTGAGCACACGACATAGGCAGCATCTACCTCCTTGTTAATCTCACTACCAGAAAATTCCAGTCTAAACTACACATAACAGGGTATAGCTGACCTAGATACTCAAGCTCCACAGGCCCAGTCCGCCTCATCTCTGCTCGGCTACCTGTCTCAGAATAACTTGATTATAGCAGTCACTTGTAACGCATCGATTAGGACTGTGAATGTCAAGTCCACTCTCTTTTGCTCCTACATCACCATCGGTCCTTCAATAGAAGATATTAGCGGCCTGGAAGACACCCAGGCTGGCTGCCCAAAAGGCCCTTCCTATTTCCCACACTTTTCCCAGTACGTCACTTCTCAAGCTACCAGGGCCGCTTCTCCTCATTACAGTCCCTCTGCACGGGCCCCGGGCCACCTCTACGGTAACGGGTCACAGGGAAGTCCACCTTGTAAGGTCCTAGCCCTCGCACCTTGGTGGCTGGCTTCCCCCAACACTCTACGGCAGCCCCAAAGGCCTCCAGCTAGTCCGCTCCCACACCTCATCTGCCCTCAATGACAACCCCCTGCAAGGCCCAACTGCGGGCCGCGTTCCTGACGTGTGCTTCTCACTCACAGAGGTGAGAACGCAGGCTTCCTCATCCTCCAGGCTGACCTCAGGAACGGGAAGCTGGAGGCAGTCCAAGCTGAGGGGAGCCTCGCTTACAGTGGCTCAAGCACGCAGCTCTCTCCGGGGCCTAAATCTCCCGGGGCCAAACGCCCAGCCTCACAACACGGTCCAGGCTTCTATCCACCTAAGGGCCAGTTCAGGTGCTCACGCGCTGCACCTACTCACTGGCGTACCACACGCTTCGGAAAACCACAGTGGCCTCAAAGCAGGCTCCTGAAACAGTCCGTCAGTCACCGGCCACTGGCTGCCATTCACGCGGCGTCTACTCAGTAACCTGCCCTGACCCCTGTTCCAACACTCCCCGACCTGGCGCTCAAGCAGCACTTCCTGAATCCACCACTGATTATCAGCTGCCTTGGTAATTTATAGGGACAGTTTCCCTGAGGGCACTGAGGCCAACTTTTTAGGTCAAAGGAGTTTCTGAGTCTGAGCAGGAGTCTCCAACTCACCTTTAATGACAACAGTGGGTTTTACATCACTTCTGATGCCTTCCTCTCTGCTTCCCCGCCACCAGTGGGTGAGAAAAGACTCCAATCTAGTGTGACCCCTGAGCACTAAAAGAGAGCCCCTGCCACTGGCTTCCTCAGCCGCTCGCCCGGGATCTCCCAGGGGGCCACCTTATCCCTACCCCGACCACGTTTCCTACTTGGGGCCCCACGTGTGTGGGCTCCTCTCTCCCCGCCCCCTATTCCTGCCCACACGTCCTGAAAGTCCTAGGTTCCCTGACCTCGCGCCTAATAAAGTTCTCAGTGGCTAAGGATCTGGGCTCTGGGTTTTAATGATCCGTAGGGAAGAGAGCTGCTTTGCTCCTGTCCTTGGGACAACTGCTCTTCGTGTGACTTGGTTTAATGACTCCTAATGGAAAAAAGACAAAAGGAACCACGCCTGATTTTTCTTTAACTAGAAATTATCTCAGAGGCTATGAAATTAGGTCTGGAGAAGGGCAACAAAAAGTATAGAGGGAGTGAGGCCAAGTTTTCTTCTGAGTCTGAGAAGGAAGTCTGAGAAGGACAACTGCCTGTGTGATTACAGTGATAAAGGATGACATAGGTATATACTCCTCAGCTTCCCTCCAGCCCAGTCCTCCCACAAAAATGACCTCTGGAATGACACAGCGGGGCGTGGGCCTGGCTCTGCCGCTTGCTGTGTGACCCCGGTTGACCTAAGACTGATCTGTAAAAATATGGATAGTCGTGTCTACAACCCTTTGCTGTGATAATTAAAGAAGATAGTAAGTGGGAAAGTACTTATCAGAGTGCCCACAGCTTGGCTGAAGCCAAATAAATGCGAGTTTCCTTATTTCCCTTATTTTGACTAGTGCATGACACACTCCTTCATTTGCCTCATCTCACAGGCAGAGGCCTCCCAAGACCCCCCAGTGTGCCTCCCAGTAATTACGGTTCCTCCTCTGCTCCAAGTCAAGCGCTGCTTTCACACCTTCGTGTCTGTCTCCTGCACCTCCCGCTTCTACCCAGCAGTTTTTCCTTCTTGACTCTCTATTCATAGGATTGTCTTAAAATCCTTGACTGCAGTGACATTTCCTCACACTCTGGACTCCACCACCACACCACCTGTTTCCTGCTCTTCGACACTGTACACAGGAACGCCCAAGGAATGGGACACGATGTGATTTGCTTCACTGATGGCCCCTATGTGAGTACCACATATAAGGCCCAAGTTTACCTTATCTAGTAAATGTGTAACATCTATATACATTAGGAATCATAATAATTTGGTGGGTGGAACACTGGGCTTGCAGTAAGAAGTTCTAAGTTCAAATTCTTGATCTGACACTGAACAGCTGTGTGGCCACAGATCACTCATTCTCAGCCTCAACTCACTCATCCAGGAAATGGATGGTCAGACCCACTGTTATTCATACAGATGCTCACCCTCGCTCTCATCACAGGGCTTAAGGGCCTCTGCCTCATTCTGTCCCCAGGAAGGAGCAGCAAATACCGGGAAGCAGTGGGGGGTATGGGAGGGGGACTGAGAACAAAAGCTTTTCGGGACACAACAAGGATGCTTAGAGAGTCAATGCACCTAAGCACTACAGCCTGTAAGACTGTGCCCTCGCCTGCATAACCTGCCTTTTCCTGTCCCTTCCCTTTGGCTGATTCCATTGGCTTTGTCTTCCTCAGGGGACCAGCCTTTCACAACTGGGCCAGGGGATTCCCCTGCTCCAAGGCCTGCAGGAGTGGGGCCGGGGCAGGGCCGCGACAGCAAGCACAGCAGGCTCAGGTCAGAGCTCTAATGCGCAGTGAGAATGACTCTCGTTTATCAGACTTGATTCCTCCTCGTACTGCTGGAGGAGTAAGACCTACAGGGACAAAATCCATGTTCGGGCCTAGAAGAAAAAGGACCAGAGACTAGAAAGCTCAAGCCACCCTCAGGGAGAAGCAAAGGAAATACCTGAAGGTCACACAGGGCCTGGCCAGCTAAAGGAAGGATACACACAGACTGGGCCCAGGAGACCGCGCCAGAAATGAAAAGTGGATTTTTAACAGGACTGTCCCCAGTGATGCTGGGATTGGGAGTATAACGGTAGTTGGCAGGTCAGAAAATTAGAGATTTGGGATTCTGTTTTTTTTATGCATTTTAAAAATTGTGGTTAAAACTACATAATATAATGTACCATCTTAGCCATTTTTCAGTGTAGAGTTCAGTAGTGTTAAGTATGTGATGTGCACATTATTGTGAAAGCTCTCCAGAACTTTTTCATCTTGCAAAACTGAAACTCTGTACCCACTGAACAACTCCCCCTTCCATTCTGCTTTGTTTCTATGAATCTACTTTAAATATCTCAGATTCTGGCTATTTTTATACCTGGGTCACAACCTGTAACTTGTTCTGTTTGGCAAACCAGGTAAGTATGTATGGGCGTGACAGAGCTGTGCAGCAGGCTCACTCAGGAAGCACGAACTGCAAGAGCAGCTAACTTCCTACAGCCACACAGAGACAAGCATAATCCTACGACCGCACAGGCCATGGCCATCAGAATTCAGGATTAGCATGGAGAGAAACGCATCACCACCCCACTCTCAAAATGAGCCAGGGAATGGTTACAAAACCCAGTGCAGAACGTCAGCATTCAGGCTTTTGACCTGGTAGGACTAGCACCTGAGGGTGATCAGTGCCATTTTGGAAACATACGCTATTAAAGACTACTAACAAATTTGGCCAGTGGTCCCAGCGAACACTCCTCACCTCCAGGAACTCTAGGCAGAAATGTGCATAGGACTGAACCAGAAATACAAAACACATGAATACTTCATCATTAGCTAGGCCTGTGAATCCCATTCCTGATGCAGCATTCCACAGTGGGGCTAGATCACATGGAGAACTCCTTTTCCCTCTGTTAGTGGTAACCTTGAGCTTGAGACCAAAGTAATTATGGGCAGAACAGGAATTCATAAACTACTAGGCCTGTATCTCAAGTCTTACTACTCATAAAAAAGGAGGCTGACTGAGGGGATCCAAGTCAACACCAGAGAGAATGGAGCCACAAAGGGACAGAGAAGAGAGAAAGATCATTTGCCACCATGCCCAGGTAGACTCGCCCAGGCTTCCAGACAGGGCCGTGGCCTGGAAGTCAACCCAGCACCCGGAGGAAGAGAGGAGAGCAGCCTCTCTTCCCCTGGGCTGGTCAGGAGCAGCCCCAGCCTTCCCACCCTGCCAAGTAGAGTCAGGAAAGAGAAAGACATCACACCTCCCCACAGGCTTAACCTTCTCACTGTGCACGGTAACTACACCCACTACGGCAAAGGCCACTGAAACGTCCTTTATCTCACTGAGTCAGTTCTCCTCGTGCAGGAGGGACGTGAAGTCAGGGCAGGGAGAGGCCCAGAGCTGAGAACTCAACCTCTGGCAGTGAGGGAAAAAGATGAGAAGCCACATGCCCCAGGCCAACAACCACTGAGACAGGGTTCTCCTTCCTCTTGCTGACCAGCCATGCATAGCAAGAATGTAAAGTTTCATCATGAACGTAAACCACAGCGATCCAGACTGCGTGTTCAACTGGAGTATTTTGGATTTCAGCAATGACCAAATAAAGAGGAACAAATACCTGTCCTACGTAAAATATATGTTGTCTTCTTGAGTCAAGCTGAAGGAAAAAAAATTATTAAAAAATGATCACAAATCCAAAGGCTCAAAAGAAAATGAAGGAAAAAAATGCTTGTGCTGGAAACACGCTGCTCTCAGAATCATGTCTGCACAGAGACTGATGTAACAGAGTCCCCAGTAAGAAGACTTTCAGGAACTCAAATTTAAGGAGAAAGCTGCTGTTCAGACTTTGGAAGAAAACACCAGAAACTTACGGAGTAACAAACTCAGCTTAAAAACAAGCTGTGATATCTCAGTGAAGACAGGACCAATGGGAAAGAAAACCAGGAGGGCATCAGTCTAAAAAGCAGGTTTCTGGTCCCGAAGGCCTTCAGGACAGCAAAGGAAAATGGAACAGAGAGAGCGAAGCTTTAGTAGCCAATGGCTTACATGAAATCAAGAAAATCAGACTCCAGAGGTACAAAGAGGAACTCCAGATGGGACAAAGGTGCTTCTGCTGTCTTCAGAGTTAAGGAAAGTTGTCTAAGGCCTAGAGACCTCAAAGCCAGAGAGAGGCAAGAGCTTTCTTAGAAAAATCATGAGACAGGGAGACTTTCTGCCTCACTGAGTCCGAAAGGGAACATGCTTAGAAAAAACTCCAGAGACAGTTTCGGTTTAGAAATAGTTGAGGGCGATTCTCCATCGAGGAAAACGGTCAAACAAGGGGAAAACTTACCACAGTGACAGAAGTCAAAACCCCCAAGACATTCCAGAAGAAGAGGCAGAGGCAGGGCCCACAGTGGCTGAAGGGCAACAAAAGCCTCGGGATCCTGCTGGGTTAGAAACATGCAGAGAGAAAAGTAGAAGGTTTGTATTATGGAGAATTTAGGATCACAAAGCTTTTTGAAGAGCTGACTATTATACATGTGGGGTTCCAGCTCAGAAGATAGGTAGACCCACTTATATTTAGGATTTATATAAAAATATGGAATTCAAGGCCTATAGGGCCGAGCAGAGGATGAGAAAGCCTGAGAAACTCTAGAAAGGAAATTCCAGGCAAGCCTGCACAACTTCCCTTCAAGATATAGGAATTCTAGTATCATAAGTAGCCTCTTGATAGGAACTTTATCCAAATTGAGTTTTAGGTTCACACTGGATACTGAGTAACTGACTCGGATTGGCTGGAATCCTAGAGAGTCTAAAATCAATACTGTTTTTCTCACTTATTTTCCAGGTGAGAGGCTGCTGAAGGAGCAGAGACTACAGGCGGCGTGAACGAGTTCATACCCTGGTTTTACCACACGCTAGCTGTGCAACCTTCACCTAAGAGATTAAGAGTGGGGTTAATGGAGATAATAAAAGGCAACTGACCTTGAAAGGTAACATTATAAGGTAGTTTAAGGGTTAAATAAATTAACGCATGACAAGTATTTAAAACAGTGCCTATGGTCTTCCCTGGTGGCACAGTGGTTGAGAGTCCGCCTGCCGATGCAGGGGACACGGGTTCGTGCCCCGGTCCGGGAAGATCCCACATGCCGCGGAGCGGATGGGCCCGTGAGCCATGGCCGCTGAGCCTGCGCGTCCGGAGCCTGTGCTCCGCAACGGGAGAGGCCACAACAGTGAGAGGCCCGCGTACCGCGAGAAAAAACAAAAGAACAAAAAACAGTGTCTAGAAACTGTTAAGGGCTCAACGAAGTTTAGCTATCATTATCATTATTTTATTTATTCCATCTACTTCCTCCCCTCTCTGCTATATTCTAAAACTGCTAAGAGTAGTTTGGGTATAGATTCCAAGATGTATTTTAAAGTTCGGGGAACATCTCTTTTCCTTGGGAAGTGATGACACATTAAGGGAGTTAGGGATCAAACTGCCGCCATGTTAACATTCGGATGCAACATTCTCCTAAATTTGGGGAATCTAGGGACGGTGCTAAGTTACTATATGTCTATATAGCTCCCCAGAAATCTGGGGGGAAGGAAACATGCAAATGATACGAGGTTGGAGTTAAGCCAACTCTGCTAACATCTATCTGAAGCAGCTCTATCACTTCAGCAGAAACCACTAACATGAGAAATGGAGTCCTACAGACTGCCCTGAGTGACCCTGCAACATCTGAAACTAAATCAAATGGGGAGAAAAAGGAAAACCAAAAATGCTTTCAATATATTTAGGGATTTTAGTTTCTAAAATGGGAACAAAGGGTTGACTCAGAATGAAGGTTGTTAATAGGATATACTTTAAAGGGCAGGAATTTCAAATGGTTGAGAGGGGGCCAGGTTTCTTCTTCCTTGCTGAATTACACATGCCAATCATGGTGCCTGCAAATCCTACAGATGGGAACGGCCTCAGCTTTAAGGATAGGCCCAGCTGCTGCAGACCATATAACCGCTCCATCTCACCTCACCACAGGGTCTTAGACTACGTGCAGACACCTGACCCATGAGCTTAACAGTGACCTCTGCTGTGGCCTGGAATAACAGTAAAAGCTGCAACAAAGTTGTATTCCCAATCTCTCTCTCTCAGGAATCTAAACAATATTGAAAATGAGGTGATTAGCCAGGAGACATGAAGCTGAAAGGTTACTACGTACAAAGGAACTGGAGCGGTCACGAGCAATCACAGCAAACCAGAGTCATGAGGAAGTAGAATCTCTAAGTAAGGTAGAGAAAAGATAGATGGGATAGGAAAAAAGAAAAAACCAGATGGCAGCAAGAGGAAAAAGACACAAAGGAAAGACAGCTGCCTTGAGACCCCACTGTCGATTGGAGAGACTGCTTGTCTCCGAGCTGACTTAGTTAACGACAGTTTTCTGGCCCAGGTGCATCCTTACGCCATATCCCGTTTCCTAAAATGGAATGGATCTCTGCTCCTTGCAACAGAAAATCGCTAACTAGAACAGTTACCTCAGCTCCCCTGAGGATGGAGTTTTCCCAGGAGGCAGCTCGGTGCCTCCAACCAACAGACTCCTGGCAAGTCCACCCCAGCCAGACGTGCCTAGATGTCGCAACAGAACGGGGCGGGGTGGGGGGGGTCTCATTCCCTAGGCTCCTTCGGCACAGGCCCTAGGGCTTATGAGCATCTCAATGGCCTATGAAAATGTTTGAGACCTGAAAAAAATATTTACTGGATGTAAAATATGAAAATAAAATCATAAAATCAAAGTTAATAAATGTTTAATGCCTACAACTAGTCTAATGAAGCTTAACTCACAGTTTTGTATAAGCTAATTTCATGTGGGATGTGGGTACGTTTTTTTAATACGTTTGATACGTGACATGGTAAAGGCCACCGAAGATAAGAGTGCTGAGGCCTTCTAAGGACTGCAAACCAGTCCCGCGGAAGGAGACATGCTTGGGTGTAAGCTGCAACCCGCCCACCCTGCCCTCCGCAGAAGTTTACACTTAAATATTATGCCTTACTACTCAAAACTGAGCAGTCTGAAGTTAGAACTCAAGCCTCACCTCCCAAATTTAAACACACTGTAACTTTGGCACTCCTGAATTAGGGGTCTATTATTTTTTCTTAATGTAATATTTGACAAAAATGAAGCCAAACAACTTCTACTAGCCATCCTATTAGTTTTACCAAAAAGAAGGGAAAACATGTTATTCAGGCTACAAATGGTCCTGTATGTTTGAAGGACATCTGTCAGCATAATAAATCAAAAATTGGTCACATTTACTCTCTCCTTGTGCAAGAGTCACCATGAATGTCAGGAACAGATCCAAACATTCTCTCCCATTTGGCCAGATTCTTAATCTGAGAAAAACAGGAGGTAGTTCAGAAGTTATACGAGATTTAAATCTTATACCTGTAAAAGCAGAAAGGCAAATATAATTCTCCTTCCACAGTCACTGCTGATTAGGGCTCTCGCTGGGTGAGCACAGAGAAGCTCACCGTCTGTTCCAGCTACGACCACTGCCCTCTCCCCACCTTCTCTGCTGGCCTTCCCTGCAGACCTCTACACTTCCCAGTCCTGCCCCCCCACACCCACTCCCCCTTCTATACCCCACCCCCACGACGCCTCTTCTGCAAAACTGTTCCCTGGGAGTTCCCTGGCCGTCCAGTGGTTAGGACACTCCGGGCTTTCACTGCCGAGGGCCCGGGGTCCAGTCCTTTGTGAAGGAGCGAAGACCCTGCAAGCTGTGTGGTGCAGCCAAACAAAACAGAAAAACCAACCAAACAAACAAAACCATTGCCCCCCTCGTCAGAGCGCAAGGCCAGACCCTTGCTCCTGTTTCACTCTTTGACCCTAGGTTACACACGTCTCCTCTGTCCCCAGTTCCCTGCACTTTCTCACCTCTCCTCAGGCCTTGCTGAAGGCATTGACCATTTCTTTTATTCCTTCTTTCTAAACACCAGTGTCCGCTAAAGGTACATCCTGACTCCATTTTTTTTTAGCTCAACCACCTGCCTGGCTTGAATGAGAACCATTTCCATGATGACAATTCCACATTCTCTCATAACAGGAATATTTACTTATCATCCCACAATGAACTGAAAATCACTAATTCGCCATATGAAGTCCCTATAAAAGGCAACATCTTCCCCCAACAAGTCTCCCAGGCTGGGAGCTTTAAATCCAACTCTCTCCCCCTCCCCACCCTACACATCTTTCCATTTCATCTGATCTCTGCTTATTTTCTCCTCTCAGCGTTTAAACCAACGCTAAGCCTCTTCCATCTTAAGGAAAACCCGTATTCAATCCTATGCCTTCTCTAGCTGCCATGCTCTCTCTCCATTTCCCCACCCAGGCTTCTTCAAGGCTTATCTTCCCGACTTCTATCGCTCCACTTCCCACTTACTCCTCCACCCATCACTACGCCACTGAAGAGCCTCCGGGCGCAGCCTTCATCTCGCAGGACTCTCCCTCTGTGACTCCGCTCTCACCACCACAGTCTTATGCTCAGCCTGCTGGAGACTCCTGCTGGAGACTCCTGCTCCCCCTAAGCACCGGTGCTCCCGTGGGCTCCACCTCAGCCCTCGCTGCTCCCCACTTACACCCCCACCAGGCCAGCCATCCAGTCCATGCGTTCTCAACTCGGGCTGTTAAAGAGAACCTTTTGTAGGAGTTGTTTTAACCGTGCAGAACGCCTCCAGAGGGCGCTCAAACACTTGCTCAGAAATCTTCATGGCCATTTACACAACAGCATTAGAACCTGAAACGAATTTCACAGTGGATTACTACCTCTAACTCGTTGCTAAGCAGCATGAAGATTTGTACAACCTGCTTTCTGCAGGTTCCCTGATCCTAACTGTGAGTCTGGGGGCTTGCTTATCACAAGGTCCTAATCCTAGCATAATACAGAGATAAAGTAATGTTACTGCATATTGGTTAACTAAAAACCTGACTTATGTTTGCTGGCCGATGCCAAGTATTTTGAATCATTGAAATAGTCTTAAATCCTATGAAGCTTAATCCTACACGTTTGACATGCACATCTAAAAATAATTTTGAAAGCCAGAGGGACATAATGGGGTTTACTCTGAAGGAAAGGGGTTCGGATTATTTTTATGAATTGTTTTATCATTTACCTAACCCCTTTGGGACAGACGTTTGCTCTGGCTTTAATAAGGGCTTCCTCACAAGATCTGTCACAATACTGTGGAAGGCACTGCAAAATTAGATGTGGAAATAAGCTATGATTATTTTATGAACTTGCAGGGTATGAAAAATAAATGAGCTCTAGAATAGCTTTACTGAATTTCTTATATCAGGTGACACAAAAGACAATGCATATTCTAGAGTTAGAATAAAGCTGTAGAAATGCTTTCGTATTAGCAACACAAATGACTGCTTTTTAAAATCAAACTTTGAATTCTTCTGATACAATGCCAAAGTTAACCTTCATTTTTTTGAAAATCTCCCTTCTTCCAACTTCTGTCCAAATGAGTATCTACCATAGCCACTGGTTATCCATCTTGTAGTTCTCCCAATTTGGATTAGCTGTGGTGATTCTTTAAACTTAGGCTAAACACTTCGATTTGCCCAATCTAGTTTCACTCCTTATCCCTTTATCACATCTGTGAACATTTAAAACTACTGCCCCTGCCACTTCTGGGAACTTCCTCCTCAGCTGCCAGGAACCGCCCTCTCCTGAGCCCCTCCTCTGCACTCACCGCCTGGCGCATCTGCCCCTGTAGGCCCTGCAACAGTGAACCCAATCAGCTGGGCTGAACCAATCAGATGCTCTTCCCTGAGAGTTTAGACTTGGGACGTGGAAAGTCTGGGTCTATAAAGTGACCTGGCAGGGACAGTGACTCAGGAGGGACAAAGGCAGAGAGCAGCTGCACTGATTCCTGTTGACGTTCCAGCCACCACTGGGTCTCAGCCAAGGAACAGCCCTGGATGCCGTGGTGGCCTCCTCAGAAATCCCCCTTCACTTAAGCCATTTCAAATGCATTTTCTTTTAACCAAATGTCCTCTAAGACATCCTCCTCCTCTCTGATGAATTCTTTTGAGAATTTAAAGGTCTCCCCTACCTTTTCCTTGATGGGTCATATGCCCCAGCTCTGCTCTGGGCTCCTCCTCATTCTGGCCTACACAATATCACCCATCCACGGTTTCCATGCCAGCTGTGCGGTGAGGACACTGTGAATGATTCTCCAACCTCTATCCATACTTCTGCTACAGCCTGAATGTTTGTGTCCCCTAACTCCAGTGTGATGGTGTTAGGAGGTGGGGCCTTTAGGAGGTGATCAGGTCATGTGGGCGGAGCCCTCACAATGGGATGAGTGTCCTTATAAAAGAGACCTCAGAGAACTCCCTCGCCCCTCTGCCACGTGAGGACACAGCGAGAAGACGGCATCTATGAACCAGGAAGCAGGACCTCATCAGACACTCAATTTACTGGCACCTTGATCTTGGACCTCCCAGCCTCCAGAACTGTGAAAAATAAATACTTGTTGTTGTAGCCACCCAGTCTACGGTGTTTTGTCATGGCAGCCCAAATAGACTAGGACAACTTCTAATGGCCAGGTAGGCACCTGCGGATGGATCAGACCTAGGGCACCCCTCTGCCTACGTCCTGGCCCACCTCTGTGTGGAACGACCAGTTTGGAAACATCAATAGAAATCGCTCCAATTATTCAGCAGTACTGACAACAGGATGACTGACTTTAGGACCACCACCTGCTCAAAGAGTCAGAGTCTAGCCCAAAAGGCAACCAGAGTATTACCCAAAGTCAGGGTCATGAAGTCGTAACTCCATATAAAAGACATCAACAGTCCAGTCTAAGCTAGACAGATACCCCAATCTTAAACAATACATAGATGTGTAATCATATTCCAAGGAAAATTTACCACACAGAGACACTGATTTTTACTAATGGATTTATGCACAGCACTCAGTCATTCATATAACAAAGCATGTATCTGCACCATAAAATCATTCTTTGCAAATTCTCTCAGGAAGATCCTACATGTCCTACAAGCCCCATACACTCAGCACGTCCAAAACTCAATCTGTCACCTCTTCACCAAAGCCAACTCTGTTCTCAACTCTAGTAAATGGGTCCACTAGTCTCTCAATTGCAAGTCAGAAACCTGGTTACCATCAACCCTCCTCCCACTCACGAAGTTCTGTCACTCTATCTCCTCAATTCCTCCTGAATTTATCCACCCACCTCACCGACATTCAGCTGTCATTCAGGCCACCATCTTCCCCTGGAACACTGCAAAGCCTCCAGGCTTGCCTTCCTCTAACCCATTATCCACTGTAAGGTAATCTTCCTAAAATGCAAAATGGATTGTTGATTACCCCGCTTAAAGTTTCTCAATGGGTTCCATTAATTCTCAGTGTAATTTCCGAATTTATTCATATGGCATATATTTGTTTGTTTCTTTGTTTTTGGCCATGCAGCATGCGGCATCTTAGTTCCCCAATCAGGGATCGAACACCGTGCCCCCTGCATTGGGAGAGCAGAGTCTTAAACCACTGGACCGCCACGGAAGTCCCAGGCTTTCAAACTCTGATCAGCGTTAGCTACTATTTACCTCTCCTGGTTCATCTCTCACAGCTGCCCACTCCGATTCTAGCTCCAGCCAAAGCAAACTTCTTCAGACTCGCCAGGTTCTGTCTGCTCCTAGGCCTCAATCACTCCCTGCCCCGCCACCCAACACTCCTTTGAACTCTGGGCCCTCACACTTGCTGTTCCCGCCATTTACCTTCGGGGCTCACCTTCTCTAGAAAGCCTCCCCTGACTGGCACCCCTACCCTCAAATCTGGGTCATGTAGGGTACCTTCTTATGTGCCCCCAGAGCCCTTCCATGTCCGCAACGCTATCTCCACTACCACACTTCCTCGGCTTTGTCCTCCACTAAGCCACATGCCACTCCACGTCCACAGAACCTACTGCAGGTCCACAGTTAACCCCTGGCAAGGGAACAAATGCACATGCCTTTAGAATAACCCCTTCAGCCTCACCTACACTGCATACCCCGAGGCACCCTGAGCTCCACTCTGCCGAGTCACTTGCAGGCCCTGCATAATAATCAGGCTCTCAATGCTTCTGCCCTTGGTCCAGCTGGCTAAGTGCTACTCATCCTGACTCAGTTAAATGCAACTTGCTCTGGGACTGGATCTGTGTGTTAGGAACACGAAGAGTTAACAAGAGTCAACCTAGGAAATTCCACGGCCCATGTTTTAAGTTTCTGCATTTATTCTACAGTTACAAGAAACGAGAACTATTTTTATTCTGCATATTGCTAAGAAGCAATTTTCCTCCAAAAGTTGGAAGAGACAAAATTCATTCAAACTTACTCCAAATGTATCACTCAAAAAATGTTTAGATATTAGTTTTTAGAGAACATTTTAGAGGACACTTTAATATATAAGACAGATCTATTTTTTTAAAGGGCATGTATCTATTAACCATGCAGCTAACACATGTTCTACATAGGATGTACTTTTTTAAAGTAAACGTTCCAAAATAAATGAAATAACAAATTATAGATGTAATAACATAATCCTGAAAAATAAAAAAAGCAAAAAATTTTAAATCATCCTACATCCTACTACCCTAAATACACAACTTTTAAGATTTTCATTTAATTTCTTCTAGACATTTTTCCATCATAGGTTTTTGTGGAGGGTTGTTGGGACTTCTGTTTAACTAAGGGTTTTAATCATATCACGTATGCAATTTTGCATCCTGATTTTCCTTCAACATTGTCATAAGCACTTTAATACATTTTCTTCCTAAATATTTTAACGGCCAGTAATATATTATCCAGTGGATGTACCATAACTTAACCCTTAAAGTTATAGGACATGCACCCTTAAAAATAATTCCACAATACATATCTTTTGTATGCAAAGCCTCTCTGTATTTAAAAATATTCCTCTGGGCTTCCCTGGTGGCGCAGTGGTTGAGAGTCCGCCTGCCGATGCAGTGGACGCAGGTTCATGCCCCAGTCCGGGAGGATCCCACGTGCCGCGGAGCGGCTGGGCCCGTGGGCCGTGGCCACTGAGCCTGTGTGTCCGGAGCCTGTGCTCCGCAATGGGAGAGGCCACAACAGTGAGAGGCCCACATACCGCAAAATAAATAAATAAATAAAAATAAAAATATTCCTTTGATGGCTCCTAAGTGGTTGCTACATCAAGGAATATGATTACTTTTAAGGCTCTTGATACATATGTCTAATGTAACATAAGAGTGTGACATTTTTGCTACATCCTCACAAGTCCTAGGTCTTAAAATTTTTTAGTCTAAATTTAGGCCTTTATTAAGTGAGAAATTGTAAAATCTTCATTACAAGTAAATCTCATTGTAAAAAGGAAAAAAAAACTTCAACAATCCAAAACATTGTGAAATAAATATAAAATCAGTCCCAGAAATAAAAATTCAGTCTCCCCTATTCTCTTCCCCTCAGAAGTAGTCACATATCTTTCTAGATCTGTCTCTATTTTTATTCAGAACACACACACACACAACCACACACACTATTTTGTTTTGTATCTTACAAAGAAACGGAATTAAACCTGCTCAAAAATATATTCTAGACATCTATCCAAGCTATGTCAATACATACAAATCTACCTCTCTTTTAAAAAGCTACGTAACATTCCGTAGTGTACAGGTACCAAATTTTTTGTGTTCATCTTCAGTTTTTCCTCATTCTAAGTGATGCTGCGACAGACTTCATTCAAACTAACTTGTATCTTCTTATTAGAATATCATCAATTCCTTGAAGTGTATCTGCTAGATAAAAGCATATGGATGTTTTTAAAATTTTGACAGGTTTGGGCAAACTGTCATCTGGAAAGGTCGAACCAATTTTATGTTCCCAAGAATATACGAGGTACCTTTTTCTCTACATCCTTGGGCAGCTTTTAAATTTTAGCCTGAGAGCCACCCCCCCCCCCCAAAAAAAACCTCACTGTTTTAATTTCCATTCCCCTAATCACAAGTGAGGTTGAATTTCCTGTCATTGCTTTGATATTTTCATTTCTCTCAGAACTATTCATATTCTCCATTCATTTCTTAATTGTGTCAATTCTATTATCCTTTGTTTATACATGTTACCAAAACTTTTTCCCCAGTCTGTCACCTTGTGATGTTTTTTTGTCACTCAGAAATATCAGCTTTGATGATGTTCCAACTTATCATCCTTTTACGATTTGGGGCCTTGGTCTTACCTAAATGGTCTACCCCAAAAACATTTTTCCCAACATAATACATCCTCCAACATAATAAATTCTTATATTTTCTTCTAGTACTTTTATAGGTGTTTTTGTCTTTGAGTTAGTTCTTTAATTCAAATAAAAGTCATTTTTGAATATGGGGAAGTAGAATCTTTCTTTCCAAATAGTCATTTTTCCCTATACAATACATCAAACAACCATTGCCCAACTGTTTCAAAATACCAACTTTATTATATAATAAATTCCTATATATATATATATATATATATATATATATATATATGGGTCTGTTACTGGATTCTACTTGTCCATGTACCAGCTTGTCTATTCTTGTGCTCACCATTTACATTACTGTACCATTACAGTATGTTTTGATATCTGGCATAGCAAATCGTTCATCACTATTTTTCCGCTTGAAAAATTTCTTGGCCACTCTAGCACGTTTAGTCCTCTGGACAAATTTTAGAAGCAATTTATCAAGTGTCCAGAAATAAGTCTCACTGGGATTTCAACTGGAATAACACTGAAGTTACAGTTTAATTTGTAGAGTATTGCAATCTTTACAAAGATGCCGTCCCTTCCAGAAACATGTAATGTCTGCCCATTTATTTAGGTTAGCTTTTAAATTCTTCAGGTAAAGGTTTTTACTTTTTTCATAAAGCTCTTGTACATTTGTGTTTTACTCTTAAATGTGTTCTGGTTTTGTTGCTACTGAGAAGAGACTTTTACTTTTCTATAGGAGTAATTACCAATTATTTGATTATGAGTGAGATCACACATCTTTCCAAATGTTGAACAAATTATACTTCTATCCAGTGAACTATCCACATCCTGCAACCACGTGTGGATTTTCATGATTTTCCTCATTGATTTGTGTGAGTCCTTTGCATGTTGAAGATATTAACTCTTCACTTATATTTGTCATAAATATTTTCCTACTTTGTGGTTTAGTTTTTGATCCTAGGCTTTTGTTTTCTCTTTCTTCTTAAAGAAGTTTTAAATGTGTACATAATCTAATACATTGATTTTAACTAGCAACAGATTTGAGTGCCCCATAGGTGCGAAGACCTGTATCTCTCTCTCACAAAAGCTGCACGGTAGGTATTACTTTCCTCACTTAAAATAATCCAGTTCAAGTCTGTGTGACTGCAAAGCCTGTGCTCTGTCCACCTCAGCGTGCACAACTCTTTTTTCCAGATGTTTAATATTTACTTCCATATTTTCTTCCTGATTTGAAGGGCATTCACGATGGTTTGTCATTTATTACATTCCCATATACAGTTTATCTCTGGGGTGCTGAATAGGTTCCAGTGACCTGTACAGAACAAACATGATTCTACAATATGTTTAAACAATCAGATAGGGTTTGTCCCACCTCATTACTCACTATTCTGTCCAGTTCACCCAAAAAAGGGCATCTCTATAACGTTTAAACATCGCATCCAGGAATACGGCCTGTCCTTCTGTTTAAGACATTGTCTTATCTTTCAGGATGTTTTCTGGTCTCCTCCAGGCAGACCGCACTTGTCTCGGTGAGGCTGTGCTTACCTGTTTCTTGTTTTTTGTTGCACTGTGATCAGAGCCTGCTGTTTTGGTTGTTTATCCATTTAGTTTCTGCCAGGTTATTTTTAGTATTCAGAAAGCTATGACTTTTATATACACATTGTGCGCCCAGTCACTTTCTCGATTTTTTTGTCTGTTTTTTCTGTTATTCTCATTTTTTTAAGCCAACAGCATCTACAAATGTTTCCCTTCTTTTCATTTTAGAGCCTTGCCTCAGTCTTATTTCATGTATTCCTGCTCTGACAAAACTTACCAAAAACATGTTAAATACCCCAAATTTTAATTTGACTCTGATACTTTTCTGTTAAGCATAGTATGAATAGTTTAACATATGTGTGCCTTTCGCATTAAAAAAGTGCATTTTTATGCCTACGTTTTAGGAATAAAGAATTATTTATTTTTAAAATCAATTATTTATTTTTAAAATCAAATACCTATCTTGATCTTAGTTTAGCTGGTAGTTTAAAGTCAACGTGAACTGGACGGGAAAGACCACTTCTCTTCTAGAAAGGCCTCTGAAATGGCCTACCTGGTCTCCCCCACTTCGACTCTCCACCCCTACATTCTGCACGCAGCTGCTGGAGTGGTTGTTTAAACATGCAAATCTGATTATGTCACTCCCCTACTTAAAACCGAACCCTTGTAATGGTTTCCCATTTCACTCAGGGTGAAATAAAACATCCTTAACCTGCCCTACAAGACCCTACACGATCTGGCCCCTGCCTAGCCACACTTGCCCCTCACCCACCATAATCTATCCACACGTCATTCTTTCAGTTCCCGGAATGGGCAAAGCTTCCCCCCTTCTGGGCCTTCCTACAGGCTGTTCCCCTGCCTGGAAAATTATCCCCCATCTCATTCTACACTGACGCCTACTCACCCTTCAGATCTCAGCTCAAACCTTATTTTTGCAAAAAAGTCTTTCCTGGGCCCTCCTTCTGCAATCTGAAATTTGGTCCCCTTTTTATACTCTCTCATAGCCAATGCTACTTCACTTTCATAGCAGATACCAGTTTATGATTCTACACGCAGCTGCGCGATTGTGTTTAATTTCTGATCTCCTCTCCCCCCATAGATCAATTACAAGAGAACAGGGTCAAGTTGATTTTGCTGACCACACTACAAACATTCATGCATATATGAATGAAAGAAAAACACCTACAAAGCCCCTAATGGTATCTCTTACATCTTAAATGATACCCATCACATTATTCAATAAATATTTACCGTTAAAACTCTGATACTGCCTGCAAACTCCATAAGAATCCATTTTACTCAAAGGACATAAAAACTAACCTGAATCTGCTGCTGCTTCAGAAAAACACATACACAAATTTACATCACTAGGAAGTAAGTTCTGTTTACATATTATGAGAGTTTTATGTAGTGTTCAAGTTGCTGATACTTTATTCTCAGGCAACTAATTTTTATGCCTTATTTTTAAGGTATGTAAAGCACTATGAAAAGTGCTTTGTAAAATACTCTTTCAGAAGTCTAATGTATTAACAGTACTTGGTAAAAATATAGCAAAATCAGAAATTAAACAGCATTCAAAGTTGGCTATCTGTAGTATTCTGTAATATACATATCTGGTCAAAAAAGAAAATATAAATTATATTGTAAATTAAAAATTCCTTCAGATCACAAAGGCCAATTAAATCAACATTATATACCACTTTACACTCTACAAAGACTTTCACATACATCATATGACTGAACTTGGTGGGACAGATCAGGTATTAACACCATTTGTAGAAAAGAAAACTGAGGCTTAGAGTAATTAAATGTCCTCCCCAAGGTCACAGGACTTGAAAGTAGTAGAGTCACAATTACAACGGGGGGAGGGGTGGAGGCTCCTACATGTAAATTTCTGAACCAAAGAGAACTTCCATCATAAAAGCTTAGGCTCTGTAATTAGTGTAGATTTGTGCTCCCTTCACTAAAATGTCATTTCACTAGAGAACGACAACCAAAGAAGCTGTTTAAGTATCAAGTTAAAACATCCATTGCCATCAATCCAGGAAATGGCTAAATAAACTATGGTGCACTCAAACTATGGAACATGATGCAGCAGTTCTGCAAAATGAGTGAATGCATCACATGCTAAAACTGAAAGCTAGAGTACACTTGTACTTGTTAAAACAGTCAGAGATAATACAAGTACACACATTGTTTAGATCGTAAAAACATTTTTAAAGATCTGGAAGGATACACACCAAACATAATAGTTGTTATCTCTGGGGACAGAGATTTGTAGTCAAAGACTTTAGCCCATCTCTGTAATGTTTTCATTTTTACAACGAAAATGCTTTACTTTGCTAATTTAAAACTAATTTTTAAAATTTAAATTAACCTGTGGGTTGAACACGAAGGTCATTTTTCTGTTCTAAAAAGCTGTGCATCTACCAAGGAAGTAGGGCCCCCCCCCAAAAAAAGGACAAAATATAGAAACAAAAACAGTTCGATCCTTTTAAAACAATAAACTATCACAAAACGTTCCTTTAAAAAAAAAACAATAGCTCAGAATTTTTAAAAAACATCTAGTCTCCTTTGTTGCAATAAGACAACCAATCAACTATCAACTAGAAAAGTCCGGAACAGGCTCCTCCTAGAGAGATTTAGTTGTTAGAGTTCGGCAAGGAAGGTTTCACAAAGGAGCTGAGTTTTGAGGGAAATGAGAGGTGACTTGGCAGAGAGATGCGGGAAGATTAAGCCAGATGGGGAAATGTCTGGGAGGTGGATATGTTGAGTTAATCAGAAGCAGGGCACAGGGAGAAAACTGGAGTAAAGTCCTGAAAGAGGAGAGGAGGTTCCTTTGGATGTGGGAGGTAAGAGGGAGCTCGACGGCGCTGCCATCCAGTTTACCTGGGTTGAGAATCCGGCCCTTGTTATGGTCAAACAATGGAGGCGTCCAGCGGCAGCAGCGATCTGCGCTGGGTGCCGGGAGGGTTCCTCATCACCTGAGTAGGATGCTCGGCTGGCTCTGCTGGGACGCGAGGCGCTCTAAAAAAAAAACACAACATCACATCATGCAGCCAAGCTTCTCCGCGACACAGCCTGGCTCCCTGATCCCACGGCGCGGCCATTACCGCCTCTCCGCGGACCCGCCTGGAAAGGCTCCAAGGCGCGGCTTCACGGGTTTCTAAAGCTGTTTTGCTCCCCCTTCCCTCAGCTCCAACAACAATGGAGCCCGGCTCGGGAGTCCGGCTCCCGCGGGGCCTCCGCCCGGCCTCGCCCCTGCCGCTGCACCTCCGCCGCCGCGCACCCTGCCGCCATCTGTAACCCCCGCTCCCCGGCACTGCGGGCCCACGCCGGCTCGCCGAGGCCAGAGGCCAGGCTGCCCTCCCCGGGGCCGGCCCGGTGGCCGCCAGGCCGCCCAGCTGCGCGGTAGCTGCTCTGACCTTTCCCACCGATGCCCGGGCACCCGCCCCGGCTCGAGGCCCATCCTAAGTGATGGGTTGTTTTTCTTTTCTTTAATCCACTCATCCTTCTTCCGACCCCGAGCCCACTCCCCGGCCCCCGCCCCCCGCCCCCGCCTTGACTCAAAGAAGAAATAAAGAGACTGCAGCTCGGCCGCCCCACAACTCACTCCAAGTGAGGGGTTGAAGCGCCCCAGGCCGCGGACTCCGCGCACCCACCCTCCCTCTCCTCAAGGGACACCTCACAGGTGCGCCTCCAAGCCGCGCGCGCGCGCTCCGCACACCCAGACGCCTCCGGGGGACAGCGCGCGTGCGCACGCACGAGGCCAGCGAGCCCCAGGGGAGCGGGGGCCGCACGCATGCGCGCCGCCCGGCCCTCTCCCCTTCCCCCCTCCCCTGCCCCCGCCCCCGTTGGCCGCCCGCGCGTGCCCTCCCCCCAATCCCAGGCTGGTCCCGGGTACCCCCCAACCCCCACCGCCCAGCGCGCGCGCGCTCCCGCTCGCCCGCCTCGCTCCTCCTCCCCCGCGCCCCACCCGGGCCCGCGTTACCCCGGGCAACCGCAGTGCGACCGCACCTGAGCTTTGCGCCTGCGTCCCACCGGCCAGACCCTCCCTTCCCCTCGGTCCGTTCCCCAACCCCTAACAGCTGCGGGAGGGGGGCGTCGCCCCCTCCCCGGGAAGTGAGTATCGATCGGCCTCCCCCGCCCCTCCCCGCAGACACAGACCCGCCGCCGCGCCGGCGCCTCTGCCGCCCTCCCGGTCAGCGCGGACAGGCCTCGCCGCCCCGGCCCCCGCTCCCAGCGTGCACCGCGGCGAGCGCTCGGGTGGGAGCCGGCGAGATGCGCTCGGCGGGCGGTGCCCACTGACCTCCCTCGGCGGCCGGGCCGGGGCAGGGCCGGAGCCGGGAGCCAGCCCCGCCCGCCGCCCCGCCCATGGACCGCAGGCCCCCGCTGCCGCCCGCCCGGAGGACCGCGCCGAGGGGGGGAGCCGCCTGAAGGACCGCGACGGCCGCGCCCGCAGGTGAGGCGGGGCCCGAGGTGTGACCGAGTCCAGCCCCGCTCACCTGGCGGTACCTGCAGTGAGGCTCTGCGGGCGCCGGTGGGGGGGCGGAGGCATCTGTCGAGGCAGAAACTCATTTAGATAATTTTTAAAGCCCTCACTGCAGGGGGAGGGGTGCTCCCGACCCACGGGCTGGGGAAGGGTGTCCCCTTGCGGAGACATCTCGGGGGGAAAAACCAAGAGGTGGAAAGGAGGGCAAAAGTGAGGCGCAGCGACTCCCGCGCCGGCTGCCTGCAGGGTCTTCCAGCCCGTTATGGGGAGGGGGATGCCCTTGCCAGGGCTCCAGTCGAGGCTGCAGTCCGTCCCCACTGCGCACCCAAGCCAATCCGAAGGGAGAGGAGAGGACAGCCCAGGGGCCGCTTCTGCCAGCCCCGGGGTGGGATTGTAGGGTGAGGGATCCGCATTGCAGGTGCACCAGGAGCGCCCGAGGGCCTGGCCCTGCTTTGTTTGGGATGCTGTGGGGAGGAGGCCGTCTGAATCCACATCGCTATTTAAATGCGTTTACCACCTTGTGGACGTTAGAGACCCTCCCAGATAAGTTGCATTGTCTCCTGTCCTGATAACCCTTTACGTAAGTACTCTATCTTTACAGCCCCTTTCTAAAGCTTTGATATGGGCTTTAGTTTACCCTAGATAACGATTTGCTTGTGATTCATGAAACTGAGCATAATGCAAATATGCAGCAGAGCTCCAGGCTCGGCGACAGAGCTGCCGTCTGCTACAGCGAGTTAGTCTAGTTTATCTAACTTACGTTTTCATGCTTACCTGTATTAATTTTAAGCTTTGATATTGAGCCGTATGATCTATTCCAATTATGCAAATGAAGTGGTCTGAGAGGAAGTATGATCGTGCTCTGTAATTTAGGTTGCAGTAATCGGTCTTACAACAAAATACAAGCTGTCATACGGTAATATATTACACATTTCCAGAAACCAACCTGTAAGAGTGTTAAAGCTAGAATTGACGTTTTAATACTTTTAAGTTTGACGTTTATTTAAAGAGCATTGTTATTGTTTTATTACATGGGTTTTGTTTTGTTTTGCACAGTCAAGAATTCTCTTGCATTTTCTTGCCGTTGAATTATAAGGAAAAGAATGCTAACATTTAAAGTGACTTTTACCTCCAAAGACGTTCTGAATTCATTTCTTTAGGCTAAATGTTCATCTTACGTGAAATATTTTTGGAGAAGGTTTTAAAGCTTATGGTATGTTTATGTGTATATACACATATGTTTACGTATACATACACACTATTGGAAAACCTTAAAATAAAATAGTTTTTATTGTTCCTCTGCATCATGTTATAATTACTCAGTAAATTCAGTTTAGGTATATTTAAAATCTAAAGTACCAGGCAATAATTTGTGTGTATCAGATTTCTACTGTAGCACATGTAAATACAACAGTCTAACAAACAAGTTTCTTGAAATTAGATATTTTTATTGTTAATTCTTTTTTTTAAAAAATGAATCCTTTTACTTACGACAGAAAATCACTCATGTGGGCGCTTAACTCTTTCATCTGTCATTCGTTGCATAAATTCATTTTAACATCATCATTACTTGATGGAGTGCATTTGCAGCAATACTGATGTTAACAGTGTTGAGGCTTTTAAGAAATACTTATTTTTGTATTATACTTATAATTTTCTTATATTTCTGGCAAGAAAAGACATGAGCCTTTTTTCTTTTATCTGGAACAAGGTCAGCCATAAAAAGTTCTTAAGATATAGTGGGCACACTATGTTTATTAACTAAGATTAATTGTAGCTACTGGATTGGATATCCTTAAAGGGCAGAAACTAGGCGCCTTTATATGCTTCACACACCAAGGGTGCAATAAATGTTTGACTCAGATTGACGTTCCAGACTAGTTAGGTAGGTGCTAGCTTAGTGACACCAATTTTCACATCGCCAGCTTTGACATTTAAACCTGCAGAAAGGTTGGGTAGGGAAGTGAATGTGTCCTAATTGTCTTCAAGTATTCAGGGTCTGTCACGCAGCAGAGGGATTTTCTATTTCTGCGAGTTCCAAAGAAGACAAGTAGTACTTACAGGAAGAGAGACTTCACTTTGACATAAAAGCACAAGTTGCTTATGATTAGAACCTCCAGTGACAAAAGGGGCTGCTCTTTCCCTGCGGAGTTTCCGGATAAGCTGGTCCCCCGCTGGGCAGGAATGGCTACTAGGAGGTGTCACACCGGCCTGGGAGAGGCCTCGTGAGGGGGGGCACTGAGGGACTCCAGTGGCAACTAGATTGGAGGGCATTGTGGTTCTGTTTTATTTCTTACTCTGGCTTCTGCAGTTGTGGGCATGACAACATCCCAGACACCTACTTCAACCCTAGGAAGACTTTTACTGGGGTAGAGGCCACCCTGATATCAGAGGTGATTCTAATCCTACTTTGCATTTGCGTGGGGCTTTACAGGTAATAAAGCACCCTCACATTCAGTGTTTTATTTTAAAAGACTCTTCTTAATTACGCTGATTTGTATTTCTTCTTTTGGCTTTTATTTTCTGTAATAAACATTTAATCAAGAAGAAAATTACCCTTTTCTATGAAGGCAAGCAGAGGAGTCTTTTTTTTTAAGCTCTTTTTAAAAATGGAATGATGTCAGTCATTCTTTTGAGAGTCAGCATGTTGTGCAGGTGAATAGATTCTTAGCTGAAATTATTCTTTGAAAGATACTGATTAAGGGCTGATTCTTGTGCTTGCTGTGCATTTTAGTTTCTGTTTATTTCATTGGTCAAACATGACTCAAATTTCACAGCAAAAAGTCCATTCATATCCACTAACAGTAAGTTGCACTGGACTTTTCAGTTTGTCTACCTCGTTTTTAAATACATGTTGGCAGGTAAAACACAGCTGAGGAGAAGCAGCATTTCAGTGGACCGAACAGATTAGGTGGATTGGAGTTTTGTGTTTGAAGAAGAAAAAGACGTGTCCCATTTGTACTAAGTGAAATCTGGGAATGATAATTTATCAACAATAAGAATGATGCTCTATCTGTTATAACAAAGATTAGGCTATTGACTGTCAATCACAATACATGTATTAAGTGGATCAGTGGGAATAGGACTCTGTGGCCCAGGAGCAGAGCAGAGCTTCCTGTAAACAGCAGAGAACCCAATAAATGCTGTCTGCACAAGGATTTAAGTGGAACATGATGGTAAGGAGGCCAGTTGAGTTAAACCAGATTCTGACCTCTCCAATTTAGGAAGAAGTTAGAGGGGGGAAAACAGTTCTGAATTAATATATACGTGTAATTAATTTTTAAAAACCTTAAAAAAATAGTTCCTCTCTTTTGTTCTCTAGCAGATGAGTTTGTCCCATACTTTTGTGGCTCTTATCCACCAGCTGAATTTGGGTGTGATAATTTAAATAAGACAAAGATTTTAAAATTTTGTTTGAACCAGAGGTGCATCGTTTATTTATACTTTATGCACGAAAGGAAAAGAGAAGAATACCAAGTTCTTCTGGTAAACCAAAAAATAAAATAAGGAAATCTTACAAGTATTTATTCCTTCAAGGAAAAAAAATCACAGATGCTGCTTTAAATATTATGAGCAGAACAGCAAATTATCAAGTAAGGCAACCAGTTAGAAAGTGGCCTTTTTAGAAGTGAAAGGTTACATTTTACAGCTCCTCACCATGCTCTCGGAAGGCATCTCACAGATGTCTTAAAAGACTTCTTTGTTAATCAGAAAACAGGAGTTTATGTTTTTATGGGAGTTTCCACACTGGGGAGCAGATTGAAATGAATACCTTAGTGATTATCCCAGTTTACCACTTTATCAGAAATAACTGTTTGAAGCAAGAAGTCTGTACTCCTCTGGAGCTGTAAGGGAAGAAGTGTTCTCCTCTTTTCAAGATTCTTTCTCCTAGCCAGATTCTCAGGATTGAGCAGTGAAATTCCATCGGCTAGCACAAAAGAATAAGCCGGAGATGCTTAAAGCTTACAGTAAAGGAGAGGAAAAAGAAGAACACTTTTAATAAATGGAATTCTAGGCATGTGATACTCTGCTGCTACAATGTTTCTCTTTGTTGCCTCTTTGACAACACTTAATATGTTACGTTTAGATAGTATAGGATCCATTATCCTTTGCTCTTGAGATTTCCTTCCCACCCTACTTCTAAATGCACCCTGGACCCTTGTTATTTACCATGTAGGTAAGAGGGTTTATGAGGCATTTTTTAAAATAATTTTTAATTAATTATTTAGTCTGCACTGGGTCTTAGTTGATGGCACGCGAGATCTTTAGTTGTGGCATGCAGACGTCTTAGTTGCGGCATGCAGGCTTCTTAGTTGCAGCATACAGGATCTAGTTCCCCAAACAGGAATCGAACCCGGGCCTCATGCATTGGGAGCGCAGAGTCTTACCCACTGGACCACCAGGGAAGTCCCTATGAGGCATTTCTTATGTGACATTGCTCACACATTGCTGCCACGTATCAATTATAATTCCCAGTATTATTACAGTACTGTTTTTCTTAAAGTTACACATTCCACCTAGAAATGAGTGGCACCATACTCTTAAAGGGCCATCTTTAGTGCAAAGTCAGTGTGAAAACATTAGCTCCCCAAGGTACAGTTCCATCACTGTCGTGGCTTAATAATCTAGGGACCGCCATATTTTTCTAATGGTTTCTATCTAATTCTTTTAGTGATGATCAAGTGTAGGAGGTTAGGTTCCTGCCATACTCCAGACATTGAAGGAGGCTTTCTTTTTGCCCCTGTCTCTCCAACTGTCACAAGTGTCAACTCAGGTAAAGGGCACTGGTATTATTTTCCCCTCAGTGGCTGTGGCATTTGGGAGCAGATCCAGTTTTTAGAAATATGTCTTGCACATTGACAAGAAAGATGAAGAAAGGCTTTGTTGTTTTTTAATTTTCTGTTCCCATAGATAAGTACATAGCAGAGGTTGTTAGGTAGGGCCTGTTCTTTCCAAGGAGGGGTCAATCCTTGTCTTTGAGAGTGAGTCATCTTTATCTTTTGGTTACGTCCTGGTGACCAGACAAGAAATCCTGGTGGAACAGAGCAGCAGCTTTCAGCCACTGAGATACTTGCTCACAGACATGCCCTATTGCACCGGGTCAGGGGAGGCGGGGACATAGTCTTTGATGACAGAGAGAAAGGCTGTGTCATCCTTCTCAGCCTCTGCATTGTGTGATGGGTTTCAAGTGAGGAATTAGTTCCCATCAAGAAAGTGCTGGAGTCAGTCTTTGACAGAAACAGTGTTCTCAATGTAGTAAGGCTGTGGTATTAGGACCTGGTTCAGAGATGAGCAAAGCCCAACTTTATTGTTTGAGGGCAAAGGCAGGGTTTTGGGGGGAAGACAAAATAAAAATCTGAGTTGGAACAAATATGGCCAGAGGTGAGACCTTCTTGGAGACAGTTAGGAGGTGTTCTCGTGTCTCATCCACAGTTGTAGGATGGAACTCAGAGCAGTTCAAGATGATCATTGACTGGAAAGGTGCATTGACTTCTCCCCCCCAGCAGGCTGCGGGTGGAGTAGAGCGCCTTCCCACGTAGGCTCGGGGGCCACCGGGACTGGACCTTCCTGGGCAGCTTATCATCACAAGTCTGAAACTCAAGTGGGAAGCAGATTATCCATCTCTGAGCCTTAGAGGAAAACCGAGTGAAGTTAGAAGTTGTTAAGCAGTTGAGGCCAGTGTCTCCCTACCAGAGATGCTGTGAGTCTTCGGTACGTTAGTGTCAGTCGCCCACAGAACTATAAATCCCTGCGGGAAGGTTGACATGACAGCGCAGACTGTTGAACCCTAAAGTGAACCCCGTCACTCGGCTTCTTGCACCTGTGCATGCAATGCGTCGACACTCTTTATCAGTGCTGCCCAGTGATAGAGCACAGCTTCATCCAGCACATTAACAATCTGCCTTTAGAAGTCTCATAAGCCTACTCAGTCTTTTAGATGAAGGTCCCAGTTTTTTGTTTGTTAAAGCTCTCGTGTTCACAATCTATAGGTAGAGCGTCTGGCTGCTTCCGTCCAGTTTTTGCATAATCCTGCCAGGCTATTTTTCACAATTTCGTCTTGACATTTAACCACCTCTTCTGATTCTGAATGATACAGCAGATGTGTAGGGCCTTACAGCTTTATTTACAATCTGACCTGTAAATTGTGGACTCCAATTATAAGAAGACACATTTAATGTGCCAAATCCAGAAATAAAATATTTCAGGAATCTTTTTGATGGTCATTTGTCAGCCTTGGTACATAGGTATCTTCTACATCTGGCGAGATTACTAAATGGTCACATGGAAATCATTGCCCTGTTTGAATAAGACAAATTTGAATGTATTTACAAATGCCACCCCCCCTAAAGGGGATAACGAAGCTGCTGTCTTTGATGTGAGCCTGACAAATAATGTAGCTCATACAATGCTGTTGAACTACACTGGGGAAACTGGAGCATACCACTCCTGTCGAATTATCCCTAGCATCCCCTTACATGTGCATGTACAAGGCCATGGGCACAGGAACAAGATGAGGAAATTAAATCCTTTGGAGCTACTAAGGTGCTGTCTGGGGAATGCCAAAATGTCTGGTTACAAGGACTCCCTGCCAGCCTCCAAACGACCTTATACCATGGAGGACCTGATCTGGGACAAGTGCAGCATGGATAAGAGCTGCCAGAAGGGACCGGTCAGTCTGAAAAGGATGCCTGGTCAAAGATAGCCTGCACCATGTTATTCACCAAAGGGAGAATGTTTCTAAAATGGCCCCAACGTAGGGTAACACGAGGACCATTAGAAACGTGGGCTCCTCCCCAAGTGAGGCGCCCTCGCTATTTTCACAGCTGACCACAGTCAGAACGAGGGTCAGAAAAAGAGTAAGAAGGAAAAGCAGCATTACATGTTGCACTGGGGGCAATATGTCTTGCCTTTGGACGTACCCTACAGAGGCAAGACGAATACAGATCCTTCTTTGTTGACAATAGTTTGCATCCCAGAGAATAATTTTCTTTTCTGTGAGCTACTAGTCTTTTCTCCTCAATTATACACAAGTTTTTACTGATTTACTTAAGTATACCTCGATTCACACATACATAACATGGTTCCAAACAGTATATTTCAATGACAGTATATTATTTAGAGATTTTAAATTGTGGTTTTAAAATGTTATCAGACATATCAGATGCCCATTATATATCGATTGATTTTACCTTGTTAATTTGGGCTTTAAGAATAAGTGTTCAAAAATACCTAGCAGATGACTCACAGGGATTGTGAGGTGATAAGGTGTGTTTTTTCCTATTTGAATTTTAATCTCTTTACAAGTCTTTAGGTAAATATAAATTATTAACTACCTCACTATCAGTCCAAAGAGAATTAGGGATTTTAGAAAATAACATATAATTTACACTAACTAATGCAGTTGTTGATACTAAAAATTTTTCAGAGAAGTATGGCATCTTAAAACATTACTCAGCTAATGCAAGTCGTTTCATAGGCTAACACAGTGTAATATTGTCTGAGATTTGTAAAAGCAAATGATGAAGGTACCAGTTTCTTATGATGTAACTCGTTTTAGTTGTATGCTCACGTTTAGGGTTACCCACTCTTAAACAATGGTCGGTAAGGAATTTAGGAAGTTCAGTTTAATGTAGCCTTTTGGCAGAAATCCCACTGCTTGGTATGAACTGATACGTGTAGGATCGTCTGTCCCTCCCCTGTCAGGTCTGTGGCGGCCGGGTTCGCATCTGTTTTATTCGTTGCCATCTCCCAGATGACCTCAGAGGCGCCTTGCTCAGAGGGGCTCAGAGAAAGGTGTTTTCTTCAGTGAAAGAGTGAACTGTGATCCTTTATATCCCCCAGCAGAGGGAAACAGAACCTTCATTTACATCCCCAAAGTCCCTAAACAATATACGAAAGGATTTGCCCCAAGAGTATTTTAATAATTTAATTCTTCATGTGTCTTCCATGTTCTACTGGAATACCTTCTTTCTTGTTCTTAGTACGGAAGCTTTTTAAAGAAGATAAATAGCTTTTCAGTTTGCACCTGTATCTTATTTCCAAACTGGGATTTTATAACCTGAGTAATTGTTTTTACTCTGGAAGTGACCTTTTCCAAGCAGAAAACCATTTTTTAAATTGGCAGCTCAACACATTTCTTTAACTTCTCCAATATATTTCTGCAAATTACAAAGTTTAAATGATGGCCCTTTTTCATAAACAGGGTTTCCTGGGTGGCCATGGAGCCTGTACTTTCATTTCTCCCAGCCTGGAAACCTTTTCGTGTCAGTACATGTAAAATATTAAGAGTTCTGGTATGATTTCATAAATTTCTTAGGAGTCTTTAGAAGCGTCTTAAGATTTATGCAAGTATTTAGTGGTCCTCTTAAAAACAGGAATTCCTTTGCGTTCAAGAAATGTTAAAGCCTTTACACATCATCATTTCCTAGAGATTCCCTGATGGTTTAGAACAGAGCACTCCTGCTGAAAGCGTATATTGGGTCAACTTCGATATATACATTTAATGTCTGCAGAAATATGCAGCTTTATAACCGTAAATCTGGAGTCCCTATTTGGGGGTTGCAGAATTCTCTTATTCACCCTCTCCATTTCTCAGCTCACTTAAACATTCACAGAGGAAAAGCAACATCTCATGCCATCCGATAACAGGAGGAAAATGATTTATATTCTTAGGCACATTTTACCCGCAGCCCCTTTCTTCTGAGCCGAAGAAAGGAGATTCACATATCCTGACCCAGGACAGTGAGGCCGGTAAAGCGGTGCCTTTCTGCACACCTGCCTCACCAAGAGTTGAAGACGTGGAGAAGAAACCGTCTCCAGCAGGCACCCTGGGAGTCTCTCACTGATGGTTGCCTTTCCTCCAAGGTCAGGAGCCCTCTTATAGGAAGGAGGCTGCACGTGGCTGGGACCTGTCCCTCCTGAGCACTCCGTCACCCACGGTTTACTAGCAATCCCGGAAACCCAAGGAGAGCAGAGTAAACCTCGTCAGAAGGCACAAAAGGCCTGCCTCAGATTAGGTTGACTCTGACCCAGTGCTGAGACATGGGGCAGGACCATTCTGCATTGTGAGGGCCCTCCTGTGCGTCGTAGGCTGTTTTGCAGCACCCTTGACCTCTACCCACCAGGTGCCAGATGTGCCCCTTCCCCAGCTGTGACAACCCATAGTGTCTCCAGACCTCCAGTCTCCCCGGGGGTACCACTGCCTAACTCGGTCAGACCCGCAAATGGGGTTCACCAGCGGGATGCTCCCCCTCAAATTCTGACTGCCTACACTTGTCTCAAGTCATAAAATTTACACACCAACTCCGTGTATTCTCTGGACCAATATAACCAACTGCATCTTGCAGCAGCTGTAAAACAGTGACTGTGTAGATTCTCTGAGGAAAACGAAAATCCTCCGTGGAGGGTATTCCAAGCAGGTCAGTCAGATTGCGGAAGCAGGCAAGCTCCTCAGCAAGACCCGATGGGCGTTACCTTCGCCCCTCTTTGCTGGATTATATTTATCTCAGCAAGGAGCCCCTGTCCTCCTCTTTCTCTCCTCCCCATGCTGGTAGCCATCCGGGTTGTCACACCAGTTGTTGATCTGAACAGGCAGACTCAAACTCCATCTGAATAAAGAATGTGTTAGTGTCTGCACTTAATTCAGCCTTCTGTATGAAGAGCAAAAGCCCCTCCTCTAACTAACCAGGAAGCCCTAAAATTTCTAGAGCAGGGAGGCTCAAGCAGGAGGGGATATGGGGATATATGTGTACGTATCGCTGATTCACTTTGTTATACAGCAGAAACTAACACAACACTGTAAAGCAATTATACTCCAATAAGATATAAGAAAAAAGGGGGGGTTAAAGGTGTTTTAATAATAAAAGATTATTTTTTTAAAAATTAAAAAATTCTGTATCTTCAAAACAGAGATATCTCTTTAAATTATATTACTACGATGATAAATTATCAAGTAAGGCAACCTATTAGAAAAGCAAACTTTTAGAAATTGAGTTACATTTTAAATGAGTCAGAAATAATCTCTGAAGTCGAAATGTCTTAAAATACTTGTTTGATAATAAAACAGAAGTATATAACTTTATACACATTTCCACACTGAATAGCAGAGTACGCTTATGGTTCTTTACCAGAACTATAGCTTCTTAACCCAGAATAGTGTCTGCTTCTCTGCAGCTTTAGGAGCGAAGAAACATTCTCTCTTATTCTGAGATGTTTTCTTCACAAGCATCAAGAATAAGCACTGGAATTCTCCCGGTTAGCACTGAGCAAAAAAGAGTAGACTGGAGAAGCTTAACACTTAAAATATGGGGGAAGGAGCAGAAAAGAGCGGAAGAGGAGTTTTAACAAGTAGAATATGGGGCAAAGGATGTTTTAACAAGTAGAATACGGGGCAAAGGATGTTCTGGCTCTGTAAGGCATGCATGCCTTTCATCTCCACCTGGGGAGAACAGTGGCGTTCATGGGTAAGGGCGTGGCCCTGGAGTCAGCCTGGTTTGGGATGAAGCCCCACCCAGCCACTTGCTAGCTGTGACTTAAAGGAAGTCCTTTAACCCTTTCAGCTTGTTTGCTAATGTGTGAGATAGGAGGAGGACGTCTAGTTGTCAGAGTGCTTCTACCATGTGTAGCTTGGTGCTCCCGGATATGTGAGCCCTCAGTACAAGGCAGTTCTGTTGTTTACTATGTTTATGCTGATTTCCTGGAGCTTCAGGCTGTGTTGCTGCTGCACTTCCCTTCCCTTCCCTTCCCTTCCCTTCACCCTGCATCATCCCCACCAGACTCAATTCCCTCTGGTAGAGCTTTGGCTGTAATGGGTAAGCTCAACTTTTCCCATTTCCTCTCTCTTCCATCTCAACTATTCTGAGCGGCTTTTAATAAGCAACTCAAATCCAGTCCTCGCTTTTCTATCTGATTTTATTTTCCACCACTCCCCAGAATGTTCTTTCCATGTCAGACAGTGTAATGGTCTCACTGGGACTTCTGAAACTTCATTCTCACTTACCTCCTCCTGTGTAAACCCTGCCCATCCTTAAGGACCAGCTCCAGTCCCAGCCTCTTCAGACCATCTTGGTCACTGCAGTCCTTAGCCACTCGACATTCCTTAGGCACCTCCATGTGCCCAGCAATGTGTAAGGTACCAGGAACGCTAAAATGACTGGGGCATGGTCCTCACATGCCGGGGATTCACAAAGTCTCCTATGAGAAGCAGGCAGGTAATTGAGAAGGAGCTTCAGGTGCTGTGACGGGTTACCCTTCCCCTAGCTCCATACTGAGCATCCTCGGGAGGATTTAATTATACTTTGTTTTCTGTGTACTTTGGTGGCTGAGTCTTATATGCCCAATAAGCTACAGGCATAGGACTGAGTACACAGCTAGCACTTTAGACCATATGCTGGCTTAACCTTTAACCTCGAGGTGCATATGTAAAAGGAAGCTTGGTTGTTAGGCCTGTTGCAATGCGCCTCGTAAACTCCAAAAGATAAATTAAAAAACAAAATCGATGATGATGTTAAGCTCCTGGCCATCACCATAACCTCTTGGCGACTCGAGTGGTTTCTAGGCTTGTAGAATTCATGGAACAGTGCGTTTTTTAATTGGGAGGTTCTAAAATGAAAATAAAAACGTGTCCTTTGAACTGAATAAAGTTAGCTTTATGGAAAAGTCGCTGCATTGTCCTCTTTTTTCTCTCTCTGTCACTGACCAGGAAAAGCATCATCAGAGCTCGGCATGCGCATTTCCTGAATTTCTGAGTTTCTGCCACCACCGAAAATTGAGAAAGCGCAAAGCCAGCCCAGTTCATGCTGGCAGAGCCACCTCTCGGGTTTGGTGCTGTGCCTATGTCAGCGCCAGGAACCCACACAGTCAGCTCCTAACAGGAATAACTGTCCAGGTGTGTAAGCTGCACCCAGTGAGATCCCGTGTGTCACAGGCTCTGCAGAACGTCCTGAACAGGCGCACACTTTCCCTCCCACTGAAATTAAACTGTATCTCATTTTTACATGGCTTGATAGTTTTCTGGCCTTTTTATTTGTGAGCTTCCCAAAGGCATGCGTGAACTAGCTCTCCTTCCTCCTCTGTCTTATTCCCGTGCCAGTCAGAGAAGTATTTCCAAGTCCTCTCATGTCACTAATACAAAAGACACTACCTAATTGCGGGGGGTGTCAGACCAGAGACTGGGTGAGATTACCACTAATTCTCAACTAGAGAGAATGCTTTCTTAAAGGGCCACCTTAGATTCCTAGAGGGAGGCCTTCCCTGGGTGCTGGCATTATAGCAGGGAACAGACAGAAAGCCCTTCTTCTCATGGAGCTTACATTCTAGTCCTGTAAGAAAGAGCAACCAATGACCTCATTTTAGGTAGTGATAAACGCTATAAAGACGCAAGATGGGATGGGATGATGATAATGACAGTTAGAATAAAGTCCGGTTGAAGTGTTCTTGCAGTGCAGAGAGCAGCCACGGCGGGCTCCACAGTGGAGTAGCTGCGAGCCAGGGAGCGCTTGGGGATGGCTCTCCGTGTCGGAGCACCGACGGCAGCCAGTATGTAGTTCTAGGCACAGCTGTAAACGCTTTAAATCTGCGCCGCCCAGTATGGTCGCCCCCAGCCACGTGGGACAACTTAAATTTGCATTAAGTCAAATCAAAGTAAATAAAAAGAAAATTTCCTTTTCTCATACACACCAGCTACATATCAGGGGCTCAGTGTGTCATGAGCTTCACTGGACAGCAGAGAAGAGAATATTTCTACCACTGCAGGAAGTTCTATTGGATAGCGCCTCCTTATTTTTTATTTTTATTTTTT
The DNA here is from genome assembly GCF_003676395.1 of Aethalodelphis obliquidens. Taxonomy (NCBI): domain Eukaryota; kingdom Metazoa; phylum Chordata; class Mammalia; order Artiodactyla; family Delphinidae; genus Aethalodelphis; species Aethalodelphis obliquidens. The sequence continues at coordinate 18,294,138 of NW_020837972.1, read as the reverse complement.
TGCCACGTGGGATGTGGGATCTTAGTTCCCTGACCAGGGATCAGACCCGTATCCCCTGCATTGTAAGCACGGAGTCTTAACCACTGGACCGCCAGGGAAGTCCCGGATAGCGCCTCTTTAGGTCAGCTCATTTAATCTTCACAACAACCCCAATAAAGTAGGTACTATTTTCCCATTTGGCAGTTTTCCCATTTGGGCAGTTATACATAACTTGCCCAAAGGTGCATCGTTAATAAGTGGCAGGGCTAGGAATCAAACTGCAGCACGCTGGCTCCGGATCCAGAGCCTGGGGGTTCATCCCTACCTGCTGCGTCGCTCTGGCTCATCCCTGAGTACAGCTCATCTCTGCAGCTTACTTCCAGCTGGACTGCAGCCGATGGAGACAGTTACGCCTTGGTAAAGTCTTGTCACTGGATGCTTTAAGATTCAGCTAAGAGAAATTCTGAGCCAAGGGTTAGATCTTTCCTAATAAAAGTGTAGACCTACGTTAGCACAATTTCTCCCTCCTTAAAAAGAAATGGGAAAAGGGAGCTACAAAGCACCAGGAGGATACTCAGTCTGTGTGTGATCTCCATAAGGCTCTGAGCTCTCTATGCCTCAGTACATAAGGTTGGGAAGATAGCAAGTACCTGTCTCAGAGCTGTTGGATTTGATGAGAAGGCACGGAAAGCACTCAGCACAGTACCGAGCACACGGTACGCTAGGTACGTGGCAACTCTTGTCACTGTCAGCATCGTCACTACTGCTGCATTCTGTAGCGGCCACCCCGGGACGGAACGTTCCACAGGGTACAGAGAGCACCCAGAACTGACACCTTCTCCCAGAGCTGTCATGAGACCTTCTGGTTCCAAACTCCACACGTCTGGAGGCAGAGGAGGTGCCCGCCTTTGGAAACAGTTTGCATGTGGCTCATGGGCCTCATGTACACTTAGGCAAAGGTCTTGCTCCTCTGAGCCTTAGTTCCGCAAAAAATGGGTACCTTATACATATAGCTGATTCACTTTGTTATACAGCAGAAATTAACACACCATTGTAAAGCAATTATACTCCAATAAAGATGTTTTAAAAAAATGGGTATCGTACCTCTCTTGTGTGATTGTTTCAAGAATTAGGTGGTTACCTATGAGCCTGGCACAGACACTTGGTAAATAATAGCCGTAATGTCGATTTTTGTGAATGATTTTCAGCTTTTCACAATAAAAAAAATGCCTTTGAGTATGGTCTAAGTGCCTTAGACCAACGCAGAGGCTGTGTCAGGGTAGAGTGGGGGAGACGGAACAGGTCTATCTATCACCAACACCATCTCCATCAGCAAGCTCACTTTAAACTGCGGTGGTCACACCCTAGAAAAGCAGGGTAAAGCCAGCGGAAAAGGATCTTGGCGCAGATGTTTCGCTGAGATGGAAGCTGCTTCACACCCTCCCACACAACCAGCAAGAAACCATGTGATCTGAGGTGACCATCCTGCCCATTATGAAAAATGGGAGGAAAAACAAATTCCACTGGCTCCCAACTGCCTGATAGACGCCACCAGAATTGGATCAACCAGAAGAAGCTGAAACACCCAGCCTCAGGATTTTGGACTTCAAATGGAAAATCTGGGCACTCTAAACCAAAATTGCCAAGTTCCAAAAATACGAATACATCGTATGCTTATTATTAAAAGTATCTAAATTAAAGTGGGCCCCGAAAGAGTTTCAGGATTATAATTAATCCCATTGTGGGAGTATGAGGTCAAATACGAGAGGAAAACAAAACAAAGGCTGTCATACAAATGGAAAACACGACAAAAGTGCAAAAGAAAAATAGTGTCAAGGACAGGAAGAGTGAGAAAATACTGCATTGCATCCCCTTCTTTGAAAATTCCAAATGAATATAAAATGCCGTGATGGTTTTCTTTCCCCAATTTCTTCTGCTGTCCTCCCACAGGTGACAGGTAATCTGTGAAAGACAATTGCCCTCCCTCTTATTTTACCTTTATTTGTTTTTAGTTATTTCTACTGGCTAATGTACTAATGGCTCGTTTATCTAATATGATCCAAACTTGGCTGCAAAGACAAACCCTAACTTACCTGCACAGCACCTGCATGCCTTGCCTCATTCTCACTCTTGGCAGCTTCATCTGGATCTCAGTATTGTTTGTTTTAAATGCCAGACCCTGTTAATAGAGCAGTATTCTGTGGGGAGGTTTTCTCCTCCCCTGGAACTCAATGCGTGACTTACTAAAGAAGTGGAGTATAGGATTCTGGGAATTCTCCCAACCCCTGACACAATAAAAGAATCATTGTGAGTAGAGAGAACTTTATGGGAGTCACCCTAAATGTCATCAGTAAACGTGCCTCATTTATTCTACACGGCACAGGAGGCTCACAGAAAGGAAACTTTTAAAGATGTGGATAATGTATGTCGGGACTGTCAGAGCAGTAGATGGGCAGTCGAGAGGTCAGGCGTCCTTAGGTGGACATGCTGGAGCCATCAGAAACGTTCTAGGAAGTGAAGATCCAGGTAAATGCCTTTTTAAAAGAATAGGTTTGTCTTCTTTTAAAAACATTTGTACTCCAGCTGTTATTCCATAGGGAAAGAAGTTCCGTAAAAATATTTTATCACTGATCACCAGAGGGTATGTAATTACTAAAACTGAATGCTTGGGCCTGGTTCCTTTAGTCGCTGAATTGACTACTGTTGGACTGTTTTAATGATTTCAAAGCTCTCTACTATCCTTCTTCTTTCAACTTGTCTGAAATAACTCGTGTGGGCCATTTTGTAGAAGGGCACGTCGGGAGGTGTCTTGTTTTTGCTTGGTTGCCTAGCCAAATTGTAATGCTGTCCAAGATGACATGGCTGGAACCGGGCAGAGTCCCTTCTAGAATAGCACGAGGATAAAGTCTCTTTTCTCTATCAGTGATCGTCTGAGATGCTTAGCGAGAGTTTAGCTAAATATGTTCTATTAGCACTAATGAAACAACCGACTAGTTTACTTCAGTATAAGTAGTAAAGGAAAAGTATGGCTAAACTAAAGTGTATAGAGCTTTGGTTAATAATACCTTTCTTTCGGGGGACTTCCCTGGCAGTGATTTAAGACTCCGTGCTCCCAATGCAGGGGACACAGGTTCGATCCCTGGCCCTGGTTGGGGAACTAAGATCCAGCATGCTGCACGGTGCGGCCAATAATAATAATAATAATAATACCTTTCCTTCTTTTTGGGGGCCTAATTAGTCAGGCGCACAAAATGGATAAAAGAAGCCCTATCAGTTAAATCAATTGAAATGGTTCATCCGTTTGGCAGACCATAGAGAGAGAGATCTTTAAAGCAAGCGCACACATCTCAGCCTCGGAAATACAGTTTAGGGTAGTGATTGTCAGGCGCTAAGACTTGAGAAGTACCTCCTGTTTCGTCAGTGTAAGAGGACAGTTTGGCATTTGGGTCAGCATACCTTTTCGTCATCAACCAGCAGACAATTAAAATCTGCAGTAATCACAGTCAGATGTAGAAATGGAAACACTAATCAGATATGACCTGCTAATTTTCCTTTCCATTTAAAGGCAGATATCACTCGGTAGAGCTATTTGTGTGGGAAGGCTTGAGATTTTATATGTCCCTAAATGATTGGCTCAGGATCATCTTGGTAAAGGACAAGGTTGTCAGGAGCTCACAAATGGCATCTCTCTTTAGTTGCAAATGTTTCCTGCCCTCGCTTCTGAAATGAGGCGATTTGGGTGATCCCGGGCCGGGGGCGGGGGGCAGGGGGCAGGGCAGTCAGCTGGAGGCTGCCCAGGAAGGGCAGGAGGGGGATGCAGGGAGAGCAGGAAGGGCCAAGTGGCGTCACCACAGACCCGCCGGCCACCTGGCCACCCCCTGCCCTAGAAGCAACTTCCCTGAAACAGGAAGTGCTGAGCCGACTGTGTGCTGACGTGATGCCCGGGATGGCAGCCCCTCACAGCCAGGAGATGGGGTGCTGGTGCGCCTGCCTCCTGGGGTGGGGTCTGCCACAGGGCATAAGCATTCTGGCCATGAAGTCGCCCAGTTTTCTGGGAGGCCCTGGGCACTCCCAGAAGGTACTGTGTGATTTCAGACCGTGGGAGTGCATGTGTTTCTCTACCTGGCCACGGCCCACTCAGAGGCACTTTCAGACAACCTGAAACACAGACTTGCTTTCTTCCTGAGACGTTTACACACAGAGGGACCGCGCCCCTACCAGCGTACAGACACGTGACGTGGTTTTTAAATAGAAGTCAAATAGAAACTCTTAAAGTATGAGATAATCAGACTGCAGAGAAACACGGTTCATAAATCCACCACGTACGCCTCCAGTGACTGCAGCCTTCCCAGACGACCACATATCGCGTTTCCCTGTCTAATTGCTGGTGCCTCTAATCACATCTATTACAACTTTAATGTCAGGCTGTACGTTCTTTCAGAAGGAAATGGCTGTCAGTGTCTAAAGAATTGTGATGAGCCTTGTATTTTATGACAGATAATGTCAGAGAATTACAGGAATGTACAATGCGTGGGGGTGGGGAGGCGCTCGAGGGCTCGTCATGATCGTTTTCTGCATATCTCGGAGACACTAAATAGTTGCTTTTATAAAAATTGCCTTCCCGTTAATTCTCCTTGGTTCTGGTAAAGCATCCCAAGACTACCCTGGAACAACATCATTAAAACATATGATACCACTTTGCTAGTGGATAGTTAGTGGTTATGTTTTGTGAGAGAAACAGCTTTATAGTTTTTTCTGGCTATAAAGTAATATATTTTCATCATTAAAGAAGCTTTAGGTAGTACCAAAATAGAATTTTTTTTAAGTAAAAATCACCCACAATCCACCGTCTAGAGATAAATGCTTTTAATGTTTCATTGTGTATACTTCTAGAATTTTTTTCTCTACTTGTATCTACAAAAATATGATATATACAGCTTTTAATATACTCTTTTGACTTAACCTAGTATAGATGTATTTCCTTGTCAATAAATATAGATGCACATTATCATTTTTAATGATATCATAGTTCAGATGTGCCACGCTAACTCCTCACTGGCAGACATTCAGATTACTCTGTGAGGTGGTTATCTTGCAAAAGATGCTTTTCTTCTTTTGGTTTCTACTGGCGTTCTCCTCTTTTAGCTCTTAGAGACCAACCATTAAAAGGTGATGTGCACTGCCCACCCAGACAGAGAACAGGACCCCAAAAAGCGTCTCCATCCGAAGTTTCCACATTTGGATGAGTGCAAATTTAGTTCAGTTACCACTTTATCACAGTAGACAGACACATGCTAAGTGTTTTATCTAAGATAGCTCATTTTATCCCCCCAGTCACTATGTCTTGTAGGTACTGTTATTGTTCCTCACGTTATGGGAGAAGAAGGTGAGGGCACAGAGAGGCTGCAGCTCAAACGTGGCTGAGTGCGAACTGGAGCCCAGGATTCTGACTCCTGTGCTAAGCTCTTGACCCGCCTATTGTCTTAGTTTTAAAAATATCCCAATTGCTTAAGAATGATTAATAAACAAGATTTTTTGTCACTTCAAAAAAATAATTGCATCTTTTGCTTTCAACGTTTTTTTACTTCCACTTTTTAATGGTGTTCATTCTTTTTACCAGAATGTTTTTGGAGTGATTGTTGAGTGCTTACGCTTCCTTGAAATGCTGTCCTTTTTCTTAGTGTCCTAACTCTTTGGGATTCTCAAATAACTTATCAGCTGAACTTCTTAAATACACGTGCAAGTAGAAATAACAGGGTCGTGCAACTTAAAACAGTTTCTTTGTCCAGGATTGTTGTGAATTCAGAATAACATCAGGCTTCATTTTTCAGAGATGGTAAGTTTCCTTTCCTACAAGCAGGTATTTTAGATTGAGAGTTGATGGCCTAATTAGCCATCCACCTTTTTTTAGCTTCTTGTAGAGTACTATAGATTGATTCAACGTAGGAAGTAGGTTTTACTGTCCCTTAGGGTGCCTGATTCTGCCTGACTCTCTTTATTCGCTTCCCTGAATGGCTCCTCTCCAGTGAAAATGGAAAAGGCCAGCAGAAAATGCTTGTGTTTGCTTTTATGTTGCCCTCTTTGGAAGTAACTGGAATCCTTTGCTAGCTCATTTCCACACTTGGATGATGTTCAGGAAATACCCTAGTGTGGGAATAAGTAAACAATATTTATATATTGATCAATATTTACATAAAATAATATAGGTAACAATTATTGAGCACTTACTACATGCCAGACACCATAAGTGATTGCATTTAGCACTTAACCCTTTAAGTTAGATATTACGATGGTTTAGGTGACAAGATAGGGTTCAGATTTAACCCCAAACACTCTAGCACCTCAAGACTTTGGCCATTCTGCTCTTTTTTTTATCCCGTTGTGCTAAGCGAATCTTCTTTGGGCCCCAGGTTCTTGATCTTGAAATAAAGAGGTGTTGGAATAGTTGATTTTGAAGGTCTCTGCCACCCTCAACATTTCCTGAGTCCACGAATCCACTCAGGACACCACCTCCCTGCTGGGAACCATCTCTTCTCCTCTTACATTTAATCACTACACTTGCCTTTGTCCTCTGGCCAACCTTCATTTACTCCGTGACAGTGCTTCAGCCAGAGGACACCAGAGCCACACAGACAGTTCCCACAAAACAGGCACAGAGGTCCTTGCGCACAAGACGCTCGCCGGGTCCCAGGCCCTGCCGAGCACGCGCAGAGGCAGTGGGACGCCAGTCATTCTGACGGTTCACGGCATGAGAACCAGATGTGAATGGGTTATAACTTATTCATGACTAGGATCTAAAATAGCTTGTTATAACTAATTCACAGCACCACGTGAGTACTGGGTGTACTATTTTTTTTTTCAGATTCTAAAATTATTACCCTATTTCCACAAGCTTTGTGTTGAGAGAATAGATAAGTCTACTTTTGATTGCCCAGGAACAAAGAAGTGTCCCATTTTTAAATGGTGAGACCTTTTACTATCAAAGATATTCCATTTCTGTTAGCCTAAGAAATGTGGTCCAGGGATACTTTGAAACATTGTGTCTGGCGTATGAAGAAATTACAGGATGAGGTCATGTTCAAATCAGTGCTGCTGCAGTGCTTTTTGATTAATGCCGCGTAATTCTTGTTGAGATCTCCAGTCGGTACGATCGGGGAGCCGTATAAAAGTAACTGAAGCCCGTACGTAATTTGGGAGTTCAGACACGAAGGAAGAATGGGGGCTGATTAGGCGGTGGGGGGGGGGAGGTGGTTTGCCAAGAGCAGTGCGGATTGCGGGAACCAGTGTGCAGAGGCCCCGTGCTGGGGCTGCGGCAGATGCCAGGGGTGAGAGGGCAGCAGTGTAGGTGGTATGGGGCGAGGCCGGGGCAGGGGTGGGCAGCTGAGCAGGCAGGGTGGGCCAAGAGCATCGGAGGGACGAGGCAGCGGGAACTAAGATCCCGCATGCGCACGGCGTGGCCAAAAAAAAAAAAAAGCAAGACTTGTTGGTGAGTCTTTCTGCCGTACCGGGTGGTCGGCAGGGCCTTCCTGGTTGCTGACTGTCCCACCTGGAGCATAGGGAGGGTGGGTCCCACCTCCTTGAGCAGTGCGGCTCCGGGCTCGCCCCGCGCTGCGCTGGGGGAACGCGGCAGACCTTCCCGCCGAGAGGCTGCTGCAGTGGACTGCGCACATTTCCCCCTCAGCTTCAGAGCACTGGAGATCACGTGTACGCTTTGTGGAAAGCATCTGAATTTCTGCCTGAAGGTGAAGGCCACCCCCGCCCTCCAGATTCTCGCCCACAGGATCTGAGGGTGGGCGAGGAGCAGCCTCGAGGTTCAGATGCAGCATCTCTTGATTAATGTTTTCACTTGTGGGCAGGACGTTCCTGTTTTTCCTTGGGTGTTTGTGAGAACAAACGACGTAAGTGATGGGGAAGCACTTTGTGCTTGTGCAAGTGGAGATGGTCCATAAATAAGATCACGATGTCATCATTTATACATTAATGCCCCCAAAGGGAGGAAAGGACATTACTTTGAATTGGGTTGAGAACTGGACGTGAGCTACTGACAGGCAGTTTGTCCTCATGCGGATACAGAGCAGACCCAGTGAGGTCGGGGTCCTCACGTCTCTCTGAGAACCATCATTAAAAGCATGTTGTCACCACGAGGTGATGTTAGTATCCCTGCCCGCTCCGGGAAGCTGTCTCGGCCAGGTGCCAACCTCTATAGAACTTGGCCCTTTTCAAGTGTTAACTTTCTGACCATATAGAGGGAACAGTAAATTCACAGAAATTTAATGTCTAGTGAATTTGCCACGGGAAAAATCATGGATGTGGCCTAACCTCCGAGTCACGATCAAGGTAGCCTGCCCCATGGGTGGTCTTGCTTTGAGATGCCCACGCCCTTTGCTTCTGCCAGGGTTCCACGGGAGGAAGCGGGCAGAGTGGGGCTTGTTCTCTGGCTGCCACCGTGGCTGGAACGCCATCCTCTGCAGTGAGGGCTGCATCTCTGGGGAGAGAAGAGGGCCTGTGTCCAGACCACGCTGCCTCTGACCGAGCAAATAACTGTAAAATTGCCGGTGGCTCCCGGTGACACTGAGACACGAAATGGGATTTGCCTCGAGACAAGGAGCTGCAGTACAAAGCGCCCACGACATGTAGTGTATGCCCTTTTGACAGGGAAAGTGCAGTGTTTTGTCAGCCACGCTGCACTACTGGCTGACACACGGCTGAGAGGGCCTGAGTGCCTCTTACTCGAGCAGGAAGCGTCATTCATCTGCAGCAGACGCCGGCACCTCACCTTCATCCATCACGCTGACGCTTTCAGGGAGGGGTCGTCAATGCTCCTTCACATCTCTGGCTCCCATAGCCAGAGATTCTGAATCAAGCCTCCCAGAACCAACTCCATCCCTTCCTCCATATTATCTGCATCTCTCAGCTGTGTCTCCTTGGCCTGAACAGGATGCTTCTGTAGCTTCATTCACGTCAGCTTCTGGGAAGGACTAAGTCGTTGCAGTGATTCCACGTCATCAGTAACTAATGGGAAGACATTAAACCATCACCTTCTTTTAAGCAGCAGCAACTCCCTGTCCTCAGCAAGTCAGTGATACTATGTACCCTTTCGAGCTGATGAGAAAATACTGTAGTAATTTGGATCCCATCTGGAGGTGTGACTTGTTTCCTCGGACCTAAGTGGACCTGTCTCACGCATGTATATCCAACAACCAGAGAACGCCCCACACAGATGGCATCTCCTCCTCTGGGCCTTTTAAGTCAGCATAGAGTGTGGAAGAAGAGAGACCAACCTCCAAATGGAATATCACGGGGCTGAAAAACCCCTGTCCTCTGGTTGTCAGGGCTCCAAACGGAGCCGTCAGAGCTCACTTGCCGGCTTTGCATGTTATATAATCGCGCTCCTCTATTCACCTCATGTTCCTTCTTCCCCAGACTGCCTGCCCAGGCTAATGGGAAGCTTCAAGGGCACGCTTGTATTTCTGTAGTTATGACGGTGAATTAATGAATTACAGATTTAGTGCCATTCAAGTCGCCGACTCGCCAAGGCCGTTAGAATGTGAATACTTATTTAAATCCTATTAAATTTGTTACAAATAAAATTTAATACCAAACTGTGATGGGACTGGGGTGCCTGCTGAGGCCACATTTCCCCTCCCCTCCCTGCCCCCCACGGTAGGTCACAGAACACATGTTTATTTCTGGTGTCGGCGACGCCTCATTTTGTGCCGTCAGTGCCGGACGAAACTGGGTTGCAGTTTTAGCACGTCGCGCTCTCTCTGTGCAAGGCATGCCTGTAAGTTAAGCCAGAAGCTCGTGGAAGCAAAGGCTCTTCAGCCCTGAGGGCCTCAAGCTCCCCTGGTGCCGCACCCACGCTGGACAACCCGGCGCTGGGCCCACTGGGTTAGCAGGTGCTGGCGGTGGGCCTCCTGGGCGCCAGGCACCGTGCAAGGGCCCGGGGTACAGCGGGGACCGAGCCTGCAGTCTGCGCGTGGAGGCGCGAGACCGTTAACTAGTTGTGGGCAGGCCGTGAAGGCTTAGAGTGCGTGACGTCGCCCAGCCCGGGGGCCAGGGCTTCCGGGAGGAAGTGAACTTGGGCCGAGAAGTAAAGGACACGCAGACGTCAGCTCACGGGAACGGTGGGGCCGAGGGAGGACCCGAGAGGAGCACTCCGGGCAGAGGAGCCCAAGACAAGGCCCCGGGGTGCGGAGGCGAGGCCCAGCCAAGGCCCTGGAGGCTCACCGAGCAGCTGAGCACAGAGGGCACAGGGCCAGGCCCGGGCCCATGTGGACCAGCCTCACTCAGAGCCGTGGGGGCCCCCGAAGATCCTGTGAAAATCACTCTGCTACGACGTGGGGACGGAATCGAGGTGGCGAGAGAGGACAGAGGGAGGATTCCACAGCGATTCAGGTGAGGGTGGTGTGGCTTAGGTGTAGAGACGGAGAAAAGCAAGTGGACTTGAGAACTGTTTTCCAAGTGGGGTCACCAAGACGCAGCGGTGGACCCTCCAGGCTGCTGGGCAGCGAGGGGGCAACTGTACACCCGGCTCGTTCTTCATCCTTCCAGACACACTGAGTTCTGGATCAAATGTAAATTGTTCTTTCTCGTCAATGGCAAACCCCTAAAACACAGGCTCTGCCTGCTGCATCAGCCACCAGGAGCGCAGATTTGGGTCCATCCTTTTAAAGAGGAGAACAAGGCATCTCCTCTGGCGTTGCCACTTGCGAAGCCCATCGTAGCGCCTAGGAGTTGATGTTCCCGGTGAGACAATGGAATTGATGCCAGAGTGACCGACTCAGGTCTGCTGAACAGAAGTAAACGTGGGCGTCTCTACCGGAAGCTCCAGAAGCGGTCCTGCATTTGCCTCCGTTTGATGTCGAGGCTGTCCAGCTTTCGGACAGCCCTTCACAGCTCACGCCCCAGACTTGCCTTGTTCCGGGCTGGCTCCTTTGTTAGGTCAGCGTCCTCCTCCCAAGGCCACGTGCTGACCACACAGGGTCGGGATCTCAGGCACCGTGGGGCTCCAGTTAGAATTAGTGTCTGGCCCGGCAGCCCCATACAAGGAACTTGTGGCTACAGCAGGGAGACAATTCGGGGGCGGAAACCTTCCTCGCTCCTGTGGAAAGGCTGCTCTCAGCTCCCCTGAGGAAGGCTCTGGTGGATGGAAACTCAGCTGGCATGGCCTGCAGCCAGCTTTAGGTAGAGCTCAAGGCCTGGGGAAATCTGATCTTCCTTGCATAGAAATGATCCTGTATTTACTCAACCAGTTCCCTCTTGCTGGATTTTGAGTTGTCTCTGGTCTTTTCTGACTGTGAACTGCACTGTAATGACCGTCCTCCTATAGCTACACCTTCTCACATGGAGGCCATCATTTCCCTCTGGGGGACTCCTAGAAGTGGAACCGCTAAGTCAGACGGAAGCTAAATTCTAAGGCGCCAGATACACTGCCAGATCGCCTCCTGTAATAGGTGCAGTGAACACTCCCACCCAAAACTGCGCTGTTTCTTCTTAGTCACAGCTGTCTCTTGCCAGCTTCCCCCCTGACAGGCGTGTCCCTTCCAGGACGTGTCCGTGTGCACCCTTCGCCCAGGCTTTGTCCGGCACGTTCTCTGTCCTCTGCACTCCCTCACTTTCCTTTCCTCCTTCAGCCTCCTCGTGTGAATGAAAACGCGTGTCCTGGGTTCCAGCTACGCGCCGTTCTTAGCTCCAGAGCTGGGGTGTAAATATCTGTAAGCTGCGGGGCTTACAGGTAACAGACAGTGCTTGGTGTTGCCCGGCGTGTTGCCACCTCCAGAGCGGACCCTCGTGCCACCCTGCCACACACCCGCTCACCGGAAGCCCTCTGAGGGGTGGTATTTCCTTTGGGGGCGCTCGTTGGCCCAGCAGATTAGGAAAAAGGCACCCGAGGCTCTGTGTTCACAGGAATAATTTATAGGCAGATAATCCACATTTCATCCTCAGCCTGTTTCAGTGCCGCGCAAGGCGTCTTGAATTACTGGGCTAGCTTTTACAGAATGGCCGACTGACTTCGCCACATTTCTCGAGTTACAGCGAAGGCCCTGAGCAAGTGGCTGATGATGGAGGATGGAAGCCGGCGGCGGGGGGCGGAGGGTGGCAGATGGCAGGGTCTGGGTCCGGCCTCCAGACACCCGCAGCCACCACGTGGCCCGGTGAGAATGGTTCTCAGGAAATTCCCAAGGAAAGAAGGACTTGGGGGGCTCTCAACTCTGTGAGGTCCCGGGACTTCCCTCCGAAACACCACGCTTGTCGTCCTCCTGGCCTGCCAGCTCTAGGTTCCACTTCCCCGCGCCCGGTTCTCCTGAGCGGAGGCAGCAGTGCTTCACCTCCTCAGGGAAGTCTGTCAAGGGAGATTTTGCTCTCAGTCTGTTGAAGTCGGGTAGCCCACGGAGAGCCTAGGATTTGGAATCAGGGAGCCCTCTGCATCCGGAGCGGGGCCTCACACTGCCCTCCAGCCCGCAGAGCCAAGGAGGGCAGGCGGCAGGCGGCGTCCTCTTCCAGCCCGCCACCCCGAGACCCTCGTTGTCGGGGACAGCCACCAGGCCCTGTGTCCCCTGCAGGTCATCTGGATGCCAGCATGGCGACCGCAAACCTGGAGAACCAGCTGCACAGCGCGCAGAAGAACCTCTTGTTCCTTCAGCGGGAGCATGCCAGCACGCTCAAGGGGCTGCACGCTGAGATCAGGCGGCTGCAGCAACACTGCACAGGTACGAGCTCCGGGGACCAGGGCGGGGGGCAGCCCCAGGCCTGCCAGGGCTGTAGAGCAACGCAGGACCTGTCATCGAGGTCACCTCGCACTGGCTGGCTCAAAAGCTGTGCGGGGTGAGTGAGGAGGGGGTCTTCTTCTTCTCTCTCTCTGGTTAACCCTGTCATCGCTGGGGTCCATTTGAATGCGTCACCTCATCCTCTTTGCCAAGGCCACACGCTCGAGCGTAAAGCTGTGAAGCCAGTTCTCAGCTTACTGAGGACCTGAAGGATCCAGGTGCAATGGTTAGAAGCTACCATGCGTCTTGGAACCAGGGACCAAAGTGTACTACACAGAGCAAGCTGCCTGCTAATTGTGGGTGCTGGAGTGTGTAACAGGGAAAAGAAGGGCCCCCCCGAACCCGAGTAAGGACAGCGGCCACTGATAGTTGCTGTTCTCACTCTTGCCTCTAATGCTGCCAACCTCTGCCCTGTTCGGGCAGGACTCGCAGGCTGATCGTGCGTTTTCAGAGTTGATGAAGGTCTTGAAATACACTGTAATCATACAAAATTAACATATATGATCTCCTTTTTAGATTTAACGTATGAGCTGACACTTAAAAGTTCGGATCAGACAGGTAAGAACTCCCTTCCCCAAAGCTGATGCTTCCTGTTGTTTCCTGTTGAGGCACACGTTGGTCCACCTGTTTTCACTAATTACACACGTAGAAGAAAACACACTTGCTGTGAAGAGTTGCACATGTGACCAGGGCTCTCTGAGAAAAGGTGGGAGGGCAGTTTGGACCCCTCGGTGTGTCGGTGGGGTGGGAGGGGTGAGTGCTTTTATTTCCTTCTGATCGACACACGTACTTGGAATGCCTGTTCTGTGTTCTTCTGGGTTTTCTGATTTTTTACAGTGAGTATGTGTCCCTTCTGTAATCAAGAAATAGATGTGATTTAAACCGGAAGGAAAGAGGAGATGGAGCGGGGTCCCACCTCCTCTGTGTCCGTGAAGCTTAGCACAGGACCTGGCACAAAGTGTGTGCTCTCTACAGACTGGTTGAGCGAGGGGTCACATGACTGGGTGGCCCCCAGAGCAGCGCTGAAGGTCTTTCTCTAGACTCTAGTCCCAGAAATGCTCCCCCAAAACCAGAATCCTCAGGGACCCCCAAAACTATCAGCCTGATGGCAGCTGGAGCAGAGGAGACAGAAGCCGGGGCCTCTGTGGCCTGTCCCAAATAGCTGCTCCCCAGAACAGGGTGAGGCTTTTAAAAGTGTAGAAACCGCATTTGAGTCGAGATGACTTTTCCTAAACAGGCCTCACACGAGCAGCAACTATTCACGAGCGAGTCTAGGTCCTCGTGACCGTTCCCCCGAGCCCGAGAGCACCGTCCAGCACTGACGTTCCATCTGCGCCACCCGTGCCACGTCTCCTAAGTGTGCCTTCCGGGAGCCAGGACCCCCTCTTCCTGTGTGTGGTAGATGAGGGGCCTGGGGACGGGGTTCAGGAGAGCAGGATGGCCACCTCCAGTCGGGGACTCCAGCCCGCACCCCGCCATCCATGTCACCGAAATCAGGCTGTCCTTACTTCCTGTCCCCTCTGAGCCCACGCTAATCTGTAGAAACACCATTCTTGCCCTATATCCTCTCCAGACGTGGTTCTCGGCCCTGAGTCCCGAGGCCACCCGCCCACCAACCCGGCCCCTCATCAGGGGCTCGTGGTAACAGCTGGCGTGGGGCATCTCCTGTGGGGGGCAGAGCGCAAGCCTCTCAGGTGGGCCTGTGCCCCGCCCAGGGGTGGAAGCACACGCAGACGCGGCTCTCAGAGGAGCCGTTCGGCAGCTTCTCTGACATCCCTGAACCCGCATCCTCATCTGAGAGGCACCCACAAACACTGGTTCCAGCCTCACCACCAGGGCCTCCTACCTTCACGGACCACCCGCCCCGTTCAGCCGCCCTGCACAGCGCCAGCACAGCCAGGGAGAGTCTTGCCGAAGGGCGGCCTGTGTGGTGTTAGGGGCAGGCCAAGGACCAAGGAGGGGCCTGAACTCAGGCCCAAGGATGCCATGCTCTGAGAGGTGCAGAGAGGGGACCCGTGTCGGGGGAAAGGTGGCAGCCTGGCATCCAGCCTCCTCCGCAATTTCAGAGCTTTGGTGCTCTAGACATAAAGGAAGTCTACATTTGCCTTTCCAAACCGTGCTTGGAATGGCGCAGACAGATGGCTCTGCTAACAGTTTAATCCTCAGCCTTTGGAGAAGTCTAATACTCTGAAATTGCCCATTTTAACGTCAGCATTTTTGAAATTTGGAGACATCCTTTTATGCAATAAGCTGGAGAGCTGGATGGGGCCTCAAAGACCGCCTGATCTCCCACCTTTTCCTGGGGGGAGAGGACACGGAGGTGGCACGAGCGATGGGGGTCCTACCCTCCGTGTGGCCTGTGGGCACCGCACCCATCTTGGCCAGGGGAACTGCCACCGTGGGGAGGGGGGGCCGGCCTAGACCCCCGATCCCCGCACAGAAGGTCTCCCTGCCCCCCAGGGCCTGGCCGCCCTGCCCTCGGGTTCTCACTCCGCTCCCTCGGCTTGGCCTTCCAGGAGACAGCTCTTCTAGAAGCAGCGAACTCAAGAAAAGATGTGAAGACCTGGAGGCGCAGCTGAAGCTGAAGGAGGACGAGAACAACGAGCTGCTGACCGAGCTGGAGCAGAAGAGCGCGATGGTCGTCGTGCTGGAGAACAGCATCAAGGAGCGCGAGAGGCGGTACCTGGAGGAGCTGAAGGTGAAGAGCCACAAGCTGGGCGCGCTGAGCAGCGAGCTGGAGCAGCGCGCCGGCACCATCGCCTACCTGACGTCGCAGCTGCACGCCACCAAGAGGAAGCTCCTGAGCTCCGGCGGCACCTCGGACGGCAGCCCGGCCGGCAGCCCCGCGCTGGCCAGCTACAAGCCGGCCCCGCCCAAGGACAGGCTGCCCGAGACGCCCCGGCGCCGCATGAAGAAGAGCCTCTCGGCCCCGCTGCACCCGGAGTTCGAGGAGGTCTACAGATTCGGGGCCGAAAGCCGGAAACTGCTTCTACGAGAGCCGGTGGACGCCATGCCCGACCCCACCCCGTTCCTGCTGGCCAGGGAGTCGGCCGAGGTCCACCTCGTCAAGGAGCGGCCCCTGGTCATCCCCCCCATAGCCTCGGACCGCAGCGCCGGCGAGCAGCCCAGCCCCGCCCGCGAGAAGCCGCACAGGGCGCACGTGGGCGTGGCGCACCGCATCCACCACGCGACCCCGGCGCAGGCCCCGCCCGAGGTGGAGACGCTGGCGGTGGACCAGGTGAACGGAGGCGGCAAGGTGGCGAGGAAGCACTCAGGGACGGACAGAACTGTGTGAAGGCCCCCCGCGACCCTTCCCCGCGCTCTCGAGGCACTGTGATCACTCCTAGGAAAAACTCAGCCGCACCTCCTCTGTTTCTTTTCTTTTTCAATTCCCATGCATGCCGAATTGTTTTCACGCCTGTCAACAGATTATTCTCCTGCTCCCCCTGCCCTCTGACCGACACCGAAACACGATCGTGTCCCTGCTACGGAATCCGTACTTACTAATCGCTGCGGCCAAACACCTGTGTGCCGACTCGCTTGCTTCCAGCCCGGCTCCGCGGAATCTCAGCGCGCTCGCGGACAAAGCACGGGCCGCAGGCTGCGCCGCTGCTCGACGTTAACGACATCAGATAGTCACACGCCTAATTATAAAGTCGGAGCAACACATAGCGACCTTGACCTCATCCCTCCCGTTTCCAGGGCGGCCTGTCCGGAGCAGCCCTGCTCCCTCCAGGAGACCCCCGTAACCTCCCGACACACCCTCCCCCGGGGGGCGGCACGGATAACCGAGCAGATGTATGTTAAGTCACGGGAACTAAATAAGATGACGTCACTCCTCATATCACCACGACCTGAATGTGTTGTTTTTTGTTAGTTTTATCCAAAATGTTCAAGATCCCAACAAACTTTATTTTCTAAACCTGCCTTCTTTCTGTTCTGTGTCTTTTATTAAACCACCCGAGGGTGGGCCTGGGTGGGGGGGAACAGTGGGAGGGAAAGAAATAGCGCCCGCTTCTGCCCCTCGCCCCCAGTAACCGCTGCCCTGACAGTGGGCTCACCCAGGGGTGCGTCCCGGGCTGGGGGTTCACTTCCGGAAAGATGAGTCCCCTGCCGTGTCTCACTGCCCTGAGCCATCCCTTAGAACGTTCTGCGCCTCGGAAGTTCTAGCAAAAGCCAGTTGTCCCCGTGACTGGCCTCGCCCTCGTGTCCCGCTAGTGCTCAGCTCAGCCCAGCCCCGTTCCTCCCTCGCAGGGTAAAGCCGCTCCTCGCCCCCGGCGGCCGGGCCTGGCCGGAGTAGCCCCAGGGGCGCAGGAGGAAGGGACGCCGGGTAGCCGCCGGTCCTTCAGGTTCTTCGTCTGCACCCAACCCCTCACAGCCTCACGCAGGAATCAAAACACCAGGCTCAGCACCCTCACCCACACGCTGCCAGGCCAGCGCCCGGGGAGCCGGGCTGGAGAGTTCTGGAAGGGTGTGGGTGACTCCGGCCTCATCAGCCCAGGGACGGGGGCCCTGCTGCCTCCGCGCAGCAGCCTCGGCCTTCTACCCCGCGCCCCAGCACGCAGCCCTCGCTCCAGAGAGGCGTCTGCTGAAAGAGACCTGGACCATCAAAAAAACCACCTTTGACAATTTACGTTAGAATTCTCACCTGTGCCATCGACGTGCAGGCAGTTTTGCTTAAGTGGTTCCCCTGAGAAGGAAAAGCAAACTCGACACGTCTTAAAATGCTCTTGTTGAATTTACTTTTTGAATACCACAGAATCCTTTTTTTTAAAGTTAAAAAAAATAAAACCATTCAGGTTAACTTATATGGAAAGACATATATAAATGGCTGATTTCAAATGAAAGAAAAAAATCAGTGTCAACCCCCCTCCTGCCTCAAGAGGCCCCAAGAAGTGACAGCAGATGATGCGTCTTCACGAATTCCCAGCACATCCGTTGCCGGCCACAGACTTAGAATCTCGTGCCGTTTTCTTCACCCAGAGGGTTAATCAGAATTCAGGGTGAGGCATACCCCTTGCAGGACCCAGTGAGAAATGTGCTTCGTGGTAAAGAGATCGGCTTCAAAAACCAAGCCGACCCCCATGGCGTTCCTTCTCATGGAGGTGGTGTAGACGGGCGTCCGGAAAGTGTTCTGCACGGGAAAGGGGCGTGAGGTGCCGGCGCGGGCAGAGGGGCGCGCGGGTCCCGGGGAGGGCGAAGGCTCGTCTAAGCGCTACGGGTGCGGAGGGGCCCCGCGAGGTGCCGGGCTCTGCTGACACCCATGAGAAGCGGGGTCGGCCAGCAGAGCAGGCCGTCCTGCAGGGGCGCCTGCCGCCCACACCGGATGTAGCTACCTTCCGATCCACGCAATGAGCGCAGAATTTCACCAGAAGGGAGGAGTCGCTCCTCAAGCTGGTCTGGGCCACAGCCTCCAACCTTGAACCCGTGCCGCCCCCGGAAGGCTCTGCACACACGCACGCGCACGCATGCATTGTTCCCCCGGGACGTGGCTCAAAGGCTTCCCCCAGCCCTGAAAGGTTAAGAGCCCCTGTGCTAAAAGGCAAGACTCTTGGAAACCACCTGGTGTCTAACTCCAGTCAGAGGAGAAGAGGGGAAATGGGGCAGGCGTCGGCCTTTCACCTGCAGTTTGAGGCGATGGGCTTCAGTGGGGATGATCTTCACGACCGGCAGGTTGACGGCCAGCACCTTGGATTTGCTCTTGATAAGACATCCTTTTTCTACATCCCAGTCAGCGCCTTCTAGATAGAGTCCTGAGACAAAGCATCCTAGAGGCACCAGGAAGAGAGCCGCACTTAGGCGGAGGCAAGTGTCATTCTGCCCAGCATTCGGCAGCTCTAGCAGATGCGCATATGGACAAACAAAAGGGTAACTAACTGATTCTCCTTCCCCATACACAGCCCCCGCCTTTTCCCAAGAGGGGTGGCCACCATTTCTACCCCGCCCACTTTCCTTTTGTAGAGCCCAGATGGGACACCCTGGAGACCCCGTGACCCTCCATACGGCCACAGCGCCATGGAAGAGGGGTGGTCGCCTCTCCCCAGCAATGTGGCATGAAGGCCCACAGACTTAACTGGCCTCGGGCCCCAGAGTCAGCTGGCACCATGGCCACCCCAACACTGCCGGTCCCTCTGAGACCTCGCTGGCCTTCTACAAAGAGGACTGAGCGCTCCACAATGTTCACCATAAACCCCCTCTCCCTAAGCTAGCTGAAGAGGGCTTTTGTGCTTGCAGCGAGATGTCCTCTAAGACACGACCCCCCGGGAAACCACAGTTTCCAGCCACAGTTCACACAGCCAGTAACCAGTGTCTAAGGGACTTGACGTGACAGCACAATTGAACGGTTCCCACCTGGCCCATCCTGCTCTCTGGCTACCATGCCCCCGGGCCCTCATGGGTTCCAGGGAAGCCAGCTGGCGATCCAGTTCTTTCTAACCTAGTAGCCCATTTCCCACAGACAAGCTGGGCGAGTGTGGCTCAGCTCTCCCCTGACATCAGCCCACGTCTCAATGGAAAAAACTGGAAAAGAAACACCTGGACTCACCCTCAGAGACGTCAAGCCCCACGTGGACAGCACACAAACATGGCCAGTATTTGCAGCAGTCTGACTTTCCGGGCCCACACTGCGCTCAGCCCTTCTGAGGGTAGCTTGGGGAGGGAGACCCTACGTGAGAGGCCGTGAATCCGCAGGGAGCTGGCCGTACCTTGTCCTGCCCGCTCATTCACTTCGTCTGCATCTTGGAACTTGGTCACTTGCGTGAACAGGGTGGAGCGGTCCAGCGGCCAGCCGTTCCTCCGGCAGGTGGCCTGCACCAGGGCCGTGAGGTAGGATTCTGGGATGTGCAGCCCCGAGAGCCACATCACACTGGGCTCACTCTCGGTGACCTGCAGAGAGAAGGCAGCTGGTGAGAGCCTGGGGCTGCCATCCAATGCCAGGGGCAAAGCCGACAGAAGATGTAGTTCACGTTAGGGGCAGGAAGATGGTGTTGGGACAACTGGCAGCCCACTGGGAAAAACAAGCTGGATCACCAAACTCCAGGTGCAGCCAAGATTTAAATATAGAAAATACACCACATGCAGACTCAGCGCTTCCACTGCAGGGGGCGTGGGTTCGATCCCTGGTCGGGGAACTAGGATCCCGCATGCCGCGCAGCACGGCCAAAAAAATAAAAACAAAACTAAACTAAATAAATAAACCACGAAAGTACAAATCAAATCTCCAGTGAATGTTTTCAGAATCTTGGAGTGGGGAATACAAAACCCAGGAGCCATAAAAGACAAGACTGATCTATTTGACTACATTAAAATGTAAAACTTTCCTATGGAAAAAAACCCACAGAATCAAAAAGCTTAAGGCAAGCTGGGGAAATATCTGTAACACCAGCAGACAAAAGACTTAATTCCCTTGATGTACAAAGAGCTCTTAAAAACCAATTTTAGAAGGTGGAGAATTTGAGGGGCTCCCCTGGTGGCGCAGTGGTTAAGAATCTGCCTGCCAATGCAGGGGACACGGGTTTGATCCCACGGGAAGATCCCACATGCCGCGGAGCAACTAAGCCACAACTACTGAAGCCCGCGCGCCTAGAGCCCATGCTCTGCGACAAGAGAAGCCACCGGAGAAGCCTGAGCACCGCAACGAAGAGTAGCCCCCGCTCACCGCAACTAGACAAAGCCCGCGCGCAGCAACGAAGACCCAACGCAGCCAAAAATAAATAATTTTTTTAAAAAATGGTGGAGAACTTGATAAAAATGAAATCAAGATACAAAGACAGTTCACAGAAAAACATAAAATGTCTATAAACGTGTCAAATACACTCAGCCTCACCATAATTAAAGAAATACACAACCAACATAGTTGATGTTACTTTTTGCCTACGAAGGAGAGAAAGATCCAAAGTATTAAGAACACACCATGTTGCAGAGAGGTGAGCAAATAATCGTTCTCGTACGCTGTGGTTTCAAGTTCTCTAGAAAACCATCTGACAAGAGCTGTCAGAATTTAAAATGCACACACTCGGATCCAACTCTTCCATTGTACCCATGGAATATACTCATATGAGTCTCCAAAGGCATGTGCACCAGAATGTTGTTCGTACTAGCAAAACAAAAAGATCCAAAAAGAGAACAAAAAACCAATGGTAACCACCTAAATATCCATCAGGGGAAAGGATACGGGATATCTGTGAGACGGAGCAGCCTAGAAGGAATGACGTCTAGATGTACTTAGATGGAACAATTGCCAAGACAGACTCTTGGATGGATAAATCAAGCTGGGCATAGTATGCTTCAAAGTCTTTCTTTTTTAAATATATTTATTTAATTTATTTATTTTTGGCTGGGTTGGGTCTTCGTTGCTGTGCGTGAGCTTTCTCTATCTGCGGCGAGCAGGGGCTACTCCTCCTTGCGGTGGCTTCTCTTTGTTGGGGAGCACGGGCTCTAGGCGTGCAGGCTTCAGTTGCTGCGGCACGCGGGCTCAGTAGTTGTGGCTCGAGGGCTCTAGAGAGCAGACTCAGTAGTTGTGGCGCACGGACTTAGCTGCTCCGCGGCATGTGGGATCTTCCCCGACCAGGGCTTGAACCCGTGTCCCCCGCGTTGGCAGGCAGATCCTTAACCACTGCGCCACCAGGGAAGCCCCCGAGGAAGGGAGGAAGGAAGGGAGGGGGGAAGGGAGAAAAGGAGAAAAAAAAAACAGATACGCTTGCAGAGTCCGAGACCATTTCCAGAGCACCCAGTCAGCTCCTGACAGAGGTACCACTGGGGAGGGGAGAAGGAGTCGGGAAGTGGTTTGAGGGGGTCCAGGCCAAGCCTTGAACCAGCAAGCAGACCGCTGCCTCTCACTCACCCACGTCGTGTACTGGCTGAACCTCCGCAGGAAGTAGGGCATCCAGTTTCCGAGGGACTTTAAGGTGTCAGGGGCAAGCTTTCTCCAGATATTAGGGATTTGCCCAAGAAAGAGGGACCTGGCTACATCATCTAATTCACTGCTCATCCCAACTTCTCCAGCCAAGGCCTGTTTATAGAATCAAGAGCAGTCAGGCAAGACTAGCGGAAAACCCAGCACTCCACCGAGGCAGGAATTTGCACTCGAGGAACAGGCTTACCCTCTGAAGTTCAGCCAGGGACGTGGACATCCGTATGACAAGCTTGTTGAAGCGCTGCAGCTCCTGCAGGAGCACCACTGAGGTAGGGGAGGCGACCGTCCCCAGCTGCTTCCTGACCAGGTCCAAGTCAAAGACTTTGGGCATCTTGTTTGCTATGTCCTTGGCCACATGGCCAGTGTAATCATCTCGGCTGATGGCGGTGCTGCATTCCCCTGAAATCAGGACACTTTTCAGAGAGAGCAAGGCATCTGAGCACAGGACTGGGGTGCCTTCTGGCTCTCAGAAGGGCACCAACGGTACGGAAGCTATCAGAACCCGAAGCAGCACTTTGCGCCAATGCCCTTTGTCCCCAGTCCGATGGGCACAGTCCTCTGCAGGGGACTTTACCCGTCTGAGGCTGCAGCTCCAGCAGGTGAGACCACATGTCTCGAGCTGCCTGAGTGTAATATCCAGTCTCAGCGTTGAGGTGCAGCCCAAACACTTCAGGCGTGTTGGCCAGAGGGAGGGCCTCAATGGCTTCTGTAATGGGAGAGAACAGCGGTTACACTGCCATGCCACCTCCGATTCCCGAGGGCCCACAGCCTCGACGTCCCCACACACGCTAGCCTACGTTCCACCTCCGAGAGGGTGACGTGCTTTTAAAATAAGAATTCTACACCGCCATGCCCAATACAGGCCTGTGTGCATCTTTTTTTTTTTTTTTTTTTTTTTTGCCATGCCTCGTGGCTTGCGGGATCTCAATTCCCCAACCAGAGATCAAACCCAGGCCCACAGCAGTGAAAGTGCAGAGCCCTAACCACTGGGCCACCAGGGAACTTCCTCTACGTGTGTCTTTTATGAAAATGGCTCAGTGACTTTCCCAGGGGCCACTCTGCCCTTCCAGGGAGACTCTGATATATTTACCATCATTCCAGGACAGGAAGTCTGAACTAACTCCATCAGCTCTGAGGCTAGGAAGAGCCCACTGGGCCCCGCTAAAAGGCATAAGAAACCACCCCGAGCCGTCAAAGAGTCCCACCAGGGAAGGGGTCAGAAGCATCAAGCCAACCACAGAAACCAGAAGAGCTGAAATGTACGGGCTCCCTTAGAATAAAACGTCTGCATACTTCCTGATGGCTGAGAAATCTCACCAACAAATTTTTCCTTGACATCCCCCGTGGGGATTTTGTAGTCCACTTCCTTGTTCCGGAAAAAGTGGAATGGCTGGAAAGTATCGAAAAGGAAGTCCCCCAGGTATTCATCCATGTAGATGGTCAGGATGCGCCGGTCAAAGCTGTCGATGGCCCGTCCTCCGTACATGACCTGACATGACAGGGAGTGAGAGCCGGCCGGGACCCAGAACCTACGGGGTGGGCCCTGAGGCCCCGGGCCCAGCGGACAGTCCAGGGTCAAGCCCGGATGCGCCCTTAGAGAGACTCCTGCCGCCCGCCACTGTACAGCTCAAACCGTGCTGACTTGCACAGGCTTCGGGCCACTCTATACAAGAGGGCTTGTGTGCAGACTCATAGAGCCCAAGGTGATAGCAGTCCTCATGAAATGCTGGGAGCCAGTGTGCAACTGGCCAACTCCCTAAAACACAGCGAACGAGCAAACAAAACAACCCAAGGAGCCAGCAGCCGCTTTTGTCTTTGGAACAGCGATGTCTCTGTTTGAGCCACACACAGGCCTCCGGGGAAGCTTTCCCACGAGCGCTGTATAAGGCCGTGGCCTCCAGAGTGGACCTCCAGGCCCACCGAACAGAAGCAGGGCTCCCATGACGTGCCTGAGGCATCCTCAGCGAGGAACAGGAGTCCCCAGGGCGATGAGTCCAAACGCCCAGGTGACGGTTGCTCACTTAGGACAAAGAATAACAGGGTGACGAACCGGGGCGCGGGGGGGTGGTGTTTCACAGAGACCCAGGGGCCTTCAGCTGATGGGCAGCAGCAAGAGGGGAGTCCCAGAAGACTCGGGGGCCATGGACCAGGGGCACCAGGCCACAGCCCAGCCCGCCCCAGGGGGCCTGCAGCAGGTGCCCAGGATGCTCCTACCTCCCCGATTAGGTACTTGAGGCTGCCCCACGGGATCCGAGGGTCGTGCTGCCGGAAAGCTTTCGTTAAGTATGTGTTCAGAATTTCCATGCAGACCTGCAAAGAGGAGGAACGGGCCTGGGTAACCGAAAGCCCATAAAGTCATTCGCGTTCTGACTGTTTTCTGAAAACGTGGGCAGGAACAACGAAGGAAGGAGTGTCCCCCGGGAGAGGCAGTAGCCGCCTCTTCACCTGGAAGTCAGACTCGTTGAAGTCGTAGTACACGTTCCACCCGATCTTCCCGAACTTTCTCCTCTCCTGCACCACAGCATGGAAGAAGGCCAACACGTAGACCAGGGACTTGAAAGCAGGGTGTGGACACTGGTCCAGCTTCTCAGGAGCGATCTTGAAGTACGTGGCTCTCATGTTGAGTTTCAGCCCGTTGGGTGGCTCGGTGACAACCTGTTGGAGGCAAAGACCGATGGTGACGGAAACCCCAGGCCCCCGAGCAGGGCTCTGAAGGGTGTGCAGACTGCAGTCGTCTTGGCTTTTCCCTCCGTCCTTGCAAAGCTATCTTCCCTATTCCCAAGGGCCCACGTGAATGAGTTAAAAACGAGACGTTGTTCCAGCTCTGCCCTGACGCATCGAATGACCCCAGGAAGGCTCTTTTAACCTCCTCTGATCCATGGGGTCCTCAAGGGTAAAACAGAAGTAGCTAAGCTTTTCCCTCTCCCTGTCCTGGAGGAAGAGAGAGATGATGAAACCATTCCCCAAAATGTTCCCAGAGACTAAATTAAACAGGGCAGGTAAACTCCTTGAAACTTACACACACAAGCACTCACTCCACTTCTGCGGGCTGTGGGAGGGCCGATCATTAGAGTTAAAAAGGATAAATGTGAAGTCCATGAAAACTAACCCAGAAATTGTTTTGAGGACATGCAGAAGTGATAAAGATGGGCCTGGGAGTCAACACTGTCACCCGATAATTGTCACCCTATCCGGACAGTGCTTACCTCTGAAGGGAGAGGGAGAAATGGAACTGGGAAAGGCGGGGGTGTCCAACTCTATCCTAAACACACACATGCACACAGCAAAACGGGAGTGAGGTAAGGAACCGAGCCGTGGGCACGTCTGTCTGTCCTGCTGCCACACCTTCAAGGACTTCTGCAGGATCCCGATGGGGAAGCCCTCGGTGGGGTCCGTGGTGAGCCACAGGCGGAAGTCGGGGTGGGGCTTGGTGATCCTCTCCAGGGACTTCTCCAGATCCTTCAGCCACTTGACCAGGAGATGGCAGTTCTGCAGCATCAGCCACTGCCCTCGAGCCACCGCCATCTCCAGCAGCTGTAGGGCCACCTGCTCCGACAGAGACAGAAAGGAAGCGTCGGCGTCCCACTGCCGCACCACCCTGTGCTCTCCCAGAGACCCGCTGCAAGCACCAGGAAACTACTGGCCACTGCAGCAGACGCCACAGAGGAGCCAGCAGTCCCGGAGCTACAGAGGGAGCCTGTGAAGAAGCAACCCTTTAGACTTCCCGCGGGGCCACCGGGGTCCGCTGGGCTGCACTCATTGGCCTCCCTCAGCCCCCGGAGCTCCAACCTCGGAGTCAGTGGCACCTGCCCCCTGACCAGTTGGCCTTGCCACTGGGGCAGTGACAGCCCTGATCCGAAACGCGGCTCTTGCAAGGGCTGAGGGAGATAAAGACTGGATGTGAAAGGGCTTTGGAAACAGCAGAACACACCGACGGTACCAGGCTGGGCAATCACAGCAGGTTAGCTCTAGAACTATACTACTGTTCACACTGTCATCGCTGTGACGTGTGATTACTGCTCCGTAGACCGGAAATGCATGGCACTCGTGGGGGGGGGGCAAACATTCGTTAATTCATTCCTAACAGGGGCCGGTGACCTCACCCACGTTTAGGGCTTGTTCCCTCCAACAACAATTTACCTTTTCTTGACCTTGACCCATGGCAAGGAATTTGAGGCGGTTCCCTCCAAAACCGCTGTGCTCGGCTAATTTCATAAGGTCACTGGCAGGGTCAGAGCCAGGACTCAGGATAAACACAATGGGCGAGTTGGGTGTGCTCTGCTCAAAGATGGCTTCAAAGCTGATCACCGGAGGCTGCACGTACCTGGGGAAAGAAACACGACTGGAAAACGCGCCCGGGAGGACAGCGCCGGGCAGGGGCCGGCCAGTCCGACCAGCACTCTTCCTCCCAGTGTCCAGAACCTTCTGACTGTCCCTCTGGTATGGCTCTTTGCTCAGCCTTCCTTGTTTTGGAATCCAGGTGTTACACACATCTCGTTCACTGGATGGTAATAAGCTCCTGGGTGATGGGGACCTCTCCGCACAGCCCAGTACATCCGGGTTGGGTGGTTCAGGAGACCTGTACTGAGCTGCATGCCTCCTGACAAGCCGGCCTTCCAGGTGCACGTGCCCTGGGCACCGAACCCAGAGGTCCCACACCGGCGGCTCCACAGGCGTGTCCTGAACGGCCTGCATCTCGAGATTTTTTTTTTTTTTTTTCATCTCGAGATTTTTAAAAAGTTAGTTGCCAGCACATAACGATTGGGAGATTTCATGTAGAAATCCAAATTTCTAGTTTCCGTTGAAGAGTCAGAGATCTGAGTCCCCGCCGCCACCTGGCATCAGTCAGCAGGAGTTCAGGGGCTGCTGGCCAGGGCTTGACCTCTCCAGTGGGCCCGAGTCCTCATCCAGCCACGCCCAGTCCTCTCCATCGCCCGCCGGCCGTGGAGGCAGATGTGAGTTTGTCACCCTAAGTTACCCATCCGGCCTCGCCCCCGATTCCAGAGCTACCAATACGGGAGCCATGAGGCACGTGTGGCTACCGAGCAGTTGAAGTGTGGCGAGTGCAAACTGAGATGAGCTGTACGTGTGAATTCACACAGGATTTTAAAGCCTTGGCATCAAAAAATATGCCAAATATCTCAATCCATTACATGCTGAGATAGTATTTTAATATTTGAGTTAAATATAATTAACTACTAATACATATTATTTATATGATATGATGTATTAATATATATATAATATAACTTATGATGATTGTTATTAAAATTAATTTTGACTGTTTCCTTTTTTATAAATTTACTTTTTTCATTGACGTATAGTTGATTTACAATGTTGTGTTAGTTTCAGGTGTACAGCAAAGTGATTCAGTTATAATATAAATATATATTCTTTTTCAGATTCTTTTCCCATCTAGGTTATTACAAAATATTGAGTAGAGTTCCCTGTGCTATACAGTAGGTCCTTGTTGTTTATCTATTTTATATATAGTGGTGTGTATATTTTACTCCCAAATTCCTAATATATCCCTCCCCCTCCCCTTTCCCCTTTGGTAACCATAAATTGGTTTTCTATGTCTGTGAGTCTGTTTCTGTTTTGTAAATAAGTTCATTTGTATCATTTAATAATTAAATACAGTTACTTATTATTAGTAAATATTATATATATATAATATATTGTTATATATTAATATATTTTAGATGCTTATGATAACTGTTATTAAAATTAATCTCACCTGCTTCTTTTTGAATGTGGCTACCAGAAGACTTGAAATGACATACGTCACTCACACTGTATTTTTCTTAAACAGCGCTGCTCCAGAGTGGCTACCGAATCATGCTCAAAGGCAGTCCCCTCTGGCCACCCACTGCCATCCGTGAGTCCAGGAAGGGGTGACATTAGATATTCTACCCCACAGAAAGGGCCAAGCAAACACAAACAACTCACTTACTTCTCTCCCACTGTTACAGTCACGTAGTCAGTCACGGCCCGATATACCCGATCCACACGGAAGCAGCGCAAAATAAGCAACTTCTGGAAAGGGGTGATGTTGTCATCATAACCCAGGGGGAATGGAAACTGCTCAAGTGAATCCAGGTCATACCACTGGGAAAAGCAAAGAACATTCATGCTGGCGTCAACTGAGAAATGATATAGGCCCCCCTTTTTATGTGAAGGTCCCAAGAGCCCCTGTAAAGGGATGAAACCTACAGGCCACGTCTAGTCAGATCTGTCATTTTCTACCCCCCAAACTCTGAACTTTAGGAAGGGATGGACTGAGTCTTATGGACTGTTGAATTCCCACTGCCCATCAAGGGACGTGGTCCAGCCACAGATGCTCAAAGTTTCTTGAATGGATGGATGAATGGATGGACAGATAGACAGAGGCAGATGGACAGATGGATGGATGGACAAATGGATGGATGGACAGATGGAGAGATAGATAGATAGTTCTCCCACAAAACTAGCTGAACTAGATAAAGGAGAATTCCATCCAGGGAGTTAGAGGGCATTGGCTACACTCTGCACGAGCCACTCAGAGGCAGATCTTCAAACTCATAGGGAGTTAGGCTACAGATTGAGTGTGGAGATGACTGACATGCGGGGAAGGGAAGGAGGAGAAAGAGGACACTTGCTCACCTCCTGCCAGACAGTCAGATGTTTCTCCACATCATCAGGAAGAGTCCCAAAGTTGTCTGGAAACATCTCTGATAAAAGAATGATATCTTCCCATCCCTGGTCGGACAACCAAGCACAGGGTTTTCTCCGTTTGCTTTTCTCCAGGGAAATGTTTCCTAATCACAACAGGATAAGAGAAGTAAACAGCCGACACCAACACACGGGGAAGAGTAAGCAACTCCATTCCTGGGCTTCCCTCACTTTGGGGAAAATCCACTTCTCAAAAGGGGGCTGGAAAGAGAAGAGGGTTAGGCTTCCCCTGTCACCATCCGTAACTCCAGCCAGGAAGCTCGGCGTGGCTTCCAGCCTCGGGGCAGCCTTAAGGCAGAGGCTGGCTGCTCTGAGTTAACCCGAACTATCTCTGAGGCTGGAACTGTCAACTGAGGTATTTACTAAAGTGGTGCTATTGGAAGCCAAGTTTTAAGGAAGGCAAATTTCTGCTGTTGTTTTGGTGAACAAACTCATACACATGTGCAACATGGGTCCAGGGAGTCGGGAAGCATGAAACGAGGCAAATTCGTTACCTTTCAAGAAGAAATCTAATTCTTCCTGGGGGACTCTCCCCTCTGCTTGTTCTATCTTGATAGTCATATTGAAAGAAAAAAGTAACTTGTGCCTCTCAAACAACCCTGAAGAGAAACAACAGATGGGTCTGGATAAAACAAATGCATTTAAACCCAGGGTTTCTCATGCACACCACGCTTAAATTTCAGAGAAATGAACTGAAGCACCTCCACTGCACAGTCAGTTGCATTTAGCCGTCTTTGTGTTTGGTGTCCGTGAACACCTGCAAAAACTATGAGCTCAACTGACACGTCATGCCCACAAGTGCAACGGGCAGTGACCCTCACTCGTACGCATCTGCAATGGTCACGTCTCCGGGCGGCACTTACCACGCCCTCGTGGGAAGAGGAGGGGGGGGTGCCCCCCCCAGCAGATGAAGGACCGTATGATGGAGGTTCAGAGCCACCTCCTGAATGAAGTGCTGGTCATTTGCCGGACTCAAAGCAAAAGTTCTTACAGTGGAGAAGAGGTATTAACAAACTTTCTATAAAGGGCCAGAGAGTAAATCGACTCGGCTTTGCAGACTAGACAGTCTCTGTCATAACCACTCAACTCTGCCATTGTACTGTGAAAGCCGCCATGGACGATCTGTATAGAAACGGGTGTGGCTGTGTGCCAATATAACTTTATTTACAAAAGCAGGCGGTGGGACAGATTTGGCCAATCTCTATTGCAGAGTAAGCCCATTCCATCAACACACTCTTTATGGATAGGAAGACGCAAAACATTAGAGTTCTTTTTTTTTTCTAACGGAAAAAAAAAAACCATGTAAGTCAAAATGCGTGATGTGAATTCTATCTTATACGTGTTAGAAGGGTTGGTTACTTAAGTGAGCCCTATAGGATAGCCCTCAACCTGTTTCCTGCCCTACACAATTTTGAGCTGTGTCCCCCTCAAAATCTATAAGTTGACACCTTAATACCCAGTACCTCAGAGCTGGAGACAGGGCCTCTAAGAGGTGATTAGGTTACTCAGCATAAACAAGAACGAAATCATGCCACTTGCAGCGACATGGATGGACCTAGAGATTGTCATACTGAGTGAAGTAAGTCAGACAGAGAAAGACAAGTATCATATGATATCGCTTATATGTGGAATCTAAAAAAAAATGGTACAAATGAACCTATTTACAAAACAGAAATAGAGTCACAGATGTAGAAAATAAACTCACGGTTACCAAGGGGGAAAGGGCAGGAGGAGGGATAAATTGGGAGATTGGGATTGACATATACACACGACTGTATATAAAATAGATAACTGATAAGAACCTGCTGTATAGCACAGGGATCTCTACTCAATACTCTGTAATGAATCTAAAAAAGAGTGGAGGTATGTATATGTATAACTGATTCACTTTGCTGTACACCTGAAACTAACACAACATTGTAAATCAATTATACGCCAATACAAATTAATTTTAAAAAATAAAATGAGGCTGTTAGGGAGGGCCCCCATGCAATCCCAACTGGTGTCCTTATAAGAAGAGGAAATTTGGACACACGGACAGAAGCGCACAGAGTGCATCGGTCCTAAATCGGTGCGAACAGGTGCTCACCTGTGCAGCCATAGTTATAGATGTTGAAGGTCAGCGTGTCCATGATGTTCCTTAATCGCTTCAGAAGAATGGAGTCAGGCAGCGACTTCTTGAGTGACAAGCGGAAGACCTCCAGGAAGGAGATCAGGGAGTGCTGGTACATGGAGCTCACCAGGGCCATCTCCGACAGCGCAAAGAACAGGATGGCTCCCCTCCGGGCGGCCGGCCGGTAGCCATCCCGCAGCCTGTCGATGTCCAGGGCTGTCTTCTCCGCCAGCTTGAGCTTCTCTGATACCTGAAGAAGAGGCGCACGTTGCCACTTACAGCCGAAACCAGGAAGACATACGAAACAGGCGAGAAAGTAAGAAGGCGGGGGGGGGGGGGGGGGGGGGGGGCGGCAGCCAAGAAAGCCATGCAGCGCTCACAGGAAGGGCCCCCAGCCTCTCGCGAGATGTGGTATATATTTGTGGCTCGACCCCCCGCTGCCCCCGTGCCCCCTTCTTCTAGTAACAGTCCCTGAGTTTGATCTAGAGACCTACAGTTTCCTCCTTTCATTCATATGTGGGGCTCAAGCCCGAGGCCAGGAGGGGAGCGGGTGAGTGAGGTCCAGAGAATCCACACTTGGCATCCCCAGCCCATGGGAGTGGTCTGGGGTGAGCACGTGACTTCAGTGACAGGAAAAGATTCTCATTCTTCTCTTTTGGACTCGAACCTCAGTGGACATGAAGCCAGACCCAGCTTGTGACCATGAGCGGAGCTTGGCTCCACAGGGAGGCAGGGAATGAAGCCAACACAGCAGAAGGTCCAGAAATGGAGAGAAACTGAGCCCTGGATGATATGCTTGGAGTCCTGGATCCAGCCCTGCCTGAAGCCATCCCTCGACTTTTCTGTTTTCTAGGCCGATCAATTCCCTTTGGACTTGAGCCACGTAGGGCCAGATTTTCTATCGCTCTCAATTAAGAGAGGCTGACTGGGTGCACAGGGGTCCCTGGGAACATCTCTGGGACTCCGTAGCAGGATCGATACACTTTTCCACACAGTTCATACCTCCATGGCTTTGGACTTGGTCTCCTCCAGGGTCTGCACCAGCTCCACATTGTCCAGCATGTTCCCCGTGGAGGTGGCCAGTTCCCGGAGGAGGGAGTCCTCCAAGCCCTTCAGCAGGTTCTTGTTCTCACTCGTCTCCTGGATGAGATGCTCTCTCTGCTCTTCCAGCTCTCGCCTCTCGAAGGCCACCAGCACGCTCAGCAGCTGGTCCTCCAGGCCTTTCAGTGTGACTGTGGGGGGACGAGGGAGGCCCTCACCACCGCGTCCCCCTGCCAGGCTGCTCACCATCTCGTCTCCCCCGCACAGCAGTGCCTGGGGCAAGTGGAGGGTGGGCCCGGCATCCCAGGAACACGAGGACTCACTCTCCCACCAATGCCATTCTAAAGCCCCAGGTGACAAATATGGGACAGAGCGAAACAGAGATGCTGTTACCTGGAGTAATGGACAGCAAGTGTGAAGATGCACTAAAATCAAATCCAGGGCTCCCACATCTTGGGGGACCCTCGTTAGATATCTGGGTTTATACCCAAACTTTTTTTTTTTTTTTTAAGCCACGCGGCTTACGGGATCTTAGTTCCCTAACCAGGGATCGAACCCAGGCCCTTGGCAGTGAAAGCACGGAGTCCTAACCACTGGACCACCAGGGAGCTTCCTAACGCGTACCGAAACCTGATTAACCTACCTAGGAACCCGTGTGACCACCCTAGAAAATGTGGGAAGTTCATTCAAGTTCATAACGGAATTCAATTGAGAGGAAGAGGGAAATCCAAAATCATACTGTGTATTTAGATACACAAATACAGTATAACCTCCTGCTGCGGCAGAAAGGGGTCTTGCCTCGCTCCGAGGGTGAATGTCTGAGCCCCGTGGTCCAGACTCAGCACATCTCAAGACACATAACTCATTGCCTTCTAAAGGTCCCCAAACCTTTTGGTGTTGCTTCCTCATTAAGAACTGATTGGTTGGGACTTCCCTGGGGGTCCAGTGGTTAAGACTCCGAACTCCCAATGCAGGAGGCGTGGGTTCGATCCCTGGCAGGGGAACTAAGATCCCGCACGCCGCACGGTGAAGCCTCAAAAAGCAAACCAAAAGGAACTGATTGGTTGACTATGAAAGCTGTGACTCTGAGAATGATTCACCGAATGAAGTGACGTCCCTTGAGAGCCCTGAGCTCAGACTGTGGTCTCCACCTGAAATTCGGCACTGCGGCTCTGTACATGCTTACCAGTATAATTGATCACCATGGCTTTCCCAAACACGGATGGGCCGTATCTGGGGTTGGCCAGCTTGGTGTTCAGATACAGTCTGAAATTCGAATCATAGCCCACTTCCTTGTCTCCCAGTATGATAAACTGCCGTCCTTGGGAGACCTTGATGTTTTTTTCTAAGACGTTATCAATCACAGGGTCGATGTACTCATCCACATCGTGGAACAGGAAAGGCGTCCCGTACTTTATAGATATCTCCAGCTGCTTGAGGAAGTCGGGGTCATTGAAGGAAGCCACCTGGAAGGGAGGGGAGGCAGATGCTAAAAATCAGCTCACTCGCCAAATTCAAGGGGAAAAGAATCCTTGGAGGTGGCAGGGGACATGTCAACACCTTGAAGGGAGGCAGAGGGGAAAACACAGAACAGGGAGAGAAGCAGGGCACGTAACCTGCATAAACCATGAGGTTCAGGCTCTGAGCAGCCTCTCGTTCAAAAAGCACAGGTCAGCAGCCAAAAGGGATTAGGAGGGAATCTCTTCACATCTCTCAGAAGACCTCAAAAAGGATCCAAACACAGAGTCCACAAAAAAAAAAAAAAAAAAAAAAAAAAAAATTCACTCCCCTCCAAACCTTAGGCTTGCTTTCTTATCTCTTTTCTCAAAACATCTGTAAAAATTCTTCCTCTCTTCCAGCCCCTGGGACCTCCTCTTCCCTTCCTCTCCACCCTCTTTTATTACATTGATGTACTTAGCCACTCACCCCATAAGTTGAACCCTCCCTCTTTAAGAGATAGGATGGGGATAGGAGTAGGATGGGGGGCTAGGAGAGGTCTGGCAATTGCAGAACTCTCTGGAAGGCTCAGGGAAGAGGGACATCAAGGAATATTCCTGCACTGATGATATCTGTCCCACTACAGTTCTATGTGAATTTTGGGAGTGGATGTCCCCCCGCCCCGACCTTGGGATGCTTCCCCTACCTGCATGTACATACCCGGAAGCAAGGACCAGAAAAAACAAGGAAAAGATAAAAATGGAAAAACATGAATTGTTAATTATTTCAGTAAAAGGTAACTGGGCCCCCAGCAATTTCACCCCCAAAAATTAAAAACACACGCCCACAAAAAACTTGCACATGAATGTTCACAGCAGCACTGTTCATGACAGCCAAAAAGTAGAAACAACCCAAATGTCCATCAACTGATATGCAGGTAAACAGACTGTGGTCCATCCATGCAACACACTATTATTTAGCCATGAGAAGGAATGAAGTCCTGATACCTGCTACAATATGTGTTGATTAAGCATTTGGAAACAATGTGATTACTACTGTACTCAATACATATCTTTGAGACAGAATGTGTCCCACAAACGTTTATCGAGGCCCGTGTTAGATGCTGGGTTCTGCTGAGCCCTGGAATTGAACGAAGCCTTGGAAAACGTTGGATTCGCTAAGCAGGGAAAATGTATTTTGAAAACATGATGCTAAGTGAAAGAAGCCAGTCACAAAAGGCCACAAACTGTACAATCGCACTCATACTTAATGTCCAGCACAGGCAGATCTATAGAGACAGAAAATATATTAGTGGTTGTCAGAGGCTGGGGGTTAGGGGCAGGAGGGGAAATGGATGTTCTGGGGGTGGTGATGTCTAAAGGATACCGCATTTTTGGAGGATCCTGGTGATTGCTACACAACTCAGTGTATAACATACTAAAAGCTACTGAACTGTATTCTTCAAACGGATGGATTGTATGGTAGATGAATTATATCTCAATCAAGCCCCTCCCCTGCCCTCCAAAGAGAAAGTGACCGAGCATCTAAGGCCACTTGGCTCTGCACTGAGTAGGGGGGACGCAAAGACGAACACAGCACCGTCTTTGCCTTCACGTGACCCACAGGGCAATGAATAGGCAAAGGGCAGAGTGGAATCTGAGGCGGTTCAAGCCGCCCTCCAAGACTCAACAGGCTGGGCGGGCCAGGAAGGGGAGGGCTCTGCTTGGGGCCTCAGGGTGGTGGCATTTCAGCTCGGCCTTGTGGAGGCCTGGGGACACCGGGGAGCACTGGGCTGGGCCCCAGGATGTGGAGCGGTGTGGGGTGTGTGTCGGGGGCAGCCGTACCCGCAAGTTGTTCTTCTCCTCTTTTCTCTTTATCCAGTTGAGAGCCTGCTGCTGCGGGTCGATGCAGAGGGGGAAGCGGCTGGCCCGGGTGGTGAGGATGCCGTTCTGAACCGAGAGCTCATCGGGGGGCAGCCCCTGGGAGCCCCACCTGGAAGGGGCAGCGACAGGGGAAATGGGGATTTTTCTGGCCGAGCTGCGAGCCGACGGGGAGCCTCCGAGGCAGGGGAGCTGGGCGGGCAGAGCTCCCTGCCGTCTCTGTGCAGGTGGGTCAGCTGCATGCCCCCCGGGCTCTGTGCCCCGTCCTCCCAGCCCAGGGTCGTCCTCACCTGCTGATCTCAACGTCGTCCGTGAGCAAGTTCTCGAGTCTGAAGGGCTGGCTCAGGGGGATCCCCCGCTCCAGGATGTCACTCTGCCAGACCCGGTTGACCATCTCGTCCCGGAAGTCCCACGTGAAGGCGCCCTCATAGCTCAGGAAGGCTGCGCACAGCAGGCAGTCGCCCAGCAA
Source organism: Aethalodelphis obliquidens (assembly GCF_003676395.1). Classification (NCBI taxonomy): domain Eukaryota; kingdom Metazoa; phylum Chordata; class Mammalia; order Artiodactyla; family Delphinidae; genus Aethalodelphis; species Aethalodelphis obliquidens. The sequence goes on along the minus strand of NW_020837972.1, from coordinate 18,258,824 downwards.
CTTCATGCGCCGGTGCATCAGCTCGTCCAAATCGTTCAGCCACCTGGCGTGGGCGGGGGCTGCCGTGAGCAGTCACATTCTGGCACAACCCGAAGGAAACTTCTAGAAGAGCCAGCCTGACACACGGCCGGGAGGGGGCTAGCCAGAAGGAAACCTTTTCTGAGATGTTCTTTGCTTGTAGAGGACAGAGATCGCCAGCTCACTTTGACATTTCCCTGTCTAGTGAACCCAACGTTTTCAAAGGCTTTGTTCAACTCCAGAGCTCGGCAGAACCCAGCATCTAACAGGGGCCTCGATAAATGTTTGGGGGATGAATTTTGTCTCAAAGATATGTATAAAGTACAACAGTAATCACATTGTTTCCAAACACCTAATCAATAGCTTAAAAACACGCCCAGGGCTTCCCTGGTGGCGCAGTGGTTGAGAGTCTGCCTGCCGATGCAGGGGACGCGGGTTCGTGCCCCTGTCTGGGAAGATCCCACATGCCGCGGAGCGGCTGGGCCCATGAGCCATGGCCGCTGAGCCTGCGTATCCGGAGCCTGTGCTCCGCAACGGGAGAGGACACAACGGTGAGAGGCCCACGTACCGCAAAAAAAAAAAAAAAAAAATAGACATATTGAAAATGGTTTGTTTCCCATAAGCAAACAATATTTTCCAGTGCTTTCCATACCATTTTTACAGGTGCCAGGTAAGAAACTATTGTCACATCCAGTGGACCAGCTATGGCCCAATGGGCCTCTTGCCCATAAGCATCAAACAGCTCCACCTACTGAAAACTGAAGCTCAGGACTGAACCAGCCACAAGGGTCCAGAGACAGAAGTGGGCTCCTCCTCCAGATCCTTCCAGAAGGGACTTGGGGTTAAAGGTCATCAAGAAGCAAACATTCCCAGGCCCTAGGGCACTGGTTTCCCCCCCCCCCCCGTCTCCACTGCTGCCATGCCTCCCCTTAACAGTGACTCAGTAAATAACACTCGATACCTATTTTTAAAAGAATCTATAAAATGGCCATTAGCCACCTTTAAACATGATAATAGTAAAATCAGAACTTTTTCACACGGTTTTCAGCTCAAAATGCAGTGTGGAATAAAGACTCCACATGGCGAGAAATGGTGCTGTGGACGTTCACTCACAAACCACAAAGTCTGGCTTAGAGCTACTTAGCGGGAAGGCCCATTACCCAGGCTGACCTGACGTTCTCAGACCCCAGCCCCGAGATGAGCTTGTCGGCCGCGATCAGCCGTCTCTCCATGATCTCGGCTTCTTCCTGCAGCTTCTGCTTCTCCAGTATGGCCGCCTCGTACTTGGTCCCCAGAGCTTCCAGTTCTCTCTGGATCGCTGCCAGCTCATTCTGGATCCTCTCCAGTTCACGTTTGGTCAAGGAAAAATTCCGCTCCAGCCTGGCCAGCTATGTGAAGACAAGGGAAAAGCACAGCAGTGAGGTGGGAATAAGACAGTCTCACACCTGGGCTTATGTCCACCTGCAATTTTTTTTTTTTTTGGGCCATGCCACGAGGCTCGTGGGATCTTAGCTCCCCGACCAGGGATCAAACCCGGACCCATGGCAGTGAAAGCGCTGAGTTCTAACCACTGGGCCACCAGGGAAGTCCTCCACCTGCGTTGCAAAGCACAGGCTCCGGACGCGCAGGCTCAGCGGCCATGGCTCACGGGCCCAGCTGCTCCGCGGCATGTGGGATCCTCCCGGACCGGGGCACGAACCCGTGTCCTCTGCATCGGCAGGCAGACTCTCAACCACTGCGCCACCAGGGAAGCCCATCCACCTGCATTTCTAATGCTGTCCTTACCCTCTGGGGCCACCCTATGTCAGAGCGAGGCACATGGCTTCTTTTCTTAGTGACCTCTTCAATGGTTTGATGCAAAAGCCCTACATCCCATTAGAAAAAAGACGTCCTGCATCTGAGTTAGCAGACGGCTTAATTTTCGTGGGTACTAGGGTCCCAGTAAGAGGACCCTGTGATTCTAAGCCAAAAACTCAAAAGAATGCACTGAAGACTGTATTGGTCCTACTACGGGTTCTAAGTTTTCTGAGTGATAAAATCCTGACTTATAAAGCAATGTCAAAATATGGCTCAAAACGATAGAATCAACCTTACACAATTCTCTTTGTATTGTGTCTTCTGCATGTTCCTTTAACCCAGTGGTTCTCAACAGGGACCGACTTTGCCCCCCAAGGGACGCATGACAATGTTTGGAAACATTTCTGGTTGTCAGAACTTGGGGGAAGGGACGACGACATCCAGTGGGTGGAGGCCAGCGAGGCTGCTTAGTACCCTGCAGTGTCCAGGACGGCCTCCCCCAAAAGAAGGATCCAATCTAAAGCGTCAGTAGCACCCAGGGTGAGAAACTCTGTTTTAGCCCTCGAGAATGATTTTACCCTCTTTTCTTCAAACATCTTTCAGACTTTGGTTCTGTCGGTTCACATTACATCTAAATGAGAGCTATAATTCAGGGTTATCATTTACTGGGGGAAAAAATGTTTATGCAGTTTAGAACCAGAACCTTGCCAGAATTTCTCCAGTAAAGCTGTGGACACATTCATTCTGACTCCAAAACAATCTCTTGGCAGAAGTGTGCAGGTCTTACAGATGGGCAATACCTGGTCTCTCTTGGGCTTGATTTCTCTAAAGACGTCACAGTAGCCCATCACAGCTTCCACAAATTTCAGCATCCCCAAGCCTGCCCTGCTCACGGCTTCCATTTCCTCAGTCGTGGTATTGAGGGTCTTCAAGAGGCCTAAAGGTCAAAGACGCAACGATTTCGATGAGCGGTGAGCTTCGTCTTGGGAAAATAAAATGGGAAGTAAACTGCCTACTAACAAAGTAAGTGTAACTAGTTCCTTCTCCTTGGTAAGCCTGTGAGTGGGATCTGGACAGCTTTCCCAGGGACAACAGGTGGGTCCAACCCCGAATGAATTTTGTGTAAGTGGATGTTTAAGAGGTGAGTGAGGGGCACATGTTACTGCCACCCAGGACATCCTATGACACAGGAACTTGCGTGTGACACCCAGCAGCCCCCAGAGACCCAGGGCATCAGTGGGGACCCCCCAACTGGGCACCAAGGTGGCTCAGAGCTGGCAGCTAACTGGGGTTCATAGGTCATTACAGGGCACCATCACCTCCACCTGCACCCTCACCCTGGGAGTAACTTCACATAAATGGAAACCCATCCAATGATTGGGTAAAGAGAGTCCCTTGGGTTTTTGTAGTTGTTGTTATCCTTTGTGTTTCGATTAGCTTTGTTTTTTGTGGTTTTTTTTTTTTTGCGGTACGCGGGCCTCTCACTGTTGTGGCCTCTCCCGCTGCGGAGCACAGGCTCCAGACGCACAGGCTCAGCGGCCATGGCTCACGGGCCCAGCTGCTCCGCGGCATGTGGGATCCTCCCGGACCGGGGCACGAACCCATATCCCCTGCATCGGCAGGCGGACTCTCAACCACTGCACCACCAGGGAAGCCCCTGTTTTGTTTTTTTTAAGTGGCTGAAAAAATGCATTGATGGCCAAGTTCTGAACAAACCACCGTGATAAACAGTGACACAATGAACTTTTATTGCCTTTGAAAAAGACTAGCATCATTCTCACTGGCTAAGCTCTGGGGCAGGTCAGGAACCAGGCTCAGGGGGAACGCAGACATCTGTAACTGAAATGCGGGCATGGGGTGGGTGGTGCCGCCCCCCCTCCTCACCCACCCTCCAGGACCTACAGAAGACTTCATACTGGCAAAAGGCACAAGGGAAGTCAAGGTTAGACCAACTTTTTTTTTTCTTCCCCGAATACCCATTTTTAAAAATTGAGGCAAAATTCACATAACATTAAATGAACACGTTAAAGTGTATAATTAAACATGTTCAATAAACATGGTAAACAATAAACACGCGAAAGTGGCAGTTAGTAGATTGACAAGATTTTGCAGGCCTCACCTCTGTGTAGTTCCAAGACATTCTCGTCATCTCAAAAGGAAACTTCAGAGCTGTTAAGCAGTAACAACCCATTTCCCCTCCCCAAACCCTGGCAAACACTAATCTGCTCTCCATCCCTGTGGATTTACCTATTTACCTACGGACACTTCATATAAATGAAATTACAATACGTGACCTTTTATGCCTGGCTTCTTTCACTTAGCATCACGCTTTTGAGGTTCATCTATGCTGTAGCACACAGCAGCACTTTGTTCCTTTGTATGACTGAATAATATTCCAATGTGTGGATATGTTTGTTCTTGTTCATCCATTCATCCACTGATAGATATCTGGGTTGTCTCCACCTTCTGGCTATTGTTAAACAGTGCTGTCAGGAACATCTGTGTATAAGCTTTTGTTTGAATACCTGTTTTCTATTCTTTGGGGTCTATACATAGGCGTGGAGTGGTTGGGACACATGGTAATTCTATGATTAACTGTCTGAGGAGCTGCCAAACTGTTTACCACACCATTTTACATTTCTACAAACAACGTACGAGGGTTGCAACTTCTCCATATCCTCCCCGACACTTGTAGTTTTGTGTGGTTTTGTTTAAATTATACCATCCTAGTGGGTCTGAACGGTACCTCATTGCGGTCTGATCTGCGTTTTCCTAGTGACTAATGTTACGCATATTTTCATATGCTTATTAGCAATTTGTGTATCTTTTTTGGAGAAATGTCTATTCAAGTCCTCTGCCCGCGAGACCAGTTCTTGGCACCACTACGCCCATCGGACAAGATGCACAGAAGACCAGGCAGGGCGGGCTCCATGAGAGAGTCATGTATCCTACTAGGGAAAACCAGACCCGTTGCTGAACCACACATTCAGCGGGCATCCACTGCCACTGCCCAACCAGCAACCATCCTCCCTGCCGCTGTCTTCCTCTGGGGACGATCATTCCCCCTCTTCCATCGGCAACGCCACGGCAACACCATCTGACCACGATGGGCGGGTCTGCCTGCGACAAGCCCTCTCCTTACTCTCCCTCCCGGCCCCAGAGACTGAGCCGCCAGGCTGGCAACCAGCCTGGCTGTTCCTACATCTGTCTACACTCACCTCTGATATTTTTAACTTGGCTCTGGGTAACTGAATCAAAGTCAATCTCCATCAGAGACCTCAGGAAGTTGGGGTCGGACATCATGCCTTTGGCGGTTTTCCAGTTGAGTTCTCTGTACCCCTTCATGATGAGGATGCATTCACAGACCGTCTGCACCTGCTTCGGGGGCTTAGCAAACGACCTGGGGAGAAACGGATGCACACGCGGGTCAGACGCAGGATGTGGCCAGGATGTGGCCTGAATGAGAGTTCCGAAAAATCGGTGAGTCGCTTCTTAGATGCGATGCCGCGTGGAAACAACGGAAGCCACATCTCAACACCGACTCGTGCCCCTGGGGGTGGGCTTCTCCAGGGGCAGGGACTGGGTCTCATCTATCATGTGCCACATCAGGCTCCTGGAATCGGACTGGGCGCCAGGAACACAGCAGGGTGTCGTTCATCGCAAACCCAGGCCACCCCTGAATCCGCAGCTCAGGGTGGAGCCTGAGCATCTGTGTTTTTAAGGACACCCTGGGGTGATTCCTCAGACTCTAGGTGGTAGCCGCTGTCATTATTGTCATTATCATCATCATCCTATTTTCCACTTAGGTGATAAAGAAACAGAGCTCAAGTGTTTGGATGGCCTGCCTGTGTCCACATGGCCCATCCCGCACCCTGGCGTCCTTCAGGCTCTGGAAGTTGTTGTCTCTGTCTTTGATGAAGTCAGACCATCACTCTGCTGCTCCAACACTCGGGTGTCCAGCACCCTCGACCCTCCGGAGAACTGGAAACCCAAAAGGATCAGGAGACGGAAAGGCTGCATCGGCGTAAAGACCCAAGAAGGAATGAGTCGCACACTGACTGTACCCAGTGGGCCCGCTTGGCAAAGTCTATAAAAGCCGTGGAGAAGACGATGAAGAAAAAGCAAAGGAAAGGAAGAGCCCCCGGAGGGCAGGGAGCGGCCTGGGGAGAGGCCAGAGTGCCCCAGAGGGAGGGGGAGGGAGACACGGAGCGAGAACAAGCTGACCCGCACAGCAGTGTGGAGGCTCTGAACCCGGCAACCCCCAGACCCCTCCTGGCCCCGGGACCCCCGCTCACTGCCTGAGGAGCCACACAGCTTGGGGACAAGCCAGGGCAATGCCTCCAGCACAAAGCCCGATGATTAAAGTAATGGTCCTGAGTCACCAGGGAAAGGTTCAATGATGCGGCCTTAGGCGCTCACGAAAGCAGGCATGCTGCCAACTGTTTTTAAAAGGTTCCCTTCGGGGCTGCTGAAGGTCAGGGCCCGGCCACGCTCTCTGAATAATCCGAGGAGGAGGGATGATGATGACGATGATGAGGACGATGATGACGATGATGATGATGATGATTATCATCAGTGAGATGTTTTCAGACACAAGTCAGAAAAAGCCTCAGGGTGGCGTCCTGAGCCCTCCGGAAAGTTAGGAACGGTCCGGGGTTCTCAGCTTTCCCATCTGTCAAATGGGGAAGCGGACCCGGAACCTTTCAGCTCCCAAAGCCTTTGAGTGGAGTTCTCTGTTACCAGTGTACAAACCATGCCCAGGAACCTCGTTTATCCAGAACACAGTGTTGTGGTGCCAGATAACCGAGGGGCTCGAAAAAGTAAGGTTACAAGTCTGAGAAATGAAAGCGTTTCTGTTTCACTAGATTCCTTTCTTCTATCACAAAAGAAACTCAGGGGGGGACTTCCCTGATGGTCCAGTGGGTAAGACTCCACGCTCCCACTGCAGGGGGCCCGGGTCCGATCCTTGGTCTGGGAACTAGATCCCGCATGTCACAATTAAGAGTCCACATGCCACAGCTAAGAGTCCACATGCCACAGCTAAGACCCAGCGCAGCCAAAATAAATAAATAAATAATTTTTAAAAAGAAAAGAAAAGAGATTCAGGGAGAGAGAGACAGACAGAGGTGACGCCATGTTGCCTTCCCTGGAGGAGAATACCCATCACAAGCCCCACTCCCCACCCCCTCACTCTACCCCAGACCCTCTGACCGTCTCCGCTTTTCCCCCCTGAGTCACCCTCCTTCTAGCCCCGCTCCAGCCTCCATCCCACGTCTCAGTTTAAATGTCACTTCCTGGGGGTCATCTTCCCTGACTACCCACCCCCCAGACTAGTTCAGGTTCCCCCATTATCCACAGTCATAGCAACAAAGACCCTCCCTTCCTGACCTCCTCCTGGGTAATTTTGCTGTACACGTGAGAGTCCCACGTGCACACCCGTGCCTCCCCCAGACCATGGGCTGGCTCCATGCGGTGAAGACCCCCTGCCTGGCCCATTGCCTCTCAGCCCCAGTGCCAGCACGGGGTGGGCGGGCGGTAGGCACCCAATGATACTGAATGAAGAAAAGGAAGCAAAGTAAAACTGCAGGCCAGTAACAAAGGGAGCCTTTTGTACTCCAGAGGAACAGCCACGCTAATCTTCATTACTCCTAATCTTCCTGCCTTAACACTTAATGATCTCTGCAAAGGGGATTGAGCATTACAGAAAGGAAGTGCTATTGAAAGAATTAAAGGATTATAAAATTGTCAAGACCTAAATGCTGGCTCATCGCTCTTAACATCCCAGTGGCCTAAACAAAGCCAGATTGTACTCATCTGCATCCAAACTCATTAAACCCGAAGAAAAATCCCAAAGAGATCAAAGATTTAAATGTAAACACTATAAAAGTATTAAACTATAAAAGTACAGGATGAAACCATGGGGAAATTATTTTACAATCTTCCAGTTGCAAGGCCTTTTAAGTATGAGGTAATAGCGAAAGCCACAAAATAAAATATTGCTAGAAGCTGCCACGTAAAACTAATAATTTATACACGGCAAACACAGGCACGCACAAAAACCTCCTAAATAGTCAAATGGCTGATGACAAACTGGGAAAACTATTTGCAACTCGCATCATGAATAAAAGCTAGTCTCCCATTATATAAAAAGCCCACAGAAATGGATAAGAAAAAAAAAAAAAGGCAACAGTAACAGCAATCCACAAGATAAATGGGCAAAGCACATAAACAGTTCACAGAAAATGAAATACACAGGACTCTGACACACATTCTTCACATATGAAATAAAGGCCCACCTCACTCAGCAAAAGGGGAATGCACATTACAACGACACAAATACCATTTTTCATCTATAAAACAAGCAAAAAGCCAAGTGTTTAGTAGCGCCCTCTGTTGGTAAGGCCGTGGAAAAGCAGGTGCTCGCATGTATTGCCAGTGGGAGTGTAAATGCGTTCCACGCCTACGGGTGGGCATTAGGCAACAGCTGCTGACGTTATAAACACACACACCTTGGAAGCCAGCAATTCCACTTCTGAAAATGTGTCCTTCCAGTGGACTTGTGCAGAGTGAAGTAAGACAGGGTTATTCTTTGCCACACTGTTTGTAAAGGCAAAAGACTGGAAATAAGCTAAAAATTCATAAATTGAGGTGGATTAAATAAATGACGGCACAGCCATCCAATGGATTATGATGAGCTATTTTTAAATATTGAGGAAGTTCTCATATAACAACATGCAAAAGATCTCCAAGGTCTCAAGCAAAAACACTAAGATGCAGAAAAATACGTATAGTATATTACCAATTATATTTTAAAAGGAAAGAAAAAAGGCTACGGAAGTATCCCTTGTTCTACAACCCTTAGAGTCCAACGTCGGGAACTGAAGAGACACTTGTATATCTGGTTGCCTTGAACATGTACAAAAGCTGTCTGAATGGATATGTAAGCAATGAATGGCAACAGTTACCTGTCGGGTGGGTGGTGAGGGGAACTAAGCTGATGGCGGACAGGTGAGAGGGGGCTTTTCATAGCACATCATTTTGATGTTGGAACCATGACCCTAGCTAATGTTTACATGGCACTGACTCTGTGCTCAACTCAGTTCTGAGAGCTCTTTACGTAATAGCTCACTGGAACCTCGTAACAACCCCGATGCCATGGGGACAGTTATTATCATCCACATTTTACAAACAAGGAAATTGCAGCACAGAGAGGTTAGGTGACTTATCGAAGGTCACACAGCCAGTAAGAAGCAAAGCCATGCATCAACATATTACCTGTTCCAATAATTACAATTTTAAGAATTATTCCTTTTGGGCCATAGGCCACTTTCATTTTCTCGGGGGTGATGCAGGCACCCCATCTAACTGCAGGGGACACATATCAAACTCTCCATGTGGTCCCATGGAAATCCACTCTTGGATTAGATAAATCCTCCTTCCAAACAAATACTCAAAAATCCTTCCCAACTCTCTGCTCTCAGAACGTTTTTACGCTGCTGACCTGGAAGGGGTGCCCCAAATCTGTATAACCAGTGGTTGGATGTTTCCTTTGGAAATGTACATGTTGAGGGTCTCTCCCACAGCGCAGTCTAAACTCCCAGCGCGTGCTACTGCAGTTTTAAAACGTCCATCCTTATACCTTCACTGCGATCACACTGCGAAGCTCTGAAATCATGACCTCTTGCTAAGAGCAGCAGCAGCTCCGGATGACCCCCCAGGAGTGACTAGGGCCCCTGCCCTGGAACTGGCTGAACGTTCTGTTCAATCCACATGTTCCACAAATGAGCCAACAGCCAGAGCACAACCCTTAGCAAAAGCGATGAGCTCCGAGAAGCAGCCCCACCCGCCAGGAACGCGGAACGCAGGGCAGCTCCCAGCCTGCAGACAGGAGTCTCTCTCACAGGAGACCTGACTGCGGGACCAGAAGGATGGAAACCCTTCTGAAAACGAGGCTGCGACGGGGAGTGAGGAGAGAGCCGAGGCTCCTGATGCAGGGACACGCGTGGCGGGCCTGGCAGCACGACGACGGGCGGGGGGTGGTGGAGGGGGCAGACGGGACACCGTTTCTTCCTGGCTTCCCTCACGGTGCTAAACTTACCAGCGAGAGCCACGAACGGTGCCCTGGGGGGACCACGCCCCGCGGGGGGAGGGGAGAAAGCGCCACACCAGACCCCTCTTCTGGACAGCAAATGGGCCCTCCGGCTGCGGGGGATGGAGTCATTTTACAGACTGATTTGCAGAATGTCTGGGGCCACAGTAAAGACCCACTCTCCCAGGACTTCCCTGGCGGTCCAGTGGTTAGGGCTCAGCGCTTTCACTGCCAGGGCCCAGGTTTAACCCCTGGTCAGGGAACTAAGATCCCACAAGCCGCGCGGTGTGGCAAAAAAACAAAACCAAACAAACAAAAGACACGACTCGCCCCACCTGTAAAAGGCCAGCATTTGGCTAGAAATGGATGCGCGCGCACCCCGTCCACTCAGCCTGCGACACGCCGAGCCTGCATCCAGGGCCCTGCCCCTTTTAGGGCAGACGCTCCTCTGTCCTTCCCGCAAAGAGGACTGACTTACAAGGCTCCAGCTCTCCCACCAGCCCCTTCGGGAACCCAGCCTCCTTCTGTGAGTCAGCCTGGGTTCAAGGCCAGTGGGCCATGGTACCAACTGGCTGGGAGGCCTGAGGCAAGTCAGCTCACCTCCCTGGGCTCCACGTCCCTCAGCTGCGAATGAAGACGATGACAATCCCCACCACGGAAAGTGCCGGGCACAGCGGCCGGCACAGAAATGCCGAACAGCCATGATTATCTCATAATTACTGTCAGGAGTGACCCTGGTGGCCGAGCACGCTGTGGGGGGATGGCCAGCCGTTACCTGATCTCGGTCACGTCCGACTTGTCCAGTTTCTGCAGCTCCAGCTTGGCGGCCTCCAGGATGGGCATGACCTCGGCCAGGGCCGCCTCGGCCGCAGCCTTCTCCGCCGCGATGATCTTGTTTTGCTCCTCTATCTCCGTGGCTTTTTCCTCCGCCAGCTTCTTCTTTTCCTCCGCTATGGGGGGGAGGGGGAGGTCAGTGAAGCCCCTGGGGCATGGGGAGGACGGACCACCGCTCCCGAGCCAAAGCAGCGCAGCCCTCAAAGGTGGGCGCGGGGCGGAGGGGGCTGAATGAGCTTCGGCCAATATGGCGGCCTTGGGCGTTCCCACTGGGACAGATGTCCTCACGGCGCCTGGGGTCCCCAACACAGGGACAGCTGCTGCGACTCGGACCCTCCTTGACTGTGTCCCCCTCCCCCCACCCCACTCCATCCCACAAGACAGCCTCCAGCCCTGCCTGGCCAGTGTTAGCTGAGGACATCAGAGTGCCCGCCCTGTTTTTCTGGCTGACAGACATCTCTCTGGTTCTTCATCAGCTTTTCCTACATTCATTCAGCCCAGCTCAAAAGCCACCCTCCCCTGAGGTCACTCTCAGTCTCGTCACTCTGTTCATTTGCTTCATGACACTAATCACAATCTGAAATTTCATCTGATCCCTGGCTTGTTGATCGGCCCCACTCACTAGAAACGTAAGCATCTCCCCGACGGCTGTGACCCCAGCGTTTAGAACAAAGCTTGGCTCACAGTAGGTGTACTGGCTCGAATAGTGTCCCCCTCAAAATTCATGGCCACCCAGAACCTCAGAAAGTCACCTTATTTGGAAAGAGAGTCTTTGTAGATGTAATTAGTTAACACGAGGTCATACTGGGTTAGGGGAGGTCCTAAATCCAATGACTGTGTCCTTATAGAAGGCCATGTGAAGACACAGAGGGGGAAAGGTCACGTGACAATGGAGGGGCAGAGATGGGAGGGATGCGTCCACAAGCCAAGGAGCGCCCAGGATCGCGGGCCACCACCAGAAGCTGGGAGAGGCCAGGAAGCGTCCTCCCCTAGAGCCTGTGGAAGGAGCGGGGCCCTGCCAAGACCTTCACTTCAGACTCCTGTCCTCCAGAACCGTGAGAGAATAAACAAACGCCTGTGGCTTTAAGCCGCCCAGTTTGCGGTGCTTTGTTATGGCAGCCCCAGGAAAAGAACACAGTAGGTATTCAATCAACGGACGCTGAATTCAGCAGTCTCTCCCTGATGGGGCGTTCTCTCGGGACTCATCCTCACAAGTCCACAAGCAAGCGTTCAGGTTGGCTGTTTCAAAATGTGAACTGCAGGAGAACGTCTAATGGATCCAGCCGGGGCTGGAACAAGCCCAACCCGGCAGCCCAGACTGCGGGTCAAGAGCAGACGGGGTGCCAAAGCCAAGCTGGGGTGCTGTGACCAGAGTAATGAAAAGTGGGTCCTGTGGATAGGGCCTGACACGATACGGCTGGAATCGAACTGAACCGAGGTCCTATGCAGAAGCGACACAAACGTGGGCTAGGAAGAGAATACCCAGAGGCAGGGAGGTTGAGTGGCTTCTGCAGAAATCCGAGGAGGAGCCGAGGAGGACACGCGTCAGAACACGGGATTCTGAGAGACGACAGAAACGGGAGTCCCAAGACCCAGGGAGAAGGAGGGTTAGGGGTCGTGGCAGAGCTGCAGCTTAGGAGTTGTCCTGTGTGAGAGTGGTGTAAAGTAAGCCAGTTCCAGGAATTCCCTGGCGGTCCAGTGGTTAAGACTCTGCACTCCCAATGCAGGGGGCCTGGGTTCGAGCCCTGGTCGGGGAACTAGATCCCGCATGCATGCCACAACTAAAAAAAAAAAAAAAAAAAAAAGATCCCGCATGCCGCAACAAAGATCCCGTGTGCTGCAACTAAGACCCGGCACAAATAAATAAATAAAAAAAAAGAAAGCCAATTTCTTAGAGCAGGAGGGAACCAGACCAAGGGCAGCCGCCAGGCCAGGAAGATCAGGTGAGGGGCCCAAGAAAGGACCCGGAGACAGGCTCACATCAGAACCAAGCAAGTCCCAAGTGAATGACGCTCAGGCCGAGGTCATCTAAACCGACCCAGTTCACTAGCTCATTGAGGGTAAAGAGATGACTTTTCCACATCCTGGCAAATCCTCAAGCTACCAGCTGTGGGTCCTGCCTATGGTAACGTCTTAGTGCCTATTATAGGGGGCTTGACGCTAACTCAGAAAAAATAGCAATGCGAGGGTCAAAAGATGCCAGTTCCTACAAGTGGCTTCCCATCGATGTCCCCCAGTGGAGCACTGTCCTGTTTGGGGTTTTTTTTGGCGGGGTGGGGCGTGGGGTGTCCCGACCCCCACAGTTGGACCCGCACTCACCTATGGCTGTATTGGTGGCGATCTCCTCCAGCAGAGCCTCGCAGGCAGCTGACTTCTCCGCCAGCACAATCTTCTGCTCGGCCAGCTTCTGGTTCAGCTCGTCCAGCTGGATGGTGGCCTCCTTCAGCTTGTCCAGCCCCCCCTCCAGACGCTTGCACTGAGCTGAGGAAAGGGAACACAGGTATTCACCCTCCAGGGGGCGCTGTTCCCAACACACCCAGACAAGCGTTCCAGAGCGATCCATCCAAGTTGGGCTCACCGGAAAAAAAAAAATCATTTTCATGAGATGTCAAGCATCTATCAGTACCTCCATTGCCGTTTGGGGATGGCATCTTCCAAAATGAATGTATTTCTGAAAATAACCATTTGTTTGGCAAACAACCAGAGCCAGAGCATTTTAAAAAAACATCGTCCAGCAGGGCATGTTGCTCTCATCAAATAGTATCTCTAATGCAATGAACATTTAGAGCTAAGAAAGTGCATGGCCCAGCACAGAAAAACAAAAATAAAAGCATGCCAGGCCCACACAGACGAATCACTCTGAAATGCAAAATCCAAAATGTGCTTTGCTTTGCCTCAATCCTGAGTGTGCCCAATCTTGCTAAGAAATGTCCGCTTAAGGAAAAGATCAGCTGTTGGATCTTTATTCGTAAGTAATAACAATTCCTGTTAACCGTCCCATTCCCAAGTCTTACCTATATTATACTGAGTTTTCTCATCCAGTAATTTCGAATACGTGTTAATAAAATCCAGGTAGTTCTTGGGAGTTACGTAGTTGCTGCGCCTCAATTTCTGTAGAAATTGTTTACTGAATTCACCCACGGATTCGTGGACCAAAACAACGTGTTCTACCAGATCTTCCATATTTTCTACTGGGATCAGCGGATTAGTCCCTGAAGAGGAAGGAAGGAAAAAGGGTGGCTCATAAAGAAGGGAAAGGAGCAGCTCCTCAAAAAGGTAAACGTGGAATTCCCACGTGACCCAACAATTCCACTCCTAAGTTTGTACCCAAAAGAACTGAAAAATGGACACAAGGAGATTCTTGGACGCCAATGTTCTTAGCAGCACTATTCACAGTAGCCAAAAGTGGGAACCATGTCCAAGTGTCCATCAACAGATGGATGGATAAACAAAATATGGTCTGTCCATAAATGGAATATTATTCAGCCTCGAACAAGAAGGAAATTCTGACACACGCCACAACATGAATAAACTTGGAAAACACGCTAAGTAAAAGAAGCTAGACACAAAAGGACAAATGTTTCATGATTTGACTTACATGAAATATCTAGAGTTGGCAAATTCGTAGAGACAGAAAGTATATTAGAGGTTACCAGGGGTTGGGGGCAGGTCTGGGAGGACAAGCAGTGAGTGTTCAGTGGGGACGGAGTTCCAGTTTTAAAGATGAAAAAGGTTCTGGAGATGGATGGTGGTAGCAGTTGCACAACATGGTGAATGTAATCAGTGTAACAGAGCACACTTAAAATAGTTAAAAACGGTTAAAATGGAAATTTTTATACATTTTACCACAGTAAAATATGATATAAAAATGTTTTAATAGAAAAGAGCAGTTATCACTTGTCAGTGGCTTTTCTGGACCACAGTACTGATCCACGCTCTGGTAATTTCTCTAAGAACACAGAAAGCCAATTCTCTGTCCCTACTGGTAGGAAGGCTAAGGCAGTGTAGTAGGAGGGGCTTGAGATTCCAGGAGAGAAATTTGCTCAGTGTCCCTGCTGTATCCCCTGTACCCAGCACATACTGGGCACAAGGTAGGTCTTCCTGTAAGTCTGCTGAAAGAATTAATCATCACTCCCGGTGCCAAAACCACATCACTTGGATTATCTCACAGATGGCAAAATACTTTCACCTCAAAGCAGAAAATGAAGGAAGGAACTATGACCAAAAGCATGCATTCATCTAGATTCTGCATATTTGATCTTGAATTATACCAGGGATTAGCAAACCACAGCCATGGGCCAATTTAACAGCATGCATGAAAAGCTTTGCCTCACAAATACCCATACTTACGGGTAAACCTACAGCCTGCAGGACAAATCCGGCCTACCACCTGTTTTTGTAAATAAAGTTTTATTGGCGCACGACCACGCCCGTTCATTTACATATCGTCTAGGGCTGCTTTCCTGATGCGATGGTGGAATTGAGTAGTTGCAACAGAGACCATATGACCTGCAAAGCTGAAAATGTTTATCATCCGGTCATTTACAGAGAAAGTTTGCTGATCCCTGAGTTATATCATCAGGAAAGAGTCATTCTCTTAGCCCCCTTCCCCAAAAGACTGCGATCTGCCTACCAAGGGGGACGAGTTATTTATTTATTGAATACGTATTTATAAGGCTGGCGCTATTTACAAGGTCACCCAGTGTCATAAATCTGCTCAAGTTAGGTCCAGATAAAAAGTTCTTCCCTGAGGATAAACTGACTTGCTTTCTTATTTTGAAGATTAAAATTAATAATCAACGCCTCAGGGCTTGGAAACTGTACATCAAAATCAACATTGATGGATAATCAGTTTACCGAAAGGTCCTTCAGGCATCCTTGGGGTCAGGGGTCAGCACACTTTCTCTGTAAAGAGCCAAACAGTAAATATTTAGGCTGTGTGGGCCATAGAGTCTCTGTGGCAATTACTCAGCTTTGTGGTTGTAGCATAAAAGCAGCCATAAGACAGTGTGTTTATTACGTGTGTGCCAATAAAACTGCATTTACCAAGACAAGCGGTGGGCTGAATTTGGCCTTCAGGCCAGGGTTTGCTGACCCCTACTTTGGATGATACCGAATCAATTTTTATCCCATGTTGTCCTTGTAAATCCCCCGAAATCTCTTTGGACTAAAACACAATATAAATCAAAACACGCTAACAAACTAAAACACCATTCACGGCCATGGGGGTTAATGGTGACAGAATCTACTGGACCAAAATTCAGAGTCAGAAAAAGGATAACAAATTGCTTTGTTATACTGTTAACATGGTCCCCACGTTAGCTGTCACTTACCTAAAAATGACTTAGCCACTGCGTGCAGAGCTTGGGAAGGCCAGGGCGTGAACCAGTCGATACCAGTGTTATTTACTAGACCTTGAAAAGAGAGAGAAACAAAAGAGATGATCGCTCTGCAACTCCGCGATGCTCGGGAACATGGATGCCGGCTTTGGTACCCAACACATTGGTGAGTGAGCCGGGTGGGTCCAAAAATAATGATCAAGGGACTTCCCTGGCGGTCCAGTGGTTAGAACTCTGCGCTTCCAATGCAGGGGGCGCGGGCTCGACCCCTGGTCGGGGAACTAAGATCCCGCATGCCGCGCAGCCCGGCCAAAAATTTTAAAAATTAAGTAAATAAACAAAAATAATGATCAAAAGCAGGGTTTCTCAGCCTCGGCACTGTCGACACGTGGCCGGATAATCCTGTCTGGTGGGGCTGTCTGTGCACTGTGGGATGTTTGGCAGCCCCCTGGCCTCTATCAACTAGATACCAGTTGGATACGTGGCCGCCCCCACCCCCAGAGTTGTGACAACCAAAAATGTCTCCAGGCATTGAGAAATGTCCCCCTGGGGGAGCAAAAGGGCCTCCCTCTGCTCTAGGGCAGGTTCTGCACCTTCCATGAGGCTGCCAGAATCCTCCCTGATGGAAGGGCACGGAGAGCTACACTGCACTCGCTCTGGGCCTTGCACCTGAGACCTGAGCATTCCCTCGTGTCAGAAGGATAACAGCCATCCAGCGGCAACACGAGAGCCTGTTGGCAGATGTGAGGGGCCGCTCGGGGCTCATCCGACATGGCAGGGCCCACATTTCAACCTAATGACCATGGCATGGGTCACTTTGCTGGTGGAACCTCATATGTCATTCCCTCCCTAAGGCACGTGCCCTGCTGAAGGGGGAAAAATGGATTTGCAGGCTCTGCTCAAGGGCACCTGGGAAATTTCTGCAGCGGGTCCTCAGGGTGTCCCCCACCGGCGACATGCCCAGGACGATGTGCAGGTTATCCGCACTCTTGTTCACGAAGTACTGCCACGTGGACTCCTTGGCCGGGCCCATCCCTCGCTCCAAAGCCTCTTGTCCAATCTGACTGAGGATAGACTCCTTCTCCTCTTCTGGGAAAAGCGTGGGCACGATTCCTAGAAAACAAAGGCCAGGATCCTGTTTAAGTTCCAGGGTTATTATCTCTCGCGGCACTGAAATGGCAAGAAGCACTGCGTCACGAAAGGGCAGTGGATGCCGAGTCCAGAGCGCAGGGCGTGGGTCCCAACTCTGAGACCCAAGGCTCACTTGCCGTGTGTGTGAATCCCCTTGAGCCTCAGTCGCCTCATCTGTGAAATGGAAATAACAAACGCCTCCTGCTTACCTGGGCGCGTTATCGTGAGCATCAGAGCAGGGCTTCTCAACTGGGGACAACTCTGCCCTTCCCAAGGGACATCTGGCGATGTCTGAAGGCATTTTTGGTTGTCCCAACGTGTGTGTGTGTGTGTGTGTGTGTGTGTGCGCGTGTGTTGCTGTGTGTGTGTGTGTCGTGGGGGGCGGTATTAATGGCATCTGGAGGCCAGGGATGCTACTAAACATCCCATAATACCCAGGACAGCCTCCACAACAAAGAATGATCCCAGCCCTAACGTCATCGGTGCCAAGGAGGAGAGGCAAAGCCTTCATTCTGCAGCAAAGCATAAGCGCTTCAGAGCTATTTGCCCTCGATCCTTTGGGGTACTATTAAATGGACCCACCGGACCCTACTCAGTCTTCATAGAAAATACACCCCGAGCCCTGCAGTGGGGTTTACAGACAGAGAACAGGGCTGACATTGACACCCCGGATTACAAGTTTGTGACCCATGTATGAAAAGTCCGCTGCCAACCCAAGGACACGTGTGCTAAAGGCCACATCAATAGCCTAGACAGTAGGTGCCCCAGGCATTCGGGAGACGGGAAACTGGCACGGTCGAGGAGGCTTCTTGGAGGAGGGTGACCCTGCAAGGCACTAGAGCTAAAACTGGGGGGAAAGTTTCCTTGGTGGTGGACTTGAAAGTGGAGTTCTGTTGTTTTTGCCCCCAGCCCCCATGCATTCCCCCCCTTTCTTGTCATAGGTCTCTCTTTTCCTTTGGAGAATCACTTCTCATCCATTCTAAGTCTGGATGTGGTTTTGGATAGTCATGACACTACCCCAGGCCTGACCAATCAGAACCCTGCATGACCCCGGCCAAAGTCATTGGCTCAGGGATGGGCATGTGATCTGAGCCAGCCAATGAGGGCCCTGCTAGGCACTTTGGCCACAACTCCTGGGAAAGAGAAACCCTCATTCACTGGACTAAGAAAGGAGGATGCAAGTCTGCAGCTTCTAGTGCCATTTTTTAAAACTACTTTGGGCAAACCCAAGAATGCAAAAAAAAGAAAAACAGTAAAGCCAAGAGCGAGGGAGAGACCAGTTCCTGATGATATCATTTGAGCACCTGAATCCAACCTGGACTTTTTCAGTTCCAAGAATCAATACCATCTCCTTCATTTCTCCCTAATTTTACGTAAGCTTGTTTGGGTTGAGCTCCTGCCACTTGCAGCCATGGAGGCTGATAAAGAGATGGAGAGAGAGAGTGTACCAGGCATGGGCAAGATGGAGAGGCAGGATGCAAAGAGTACACCTGGAGAATGAGAAGAGAAAGGCGGCCAGGCTGCAGAGACAGGAGAAGTCAGTCCACGGAGACCCGGAGCAAAGAAAACACAAGTGCAATGCGCAGAGAGTGGTATCTTAGGAGGAAGGGCAATACGGAGATGTATGCAAAAAGTCAAGGTCAGACACGACGAGGGTCTGGCTTAGATGGTAAAGGGGACACAAGGGAAGGGACAGGCTTTAGAGACAGAAAAGCATTCGCAAATGTGGGAGAGGCTAAGAGTCGACACGCTCCAGGGTTTAGACCTGATGAGAGTTATGGAATAACTAAACACATGGAGACGGGCAGGGGAGACGAGCCCCCTGAGGACGAGAAACAGCCAGATTGTGGCTCGTTGGGCTTTGGGGTTTCTGTTGGGTTTTTTCTTTTTTTGTTGTTCACTATTTGTACCATTTCAAATTAGTACAAAACATTTTTAGGGCGTCCCTGGTTGAGGATACTTCACACGTGTTGTCACAACTCCTCGCTGGGGGACTGAGTGTATCCTGTGCGACACCCCAGGGAGGGGGCTCTGGAAGCCTGTGCCTGGCTCCCCCAGCCTTTACCCCGCGTGCCTTTCCCCTTGCCGATCGTGCTGTGTGCCCTGCTGCTGTGATAACTCACAGCCGTGTGGACGACAGGATATAAAGAGGAACTTGCTCCTGGCTCTCCTCTGCGTTCTCTTGCTCTGGTTCATTCTTCCTCTTTGAATTCAGTCCTGGACTCGCTTTGCTTCTCATACTCTCCCCCGGGATGAGTGCCCATCCCCAAGCTTTTAAAAACTACAGGGCAGTGACTCTGAAATTGACATCTCCACCCGAGGCCCTTCTTCTGAGCATCAGACTCATCTGTCCTTGGAAATAGGGTCTTTACAGAAGGAATCAAGTTAAAATGAAGTCATTAAGGTAGGTCCTAATCCAATATGACTGGTGTCCTTCTAAAAGGTGGGTATTTGGACAAAGAGAAAGACACAGGGAGAACAGCAAGAGAACACGAAGACAGAGATCGGGGTGATGCCTCTACGAGGCAAAGAAGGTCAAAGATTGGCAGCAAACTACCAGAAGCCAGGAGAGAAGCGTGGGAGATTCTCCCTCAAAGCCCTCAGAAGGAACCAGCCCTGCCGATGCCCTGATCTCGGACTCCTGGCCTCCAGAACCGTGAGACAATAGATGTTTGCTGTCTATTGTACCCTTTTGTGGTACTCTGCTACAGCAGCCCTCGAAAACAAACACACTACCTAACAGCCGGTAGGTGTAGCGGACTCCACAAGCCCCACGGGACACAGGCCCGATCTGGTCTTCCCTTCCTGGTAAATGGAACCACTCATCACTCACTCAAGCCAGGAACCCGAGAATCACACTTGACACTCTCTTCCTCACATCGTCCGGTCCATCCAAGTCCCATTGGCTCTACCTCCAAAATATCTCGAGAATCCACCAGTTCTCTCTGTTCCCACTGTCCCACCCTCGTCCAAGTCGCTGTCACGTCTCACCTGCACCTGGGCAGCAGCTCCAAGCTGGCTGCCTTCTCGGGGTCTGATGCATCTCTAATCCAGTTCCCACAGGGCAGCCAGAGGGCTCTTTTAAAAATAGAAATCTGGGGACTTCCCTGGCGGTCCAGTGGTTAAGACTCCGCGCTTCCAAGGCAGGGGGCGTGGGTTCAATCCCTGGTCGGGGAACTAAGATCCCACATGCCATGCAGCATGGCCAAAAATAAAATAAAAAATAAAAATAAATAAAAATGTAAATCCGTACCACAGCACCGCACCCAGAATAAAATCTAGTCTCGGGCTTCCCTGGTGGCGCAGTGGTTGAGAGTCCGCCTGCCAATGCAGGGGACACGGGTTCATGCCCCAGTCCGGGAAGATCCCACATGCTGCGGAGCAGCTGGGCCCGTGAGCCACGGCGCTGAGCCCGGGCGTCTGGAGCCTGTGCTCCACAACGGGAGAGGCCACAACAGTGAGAGGCCCACGTACCACAAAAAAAAAAAAAAAAAATCTATTCTCCTTTAAATGGCTCACAAGGCCCTGCGCGGTGTGGCCCCTTCACCTGGTTTGCATCCCATCCACCAGCTCACCACGCTCCCACCGTACACACTGTACCCTTGGCCTGTGATGCGCCTACCCACCTGTGAGAGCCTGAATGATGCCTCCTCTGCAGGTAGGAAGTGCTTTAAAAAGGTAACGCTTATCAGACAGCCTCCACTGAAAGCTGAGCAGCGGAGACCAGCAAAGCCCGTGCGAGACCAGCGTCCTGGTACCTGAGGTGAGCATGTTGTTGATGAGCTCCAGGAAACCCTCCTCGGCCACGTGGGCATCCGTGAGCAGGAAGATCATCATCTTGTTCTCAATGCCAAGTTTCAGGTAAAGGTTCTTCAGATCTTCCCGGAAACTGTTCTCAGAGTAGCCGCGGCTCAGAAGGATCTCAAACACCTGCCGACACGGAGCACAGCATCCCCGTGAGACCACCGGCCCTAGGGAGGGTGTCCAGGTAAGTGCAGAGGGAGAGGACAGCTCCAGGCAGCGCAGCTCGGGCTGAGCCACAATCAAAGAGGGACCAGTGACAGCAAATCTGGATGACCTGGGCCATTTTCACAAGATACCGTTGAGTGAGAAATGCAGGACACACAAAACTGACATCCCTTTTTGTCAAACAAACCACAGCGGACGTCCTGTGCGGGCGCACACGTGTGCGAGGTGAGAGCTTATGCAGTGAACAAGGCCTGCAAAAAGAGGGGTGGGGGTAATGCAAAGGACACCCTCAGTCATTAAAATGAGTCATTTGATGGGAGTTCCCTGGCAGTCCAGTGGTTAGGACCTGGCGCTTCCATCCCTGGTTGGGGAACTAAGATCCCGCAAGCCACATGGGGTGGCCAAAAAAACAAAAGAGCCGTTTGAGTTACTGGGAGGGAGGGACGGCAGAGGACAGCCAAGCAACGGAGGAAATGCGTGTGGGCACAGTCACTGTGCGAACTCATTTAAAATGCGATAAACTGGGGGAAGATGTGTAAAAAAACCGAATAAGAAGCAATTTAAAAAATCTTAAATTCAAAAGTCCTATTACACACAAAATAGATAAAAATGGAAATAAGGACACAAATGTCAGCCAAGTCTTTCCTGTTCAAGCATTTCCTCCGGCTCACATGTGTAGAAGTTTAACTGCGACCAACGGTTTAGAAAAAGCTCAGATTTATGGAAACAGAAAGATCCCTCATTTCCTCCCTCCCCTCTACCTCTAGTGTCTCTCTCTCTCCCTCTCTCTCTCTCTCACACACACACACACACACACACAGAGCCTCTTTCACACTCACAGGTACTCACACATGCTCACACGCAGCCACTCACACACTTTCACACCCACACACGTTCACACTCACAGTCAACTCTCAAACACGCACTCAGTCGACACACTTCCATGTTCGTGGGTACACACACAGGTGCTCACCCATTTTCACACTCAAAGTCCCTCACACGCATTCACACACGGTTACACACACGTGGACACACGCACACCCTCTCACACAGTCACAGGCACAATCTCAGGGCAACATGGAAGCCCTCCAGCCACATATAATCAGGTCTCCAGTTCTACCTGCCGCCTGCATACCCCGTTCATCCTCCCCGAGTGTAGCTTTCACTGCGCCCCCTCAACAGGTCCCGGCACCCCTGGCATGGACAGCTCTCCTGGTCCCCCTGCCCAACTGCCCCTCCACTTCCCAGGACACAGGGACGGCCCAGCACAGCCCACTCCTTCTCCACTTCCCTCTGACATCCTCTCCGCCATTCTTCGAGCCCAAGATGCACAAGCACTACCTCAAAGGAAAATGCATCCATTTTTGTTTGTTTGTTTGTTTCTTGGTTTTGTTTTTCTGGACGTGCATCATGGCATGTGGGACTTTAGTTCCCCAACCAGGGATCAAACCTGCTCCCCCTGTAGTGGAAGCGCAGAGTCTTAACCACTGGACCACCAGGGAAGTCCCAAAAATGCATCAGTTTTACCTGGAA
Organism: Aethalodelphis obliquidens; assembly: GCF_003676395.1. Classification (NCBI taxonomy): domain Eukaryota; kingdom Metazoa; phylum Chordata; class Mammalia; order Artiodactyla; family Delphinidae; genus Aethalodelphis; species Aethalodelphis obliquidens. The sequence goes on along the minus strand of NW_020837972.1, from coordinate 18,236,114 downwards.
TAATCAACAGAAAAGTCAACTTGCCCAGAGGGTAACATTACATCCTACAGAAAAGTGTAGGAAACAATAGTAAAACAATTACATTTGAATGATGGATGATTTTGATTACATACTTTATCTAATTTTAAAGGTACATCAACCAAGTTAGTTTAGAAATACTTTCAACAAAAGGTTAATATTTGTGAAATACTGCAAGCTAGATTCATTGAATTAACCGTGACTCCTCTTCTATATAAAGAGCTCTCACAAATCAATAAGCATATAAAGAGGCAACTCAAAAAAGGGAAAAGACAAATATCTAATGAACGTATAAAAAGATATTCAAACTGCACTATTAATTAAAGAAATAAATTCTCATTTGAACTATAATAGTTTTCACCCATAACCCTGGCAGATATCAGAATGACAATACCTGGTATTGGCAGAGTAGGGAGAAAAGGACATTGCTGGTAGCATAAATCAGTTTAGTCCTTTGTCGTGGGACTGATTGGTTGTTAATGAAGACATTTTAAAAAATAAACCAAATACAGTGAATAATAGAATGACACTGTAAACCCCACCCATCTTTAACATTTGCTAAAAACCCAAAAGTCATATTTGCTTCAAAACTATTTTTAACAAAGTTATGGATAAAATTAAAAATCCTTTGCTTCTCCTCTGAGCCTCCATCTCCAGGCTTTTCTTTTTTTTTTTTTTTTTGCCACACCGTGAGGCTTGCAGGATCTTAGTTCCCTGATCAGGGATCGAACCCACGCCCCAGCAGTGAAAGCACTGAGTCCTAACCACTGGACCGCCAGGGAATTCCCTAGGCCGTTTTTACTCCTGATTCAAGGAGGCACACTCCACCATGAATTCAGGTCCAACCTTTCTAATGTGAAATCTGGTGCCACAGATCAAAGGTCTTTTAAAAACATATACCCTTAAACCCTCCAGTTTCCCAATTTCAAAAGAAAATGTTTGCATGGAAAAAACTGATCGGTGTGCAAAGAACAAGAATGTTCATCACTGCACTGTTTATAATAACAAAACAAGGAAAAGGCTAAGTGTCCACCAACAGAGAGGCTTATGTGTGGCATATCTACCCAAGGGAACATTGGGCAGTGTTTCAAAGGAAAATGCAAATATATAGCTATTGACTTTAAAAGATGTCAGTGATCTAGAGTTAAATGGAAAAAAACAGATTACCAAAGTTCCATATAGATGTTAATTATATAATATTGCAAAATTGTAATATTTCTAAATGTCTAACTAAAGAAGAATTTTTAACTAAAATATTGTACTACACATTCATCACATTTGGATTCTGAAAGATGTCAAATGACAAGGGATGTTGACATGTTAAATGGAAAAGGTATATATTATTTTTATACTCTGAACAATATAATTTGAAAATAAAATTTTACAAGACCCTCTTAAGAAAAAGTTACATTAACCCATTGCTAATAATAAGTTAATATATTTGTAGACTCATAGGAACATTCTGGAAGGATGTGCACCAAAATGTTACTAGGAACCAGCAGCGGTAATCCTTAGGTGATGAGATTACATGATCTTTATTTTCTTTAGATGTTTCTGCATTTTCCGAATAGCTGCAACGAGGACATATTACGTGTATATAGAGGCCAGTGATCCCATAACAACCGTGATCACTCTGTGATGATGATAATGATTCTGAGTTCAATCTGATTCCAGAAGACACGAGAAGACGAATAAGACAGTTTGTGCAAAAGGACACCTTCTAATGCTAGTAGAAGGATTACGGAAACCCAACAAGAGGTATCCCCTCCGAGGATGGATCAAAGGGATCCAGGGTAGGCATCAGGGGTAGCTGAGTGCCTGGTAATGACTGAGGCTGAATAACGACCCTGTTCTGCCCAGGAAAAGCAGGCACGCCAGGGGGCGGCGGGGGTGGGGGGGTGTCAAGGCACCTGGGGCTAGTTTTCAGCAAAAACAGAGACATTGAGGATAATGCAAGACCCTAGTAATGAACAGGATCGGATACCAGAGAACTAAGGACAGTGTGGGAGGGTGAGTTGTGGAGACGACTCCTCTTCAAAATTGATTCTCATTGCACGGTGCACGTCTCCACGGTGATGGGCCAGGCTGGCGAGTTAACCTGTGGGCACTGCAGGACTATCTGTAAGAGCCTAAGGACGGTGTGGAGAAACAGGACCCTTCATACAGTGCTGGGGGGATATAGAATGGTGAGGCCCTTTGGAAAACAATCTGGCAGTTTCTCAAATGAGTCAACAGAGAATTGCCGTTATGACCCAGCAACTCTGCTCTTAGGTATCCACCCAAGAGAAATGAAAACATATGTCCACACAGAATCTTGTACATGAATGCTTAGAGCAGTGTAGTTCATAACAGCCAAAAGCTGGAAATGACCCAAATGACTGTCAACAGATGAATGGATAAACGAAACGTGGTCTACCACACAGGGAACGTGATTCAGCCACAAAACGGAGTGAAGCACTGATACATAGATGAAGCTTGAAAACGTTATGCTAAACGCAAGGAGCTGCCACAAAAGACCACATGCTCTGATTCTATTTGTATGAAAATACAGGATAGGAAAGTCGACAGAGACAGAAAGTAGAGTAGTGGTTTCCTAGGGCTGGGGGGTGGTTGGAAGGACAGGGAGAGAGAGGGCAACAGCTAAAGGGCTTGGGATTTCTTCTTGAGATGATGAAAATGTTCTAAAATTGAATGTGGTAATGGTTTCACAACCTTTGGAACATATTTTTATAAAACTATTGAATTGTACACCTTACGTGGATGACCTGTATGGTCTGTGAAATGTATCTCAATAAAACTTTTTTTTTTTTTTAAAGATTCTAAGAATGTGCCAGAACCACGCATGCTGGTTGTGCTGATACATTGCCGACCCTCAACACTGGGTCCATGGAGGTGTAGGGCAACCCCTCCTCCACACGAGCACAGGTCACAGGTCACGGGATTTGCTCGTGTTTGACTTTCGAACTTGATTTGACAGATTCTTCATTCCAAATACAATACAATAGTTAGATGCTTCAAATATTCAGTTAAAATAATATCAACCCCCCCCCAACAAAAACACTTTATACTCTATGAAAACATCGTGTTATGGTCTGTTATAGATAGCTCAAATATTTGCAGGAACTACTAACTGTGGAAATTGGGATACCAAACCCATTTCTGGGGGGTGGGAGGGGAGCTCGGCTCACCTCATAGCCAGCTGTGAAGGCGGCCAGCCTGGCCAGAGACTGCTTCCCGGAGCCCCCGACCCCGACCAACAGGGCGTGGCCACGGTCCAGTCGAATGATGCGGTGCACACGGGTCAGGTGCTCCAAAGCATCGTCAAAGAGAACCAAGCTCATTTTGGTGTTGCTTTCATTATACTCTTCAAGAATTTCCTGAATTTTAGAAAAAGAAATAATTTTCTTTAAGAATCACTGGTTTTTAAGAGACAGACTCTCTCCTTTTGTGCCAGAGTGACTAAGAACAGAGGAGAGATTTTTCTGAATGTCTATAATTGCTGAAATTATTCAATCATTCAGGTTTAAGAGACTAGCTTTTACGATCAAGATTCCGATCTGCTGGTCTCTGACTGGCCAGCAGCGAGACAATGCTAGTTACAAGGTTCGACTCATGAATTAAGATGAAGATGAATATTAGGGGGGCAGATGAGTGGTTCCCAAAGCTGGCTGCGCATCGGAACCCTGGCGCCCTCCATGGGCTTGATGAAGGGAAACGCACAAAGATGGGCCCCAGGGGTCTGTGTGTTGAACAAATTCATCAGACCGTTCCCACGCACCACTGGACATGGACACCACTGGATCAGACACAAGCCCACATCCTGAACCAAGAGACAGAGGCATGGGTGCCCTTCCTAGCTCCACCTCCTGGGCACCCATGCAATGCGCTCCCGGAAGAGGTGAGCCGTGTCCGCACCTGGAACAAAGCCTTGGCTGCCTCATAGTCCTGAATGTCTTCATAAATACGCGTTTCCTCTTCGTGCAGAGCCATCCGGAAGTCTCCAAACAGGATGGGGTCCCTCATCACCACCTCCACGTCATCCTTAAAATGTTCCGTGACCAAGCTGCCTATGTGCTCTTCAACCTGACAATACAAGACCACTTCAGGAAGCCAAACTCAACACCACGGACGTGCTAAGACTTGTCAGAAAAAGAGTGTATGCTAGGATTATCTGAAGTAATTTGCATTCGATTTTTTTCCCCATTGGCTGCAAGGTACTTAATAATCCACCCTACTTTACCTGTTGACTCTCATTATTAGTCTCTATTTTTCTGCAGTGTCCCATACAAAAAACACATTGAAAAAAAATACATTGGGTTTTTTTTGATTTGTACTTTTTCTTTTCACCCAGAGAAGAATTTTGTGGTTAGAGTACTTTTTTGCATTTGCTGGTCCATATTCAATGTACTGACCAGTTGCTTGTCTGTTTCATCGATTAACCGGTCGTGGAAGACTCTCAGACACTCGTTCCTCCAGACTCTCACCATCTGGGTCACCGTCTGGAACCTACAGGATGGAAGGGGCAAAACCAGCCACAAAGTTATCTAGAGAAGAGCAGGCTGAATGCTACTATTTTCAGATGGGTACACAGGGTGCAAAAAAGGACAACACTCCCATAGCCTTTTTTCCCCCCTGGTTTCACATTAATTGAAATTTAAAGCAAGCTAACAATTTAATTGTAAAGACCGTAACGTTGTCATTCATAACTTATCCTGCTGCACGGAAGAAAAAGAACATTGTCTATAAGTGACATAAATGACCTGAGAACCTGACAGGACTCCTACTTGCTGGAATTTATGAATTTAAAATCAGCAGCAGAGCCACTGGCAGCTCCTTTTTCTAAGAACCAACTGACCCCAGTTCCGGGTTTTTTTCTGGTTTCTGGCAAAGAGCTCTCACTCCACCCTAAACACCTAGAGCTGCTCTCTCTGGAACTGCCATTCTGAAACCTTCAAGGGCACCCAGGAGTCAGTGTGGGTACGGGGAAAGTTCCTAATTCATTTTCCAATATTTTGTGGATTCATAACATGAATCCGCGAAATTGGAGGATCCCTGCAAACCTACATAGATGGAAGTTTACATTAATGTAAATACACAGATACGTCCAGCTTTCATGAGTCAACCTCTAGACCCAGACTTAAATCCCTTCTGTCCTCCATGCCTAACTTCTCCCAAAGACACATATATTGATAATAGAACCAGTTAGCAACTGACAACAATTCAGGTGTACGAAGGAAAGGCTCCACGCGGGCCAATTTCACCTTTAGAACTGAGAACAAATGGTTGTCACAGCAGTCCTACCGCGGGGTTGAACACACCTGTCCACACGGCCACACACCTGCGTCTCCTGGCTCCACCTGCCTTCAACTCAAGGGCTCAAGAGGCATCAGGTCTTAACCAAGCATTTGACTCTGTTCTTTGTTTAACGTAAACAGAAAGACACTGGGTAATTAATTGATACATGGATTCACACCACATTCCTTGATAGCTCCTCTGTCTTAAAAGAATAAGAAAACCCATCGTACCGATGGGACACATTTTAGTGAGAGAAAACAAACTCACCGTTCTGGCTTAGTGAGGACAAGACCGTTAAAAACCCGCGAGAGATCTCGAAGGTTAAAGATGTAGTGGAACTTGGATGGGGTGGGCAGTAGATCCTGAACAATGTTTTTGTAAAGTGCCAAAGTGCAGGATGTCAGCTTGTCACTTACAGCCACAATGCTCTCATGAAACACCTACAGAATGAAAAGACACCCCCCCAAGTGTCTATCAGTGAATGAATGGATAAGCAAAATGTGGTCCATCCATACCATGGAATATGACTGGGCCATAAAAAAGAACGAAGCACTGACACCTGCTACACTGATGGATGAACCTTGAAAACATGATACTCAGTGAAAGAAACCAAACACAGAAGGCCACATATTGTATGATTCCATCAATGGGAAATTTCCAGGATAGTTGTACAACATTGTGAATGTACTAAATGCCGCTGAACTGTATACTTTAAAATGGTTTTAACAGCTAATCTTATGTTACATGAATTTTACCATAATTTTTTGAGAGGAGGTAAGAAAACAATTAAAGAAATAGAGAAACTAATCATCTGATCTGCTTTTGTTTCCCTAGATTTTCTCATTAACTGACAAATCAACGTGATATGAAACCAAAGCCCCAAACCAGCCCTCAGTTTGAGGCTGATTTGACTAGCGCAGACCTCACTGTTGTGGAAGCGAATGGCTTAACGTAGGGCACGAACACGCCAGGTGACCACTGATCCCACACCTTTATGTTTCCTGCCTGGCCCTTCAGGACTTTAAGTGTGCAAGCCTGCTTTAGAAGGCAAATGGCAGGATCAGAAGGTCATTATTTAAATGAACGGGTTCCATTCATGGGGGTCACGTAAATCACAACGATAACAGCAATCACTAGTATCTAGTGAGTATCGGACATGTGCTGGGCACTGTGCCACACACTTTACATGCATTTTCTCCTTTCATTCTCCCAAACCCTAAGTGAGGGGTACCAGAATTATCTCCCTGTTCCGGAGGAGGATGGGGACTAAAAGCTCTCAAGGGACTTGCCCAAGGAGCAGAATGGGGACTGACTCCAGAGCCCAATTCCTCTAGTTGGTTCCAAGTCCTCTAGTTGGTTCACTGCTGTCACTCAAGGTGGCCTAGGTAACTCAGGGCCACATCACAACTTCCATGGGACCCAGGCACCTTCATGGGTCCCTTCCTCCATAAAAATACATTACTTATATATCTTATTATACATATTATATTCTTTATATATATTATATAAATATATTACATGTTATTTCTAGAAAACTATATTTATACATTATTTTATTTAATTATAATTAAATATATTATCTTACATATATATTATGACTGCCTTGGTAGAAAGATGAATATGATGCAGGCTGAATTATATTGATTCCTTTCTTCTGGTTTTGAAAGAAATGAAAACATGTTCACGGTCCCCTAGAAGCACCGTGGGCTGTGGGCATTGTGTTTGCTGTGCCAGATGCACACGTTGCTACCACGTTTCTACCCAACACACGGCCCTCCAGTTTAGACTTCTAATTAAAATCAAATTACCGAGGTATGGCCTTTGAGGATGGAGGAATAAATTAAGTGCAAAGACTCCTCTGAAGGAAATGGAATGTTGAAGACACTGAACAGCGAAATAAATCTCGGGTCGACTTCGTTGCGGCCTCCCCCCGCTTTCCCCATCGCGGCAATAAAGCCACAGTCTCGGATGCTTTTACAGTTCAGCTCCTTCCCCCGGTCGTACAGGTAGCCTTTGTCCAACAGCAGTTTCAGCAGGGCGATCGGCTGCTGTGTGCCATATTCGTCCACCTTGATTTTTTTTTTTAAAGAAAAGGAAGAACAGTGGTATCATAAAGCAGAACTCAGCAACGCCTCTGCTGCCCACCTAAACTAAATCTCATCTCTCCTCTCGCTCTCTCGGAGCGCTCTGGCTTGAGTTTCATTGGGCTTCTCAGAGTTTGCAGTTCTGTATACTCATGTGTAATTTTTTAGAAATCTGTGTCCCTGTCTAGACTGTAAGCTCCCTGAGGGCAGGAACTGTATACGTTTTGCTCGTCACTTCACAGCACCAGTCCCATAGGAGGTGCTCAATAAATATATCAGTTGGATGGATGGATGGAAAAACAAGTGTGTGGATGGCTGGCTGGATGCAAAGATAGACAGAGGCAAAGATGGATGCACAGATGCATGGATGGATGGATGGATCCTGGCTTTGCAAACAGTCCATCTGGAAGACAGATATTTCAGGGAAAACATGGTTCTGCAGAAAAGATATAAATCTATATCCCAGTGCTAAGAAAACTGTGCACCTCTCAGGCTCTGGCCCCAGAAACACACCCACTGTGCACGCTAAAGTTCCCTTTCCTTGGTAAATCCAGAGGAATCCTGAGGAAGCGCCTGCCCTCATGCTTCCCATGCTTCCCGAAGCCCATGCTTTCGGGCCGAGAGCAGCATTACTGCCCGAAGTACAGCTCATTTGGAAATCTCTCGCTCAAACATATGCTGAATATAGTTCAGAGGCTGCCGTGATACCTACTTCCCTCCTTTGAGAAACTACGGAACACAATCTAAGGAAAGGGTCTCTCTGGTTAAGAAGACACTTCCTGTCACACTGTCCCTTAAGCTGACTCCTGGTAACCTGGGCCCTGCAGACATTGTGCAGAATGAAGACAGGCGTTCTCACGCTCACCCACTCCACACACACACACACACACACACACACGGCCACACAAACACAGCACACTGCCCCGCCCCTGCCGTTAACCCCACCAACCTTTGGCATGTTCATGTCATCCATGAACACCAGGAGGCGCTTCCCCATGGGTGGGCCGTACGTGTCTTTGGTTCGTTTTTCCACGCTGGCTTCTAAATTTCTTTGGATATCCATGGACGTGGTGCGGGAGGAGAAACTGACCATTAACACAATCTGAAACAGAAAGAGATTATTCCAAAGGTGGTCTTTTTTTTCACAGTACCTACAGGGAATGTTTGATCGTAAGCTAGCACCTCTTTTGCAAATTCGTTGGTATCTGAACTAACTTTTTTATAACCCAACGTGAGTCTGAACTTCACTCTATCTTGTAGCGCTAATGCAGGAATTCCCCTTCCCTTTTGGCAGGTTGTGTGAAGCAATAACTGGTTGCCAGGTGTGACAGCGTGGACTTCTAACCAGGCGACCTCAGAACCATCACTTAACCTTTCAGAGCCTCGTTCTTCTCATCTGAAAGATGATTTTAATGAAATCTTCTTGGACTACTTCATAGAGTGACTTTATCATGTGAGATGAAATACACCAAGGTGTTTTCAAAACGACAAAGCAATATTCAAACATAAGTTACTATCGTGCCTGCTACATCTTAATAAATAAGTCAAAGACAGCATGAACAAACACTAGTTAGTCCTTGGAAGTAACCACTGAGAGAAAGGTGAGGGAGGCCCCCCGATCCCTGTGTGGGGCGCACATCCTCACGCACTCGTACTTGGGGCTTCTCCCCTGCCCCTTCTTAGAGCGATGGGTGAGAGTTCACTGATCAGTGGCTCCGACACTTAATTATGCATCAGAGTCAGCTGGAGGGCAGCCTGATGGGGTCCCATCCTCAGAGTTTCCGATTCAGTAGGTCCCAGTGGTATAAGAAAGTTTTCAGGTGATGCTTATGCTGTGGGTCCAGGGACCACACGTTCGGAACCGCTGCCTTAGATAACACCCTTCTACAAGGTGTCCACAAGTGCAGGTGCACCTGAGCTGAACATCTGAAGGTGAATCTGCTTCTCTTTGTCATGAACGTATCCAGATATGTCTTGTTGGGCCGATAAGCACGAGCTGCTGAGTCCCGGTGGGAAGGGTCACAGCGGGGGGGGGCTTCTGAACACGGGTTCCCTTTGCTCCATAAACTGGTAGGTCCTTCTGGCCGTAAACATCCTTCGTGTGCCCTCCACGATGGCATCCTCAGAGCTAAATAAACCATGCCTGCACGTGCTGGTATGTGAGTGACCTTGACCATCCATTCGTGGGCAGTGCAACCCAGTCCCGCCCACATCCCTTACGTGCCCATCGTCAAGCTGGGCTGACCACTCCCCGGCCCAGAGGGCCACGTGGCTTCCCGGAGCCTCTTTGCTCCTGGAGGCACCAGCCTAAGGGAGAGTCAGAGGAAAGCAGTGGGGAACTGTCTCCCCTCTGAGGTTCCAGAAGGCCAGAACAGGAATTGGGAACTTAAATGACGGGCAACATTAACAAGGAACTGAGTCAGTGTGTGGACTGGGGACAAATCTATGACAGCTGGAGATCCTGAGTCACAGGCAGCTTCTTGGAGGAGATAAGAATCTTTACATGGTTATTAAACATAAAGCAGGACTTGTTTAAAGCCAAGAGAGCTGCAGTGGTGAGCAGGTGGGCCCCGCAGGACCACTCTGAGTACGCAGAGGAGGAATGCCGCGCTCTTTCATAACGTCTCGGTGCACCTGGCACATTCTGCACGATCGTGTTTCATTTTCGCGTTTTGTCTCCCCTCCTCACAAGATCGGGCCTTAACAGCCTTGTTCACTGTCGTTTGCCCTGGGGCACCCAGACCCTCCTACGTTTGACATGTGGCTGGAGGAAGGAGGGGAGAAACCACAAAGTGGTGATGAGGAATGTGAATGCCAGCCTCCAGACGACTCCCAAGTGCCCTCACCTCCAGGCACCCACACCCTGTGTAGCCCCCTCCCGTGCTGTATCAGGGTGGGCCATGGTGGTTTCTGTGTGACCCACAGAATGTGGCAGAAGCGATGGTGTGTGATTTCCTGGGTCATATGAAGCATTGCAGCATCTGCTTTGATATCCTGTACGTTCATTCTGCGGGGAGCCAGCTACCATGTCAAGAGGACACCAGCAGCCCTTGGAGAGGCCCACATGGTGGGGAACTGAGGCCGACCATTTCGGAAGAGGGTCCTCCAGCTACAGTCAAGCCTTCAGATGACCACAGCCCTGGTCAACCTTGCAATCTCATGAGAGAGCCTGGGCTAGAACTACCCAGCTAACCCACTCCCAGATTCCTGACCTGCAGAAACTGACATAGTGTTTGTTGTATGAGCTGCTTCGTGTTGGGGTAACTTGTTACGTGGCAACAGATAACAGATACAAATAATGACTTACATTAGTTTCTTCGTTCAGGTTTTTAAGGAAGTTCTGGGTAGTGGCTGTCTTGGAGGTGCCAGATTCACCAACCAAAATAACAGGTTGCCTAATCTTAACCATTTGTTCCAGCGTCCAGGTAGTACGGGTTGTATCCACTGTGTGAACTAAGGAATATATGAAGAACAGGAGCATCACAGAAATGCCAACAAGGTGTGCATTGGGCAACCTGGAGCTTCACAGGATCCCATAAATCCCATAAAAAGCATCAGCAAAAACCCAAGAGGTGACCTTGAAAACGTATATATGGGTGAAATCATCTTAGGAGAACCTCACTACCCCAACCATTATTTTTAATAGCTTTATGGAGGTATAACCCACATACCATAAAATTCACTCCAATTTTAAGTGTACAATTTGATGAGTTTGATACCTTTCTACAGCTGTGTCATCATCACCACATCCAGGTGTAGAACACCCAAACGGTTTTAACATCCCATTCTGATTTATACTCAGGATATTAAAAACTCAGCTTCTCCACTGCATATGTCACTCACTTATCACTTATCAGGATTTGGTTTCCTGACCAACAATTTCCTCTGACGAGAGCATGAAGCCTCAAAGTCAGGTCCGGCTTACTCCTGCGTTGGCAATTTTTAATCCTGATTGGTTCCTGAGAAAATACGTACACCTCACTCTAAAAGAACTCCATACAAACCAAAATCAGATGTTCGTTACGTGAAACGCTTCAGCCTCTATGTTATCCAAATGGCCAGAGGTGTGCACGTAAAACACGACCCAATACACAAAGCCCGTGGCACGCGGCCCCTCAAGGCGGCATCCCTTACAAAACGCTGCCTTGTTCATTCCACTTTCACTCCTTCCTTCGTCCCTCCCCACGCCCAGCCAGCTCTGTGGGGCAGAAGGGAGCCTGTGCAAAGCAACGGGAAGCAGACCGGCACCCTACCTCTTGCCCCGACCTGTCAGGATCCGCCTGCCCAGGGAAAGAGCTGAGAGGCACAGCCAGCAGCACATGAAAGGGATCCAAAGTGCCGCCCTCTTGGAAAAGCCCACGGCTCACGTTCCTCAGTTTCTCCCAACCAGCACTCCGGGGGGGACTCAGAGTACCACAGGGACCTCAGAATCTTTTTCCCTTCCTCACAGAACGAGAACCAGACACGCTTAAACCGAGGGTTTGGTTCTCACTTACCCAGGATGTCAATAAATTTCCTCTCACGGGAATGAACATACTTTGGAACTAATTTATTCCATGGTATCCATTTCTTCTGTGTGGGATCAAAATGGAAGTCAAACAAGGTTGGAAGGTGACCTGTAACAAACAGTGGTCTGTTTCACTTCGATCGTGGACATGGAAATACAGGATCAGCTTTGGCTCATGCTTGAAATGAACTAATGCTATTTGCTCCCTGGACAGAAACTTAATTGAATAGATAGATAAGGATGGATGGATGGATAGATGGATGGATGGATGGATGGATGGATGGGTAGATAGAGATAGATAAAAATGGATGGATGGATAAAGAGAGATAGACAGATAGAGAGATAGATAGATAGATAGATTTAAATATAACTGGGCTAGGGAACCCAGGAAAAGGCTCAGAAGGGAGGGGATTGGAAGTCAGAGCTGTGGACATGGTGAAAAGTCTCATTAAGAGTGAAAAGAGGGTCTAGGACCAAATCCTGATGTGAGGGAGGGGTAGAGGAAGGAGACTCAACAAAGGAGACTTTGAGGGCATGGCCAGGATGGAGCAGGATGGAGGAAGAACGTTTTCAGAAGGCAGAAAGTGGTACCATGTCCGATGCTGGGACAACGTCGGAGAAGCAAAGACCAGAAGGGGTCACCAGATCCGGTAACGAGAAGGCAGTGCATGTGCAGTTTGGGAGGAGCAGTTTGGGTAGAGATGTCTGAGAGCCTGTGGGATGGGATTGGGAGAGAGGGACAGATGGAAAATATAGGAGAAAGAGCAGAAAACCAGTGAAGCCAGGAGCCTGATGAGGAGGGTGTGGGTAGACCTCAAAGCACAGGGCGGGTCCAGCTGGGAGCTGGTCTCCTCTCCCCTGAGAAAGGAGACAGGAGAAGATGGGGGCTGGAAAAATTCCTATCTGACGGTGTCCATTTTTCCTGTTGCAGGAAGAAGGAAGGTCACCTGCAGAGAGAGGGGAGAGGGCCATGTGGAGATTTGGAGAAAGAGGGAGATGAACTGCCCCCGTGGGGACAGGAGAGGGAGTTCAAGTTCAAGACTGAATTTATGGAGGTGCCAGACTTCGTGGTTGTGTGATTGTCTCAGTATCCCTCAGCCCCTGGAGAGGCAGAGAAAGCAGGCTTGGGTTTTCTCAGAGAGATTCGACAGAAGGGCAATTAGGCAAGAGGGGTTGAAGCGACAGGGCGGCAGAAGAGGATTCAGAAGGTTCAGAAGGTGGTAGGAAGAATGGCGGGGGGCGGGGGACAGTCCCCACGAGGCCAACTGGGGTCACGTGTGGCAGGAATCACAGAAGCCGACTGTGAAGCAGGGACTGGGAGGTATGCATTTATGATGCAGACAGAACTGTGCCAGGTGCTATGAGCTAGGATAATGTCGAGGGACCCGGATCCTGGAGCTGAGTGCAGAAGGCATCTGGAAGGGGGTTGTCTACACGGCCATTCATGTCCCCAAGACGAGAGCAAACTAGGGAGAAAGACCAGACCGGGACCAGCATCGTCTCTGATGGCAGCAGCACGTAGCCGGCATGGTATGCATAGCTGGGAAGCACCCCCCGAGCCCGCCGCCAAAGGAGACTCAGGGTCCCAAGAAAGTACAAGCAAACTACTCCCCAAAAGACCATAGAGTTTTTTTTATTGGGGTATAGTTGTTTTACAATGTTGTGTTAGTTTCTACTGTACAGAGAAGTGGAGGAGTTCCCTGTGCTACACAGCAGGTTCTCATTAGGACCTATTTTATATATATTGTGTATATATGTCAGTCCCAATCTCCCAATTCATCCCATCCCCCCTTTCCTCCCTTGGTGTCCGAACAAAGACCAAAGACTTTTAAAACATCTTTTATTTGCTCAATGACTCTCCACTAGAAAGACCTACGATCATTTTACTTTGCGCTTTAAAAAGAACAGCCCAGGTAATGATTACAGGATACAGCTTGGGTCTCCCTGCCAAGCCATATTCAAATGTCATTAAGAGACAGACAAAGAAGGATCCTAGTGTCAGCTATAGTTCTTGGAGAATGCCACATTTTCATCATATATGGTTCTTTGAGGATGCACATTCTTCATGCAAACAGTTAAACCTTACTATAATGATTTCCTATGAATGGTCTGCAAATCCACACGTGATTGTCTCCTGTGCAAATACTCAGGAATAGAGCAGATGAATTAAGCGGTGGAATTTTAGAGAAAAAAAAAAAAGAGAGAGAAGCCCAAAGGAGAAGAACTTCAAAGGCAAGCACAATGTGAAAATTTTAAAGAGCTTAAACAGAGTGAAGGAAGCTAGCACCTAAGCTAGGGGGGAAAAGGGCAGACTCAGCAAAAAAGGCCGTCCCAGGGAGCTGGGCTCTGCTATAGCAGTTCACGCATTTGAACGTCTCCTGACGGTACCACTGGGTGCTCTGACCGTTGCACATTTCTCTACAGGAGAAAACAACCTGGAAAACCCATATAGGCATACATATGGAAAAGCAAGGTCACGTCCTCTTAAAAACCTAACCAAAAACATTCTGAGCAGGAAAACAAGCTACCTTTGGTTCCTACCTGGCAGTTCCCCAGGGTTGGCCCAAACCCCTTCCGTATCAGCAGTAGGCAAAGAAGCGATGTTTTTAATGCATTCATCAAATTTAGCCCTTCCATCCTCGAGCAGGGCAGCGCCCAGAGAGCAGCACAGAGCCTCTAAGAAGTAGCACTCCAGAACATCGCGGTCCTCGATTTCTCCCTCTAGTAACGAATCCAGCATCTTGGTTAACTGGGTTACCTGGTTCACAGGAAAACACCTGGGTCCGTCCATATATTCCACACACCCCCACCAGGGTGAGTTCTGGTCATAAATCCCGGGATCCCAGATCCCAAAGCAGTGGGAACTATATGACCCACCATATTGGTTTCAACAGATGGAGCCCAGTATCTTGTCTTGCATAGGGTCACAAAAAGAAGTATTGTGTCCTCCTTGTCAGTAGCTGGCAATGTTAGAACTTACCCATCTGGCATCTTTGCTCCCCTTGAAAGCCCACTGGGGGGGGAGGTCCATCTTTAGGGAAGAATTTCTTTTTTGCCGACAGATCCTTACTTACCATATTTAGGCTTGTCTGCGGAACTATTGTCTTCAGCTTCTCTCCTTGTTTTCCAGCCACTATTCCTTCCGTTATCACATCAATGAGATAGGGTACATATTTCTCAAACAGACTCTGTAAATCACCTTGCTCCACCTATAAAAGAGCAGAATTTCAAAGCATTTTCATGGGTTCCTTTATTTAAATGGAAGTTCGTGGGAAGCTTTGCTTGTAGAAAGAGGGGGGGAGAGGGAACTTCCCCGGTGGTCCAGTGGCTATGAGTCCACGCTCCCAATGCAGGGGGCCAGGGTTCGATCCCTGGTCAGGGAACTAGATCCCACATGCCACAACTAAGAGTTCGCATGACGCAACTAAAGATCCCGCGTGCCACAACTAAGACCCGCCTGGCGCAGCCAAATAAATAAATAAATATTAAAAAAAAAAGAGGGGGTGAGAAATATTTTCTGATGAATGAGAAATTTGGCAGGTGAATAAACTCTGATAACTCATATATTTGTAGAGAAATTTGTCCTTTATAATGCTCTTTCATTTCATCGTGAAGCCTTTGATTTCACTGACCTGGGAGGGAGGTGCCACAAAAGGTCCCATTTGATAGAAAAAGCGCAGGTTACCTTAGAGCTCAAACGACATGGCCACAGTCATTGAGCAAAGAGTGCAAAGCCGTGGAAGGTCCTTCTCCCTACCAAGGCATTGATGATCACCAGGGATTGCATGGGCGGTCATCCCCCATTTGACAGTGTGCCTCAAATGGTCCCATCATGTTTCCCTTGGTCTTCTTTGGGGTAATTATGTCCTGGCTTCCAATTCACCATCAGCCTAGTGGTCCTTCTAGAGACGTATCCTGTGTGGTCATGGTGTCCCAGGTGTGGTCAAGCCACAACGTTCACATGACTGTCACATCTATCTCTGCAGCTTTCAATGAAGCCTACCATTAAGACAATACACATTTTTGAGCAGCCATGTGATACGTCACGGGGTTTGAGGTCAACTGAAACCATCGGATCTCAATTCCATGACAAACTAGGTCCTTCACACACTGCATTCATCCAACTGAGCAAAGCAGGAGGTGCTGGGCACCTAATAGAGACAAGTCTCCCAACTCCTGGGCTTGGCTGGATAAGGGCTTGCCAACTACAACGCATAAGCCAAATCTGGCCTGCCACCTGTTTTTGTAAATAAAGTTTTATTGGTATATTGTTATGCCCATTCATGTACTGTGGCTGCTTTCATACCACAATGGCAGGGTTGAGTAGTTGCAAAGAAACCACATGGCCCGCAAAGCCTAAACTATCTACTCTCTACTCTTTCACAGAAAAAATTTGTCGCTCCCTGGTCTAGACTATCAAAATCACTACCTATCCCACCTGCTGTGAATTATCTGGAAATCTAATAAGGGTGTCTCCCATGTTTTTTATTTTTTACTTTTTTATTTTTATATTTTTTGCGGTACGCGGGCCTCTCACTGCTGTGGCCTCTCCCGTTGCGGAGCACAGGCTCTGGACGCGCAGGCTCAGCGGCCATGGCTCACAGGTCCAGCCGCTCCGCGGCATGTGGGATCTTCCCGGACCAGGGCACGAACCCGTGTCCCCTGCATCGGCAGGCGGACTCCCAACCACTGCGCCACCAGGGAAGCCCCGGGTGTCTTCCATGTTTTTATCCAACTTATTGATAACATTAAGTGCTCAAGATCCTGGGCAGGTCAAGGTCAAGGTCATGGCCTTCAACAACAAACATCCCTCTGAGTTACTTTTATCCAACTAGCCACCAATACTAGTAACTGGTAAGTTCATTTTGGGAATAATTTTCATTTTGGGAATAATTTTCACCTTGTTTTGTATTTGATTAACCCATTTTTTCCAGTACGGTTGATATTTCAAGTTTTTCGGATCCACGTAAACCATTCCACATCGAGACACAGTCGCAGGGGAGGCGTACTGTAAATCTCCAACCTGGAGAAACAAACAAGATCAGTGTTTTCTACAGCTACAGACAACTGGAGTACGTGTTTTAAAGCCGTTGCTTGTACAAAGTTTTTACAAATGCATAAAACCCAAGTCATACCCCAGTTAACACAGCTTTTATGAGGTTTCTAATTGAACACTTAGGTTTATCATGGGAAGATTATGCATCTCTGATGTAGCACTTTTTAAGTTTCTTTTACCATAAAATTAATATGAAAATTAACATGCTGTAGAATATCTGGCCAAAATTAAAAAGTATAAAGAAGAAAATAAGTTAACCAAAATCCCACCACCAAGAAACAAACACTGTTTTGGGGTGTTTTCCTTTCAGTCTTTTTTCTTTATTTTTTATAACATAATTGAGATCAGGGAATATGAAACTTAATAAGTATGCATCTAACAGCAATATTAACACACCAGTCTCTCTTCATCTGAAAAAAAGACACAGTTCAGTCAGTCAACAAAATAATGATATGCATAAATACTCATACATCGACAAATTTTGCAGGCCAAGTTAGGAATGGTATTAGCACTAAGGTAGAGTGAAAGCAAGTCTCAGGACCACAACCGTGAAACAGGTTCAGAGGATATGATAGAAAGTTTGAAAAATGAAGATAAGATAAAGGCAAATAGTGAGAGAGAGAGAGAAAAAAAAGGCAACTATAAACTCCAGTAAAAAAAAAATGGCTCCAAAAGAAAGTAAATGTATCACAGTTCCTGGACTTCTTGCTTCGCTAGCAAGTATATCACCGTATACTAGTTGGCTGTACAGTAAATATTTCCTAATTCATAATGATGTAAATATGTTTACTGGTTTAATTGACTTAGCAGTATAGTATTCTATGGAGGGGAGGTGGGCTGATGGTATAAAAGATGAACCCTCACTTTCATAGCAGTCAGTCAACAGATAATGTGTAACCTTGATAAAGGAAGAAATAGCATGCAAAGTGGGTTCCTTTAGACACTAGCGTAACCATCAGAAGAAACAACTCAAGTGTGAAATGTAAGTACCTCTGGGATACAGTAAGGAGGGACGAGGGCAGCAGGTAGAAGAACAGAGTGGTACTCATCATAAATTCTTCTGCATTGTTTGGGTTTTCTTCAATCATCTATATTTATAGCTATTTTAATAAACATTTTAGTCTACAAATAACAAATGCGGGAGAGGGTGTGGAGAAAAGGGAACCCTCCTACACCGTTGGTGGGAATGTAAGTTGGTGCAGCCACTGTGAAGAACAGTATGGAGGTTCCTTAAAAAAACTAAAAATAGAGCTACTATAGGATCCAGCAATCCCACTCCTGGGCATATATCTGGACAAAACTATAATTCAAAAAGATACATGTACCACAGCGTTCACTGCAGCACTATTTACAATGGCCAAGACATGGAAACAACCTAAATTTCCAGCGACAGATGAGCGGATAAAGAAGATGTGGTACATATATACAATGGAATACTACTCAGCCATGAAAAAGAATGAAATAGTGCCATTTGCAGCAACATGGATGGACCTAGAGATTATCATACTAAGTGAAGTAGGTCAGAAGGAGAAAGACAAATACCATATGATATCACTTATACGTGGAATCTAAAATATGACACAAGTGAACTTATTTACGAAACAGAAACACACTCACAGACATAGAGAACAGAATTGTGGTTGCCAAGGGGGAGGGGGCTGGGGGAGGGATGGATTGGGTGTTTGGGATTAGCAGATGCAAACTATTATACATAGGATGGATAAACAACCAGGTCCCACTATATAGCACAGGGAACTATATTCAGTATCCTGTGATAAACCATAATGGAAAAGAATATGAAAAAGAATGTATATAAATGTATAACTAAATCACTCTGCTGAACAGCAGAAATCAACACAACATTGTAAATCAACTATACTTCAATAAAATAAAATTTTTAAAAAATAAACATTTTAGGGACTTCCCTGGTGGTACAGTGGTTAAGAATCTGCCTGCCAATGCAGGGGACACAGATTTGATCCCTGGTCCAGGAAGATCCCACATGCAGTGGAGCAACTAAGCCCGTGCGCCACAACTATTGAGCCCGCGTGCCACAACTACTGAAGCCTGCACGCCTAGAGCCCATGCCCTGCAACAAGAGAAGCCACCACAATGAGAAGCCTGCACACCGCAACGAAGAGTAGCCCCCTCTCGATGCAACTAGAGAAAGCCCACGCGTGTCGACGAAGACCCGAAGCAGCCAAAAATAAATTTAAAAAATTACAAATGTAAATAAAAAATTAAAAGTTAAAAAATAAACATTTTAAATTTTAATTAAAAGAAAGACATATTTGAAATTATTTTTCATCACTACTTGCCTCGAAGACCAGGGCACAGTGTGCTTGAAGCCGAATACGCTCACCGTTGGCCAACGTCAGCAGCCTGTTGTCGTCCATCACAGAATTCATGTTCTCCACCCACAGAGCGTCCACATCACCATCAAATAAAATATACCTGCAGCAACCAGAGAAAAGTGAGCCATGTACGGCTTCCAACTATGGAATTTGGTGCAACTTTCCTGTTCATGTTGAACGTCTTTTCCCAGGGTTTCCTTTTTTTCTTTTCATTTTTTTTTCTTGCGGTACGTGGGCCTCTCACTGTCGTGGCCTCTCCCGTTGCGGAGCACAGGCTCCGGACGCGCAGGCTCAGCGGCCACGGCTCACGGGCCCAGCCGCTCCGCGGCATGTGGGATCTTCCCGGACCGGGGCACGACCCCGTGTCTCCTGCATCGGCAGGCGGACTCTCAACCACTGCGCCACCAGGGAAGCCCCGTTTTTTCTCTTTTAAAGATTTTTTTTTTTTTTGATGTGGACCATTTTTAAAGTCTTTGTTGAATTTGTTACAATATTGCTTCTGTCTTATGTTTTGGTTTTTCGGCCCCGAGGCATGTGGGATCTTAGCTCCCCGACCAGGGATCGAACCTGCACCCCCTGCATTGGAAGGCGAAGTCTTAACCACTGGACCGCCAGGGAAGTCCCACAGGGTTTTCTAACCAGGATCTGAGATAGGGCACCCTACTTGGTGCTTACAATAGTTTATATATATATAAACTATTCGAGTTAGTCACCAACATTTAAGAATCAGGAAACCTGACCCAACAATCTGGATTCCCTGCTTCCCTGGCAAACAGGAAGGTCTGACGGTACATACTTGCATTCCCGCGTGGGAACGATGTGCTGCTGCTGGTAGTAGCTGCCCATGAAGACACAGTGTCCCAGTCCACCTCATTCTTTTCTTAAATCTGAGCATCAGCTGCTATTTACCGCTGGTTTGGACACCTAGTCCTCTTATGGCCAAGTTAAAAGGATTTCATATACCCATGTGTACGGGATTGAATGGTGGCCCCCATAAGATAGGTCTATCCAGAAGCTGTGAGTGGGACCTTATTTGGAAAAAAGGTCTTTGCAGATATAATTAAGGTAAGGATCTTGAGATGAGATCATCCTGGATTATCCAACAACAAGTATCCTTACATCGGGGGAAGCCACATGAAGACGGAGGCAGAGATTGGGGGGATGCGGCCATAAGCCAAGCAATGCCTGGGGTCACTAAAGCTGTCAAAGGCAAGGGAGGACCTTCCTCTAGAATCTTCAGAGGCAGTGCTGCCCCGTCTTTGTTTCAGACTTCTGGCCTCCAGAAATGATGAAGAATAAATTTCTGGGTGGTATTGTTTTAGCCACCCAGTTAATGGTAATTTGTTACAGAGGCCCTGCAGAAGCTAATACACCATGTAACTTGGCCCATTTCACTCCCTGATGCTACCTGCTGGGCCCCTAGGAGCATCTGCATTTGCAAAGCCCTGGTTTACACACCATCCTTCCTGGCAGGAGATCTACTTTGGCTTCAGGGCCTCCGGTGTTCAAGCTACGTGACCCTTCAGTTCTGTGGCTATAGTGGGTCACATCACAGTAAAGCCCAGCTCCGAGGGAGACTGTGTTGGACAGGGGGATTCTACTGTGCTGGAATGCTGATTTGATATTGCTTCCATTTAATTCACTGATATGAGTAGTTGGATTTTTCCAGCATTAACCTTTTGGTTTATTTTCTTCCAGTATTTTTTTTTAACTTTTTTTTATCTTAAATAATTTCAAACTTACAGAGTTGCAAGAATAGACGAGTGCAAAGAAGTACCATATGCCCTCCAACCAGACTCTCCAGTTGTTAATTTTGCCCCGTGGACGCTCTTTTGCTCTCTCTCTGTTTTCCTGAATCATTTGAAAATAAGTTGCGGCCATGATGCCCTGTATTCCTAAATGCTTAAGCACGTGTTTCCTAAGAACAAGCACCTTCTCTAATATAACCACAGTACAGTTATCAAAATCAGGACATTTAGCATCGATAGACTACTGTTAGCTAATATACACTCCATGTTCAAATTTCACCAACTGTCCCAAAAGAAAGTCTCCATTTTATAGCATCGTAGGAAGACTAGATTCAGGCTACAATCAATAGATGCTAAAACCGTCGGGTGAAGGTTTGACGAGGAATGTAGGGTATTTACATAGTCTTAGGGTATCTCCCCACACCTTGCATATCAATTGCAGAAGGAAAAATGGCAGATACCACCCTAACCTGATGATCGAAGTTAAAGTCACCAATAAGGGGGCAAACCAGTATCACGTGCTTCCGATGAGACGCTGAGAAGGGCACCATGTCCCTTCTGAGAGATTCCTGCAAGGACACGTAGCCTGCATCCAGTTACGAGAAAGCAACAGACAAACCCAAACTGAGGGCGTATTCTGTGCAGCAGTTGGCCTAGAATCTTTCAGAACATCAAGGCCATGAAAGATAAAGAAAACCTAAGGAACTGCTTGAAATTAGAAGACGTCAAAGCGACAGGACAACCGAGCACAGTGTGAAATCCTGGACTGATCCAGAATCAGGGGAGGATTGCTAAAAAGAGGCTGTTCCAAAAGTCATCAGTTGAGACGTTAGACTCGCTATTTAAGGGATTTTTAATTAATGGGGTTGGACTAGAATATACAATCAGGATCATCCCTGGGTTTACCTGACAGGTGTCACGGGAACAACTAACACCGGAGAAGGCTTTTTACCGGATGTTCCAATAGAGCATTTCCCCTCCCGGCCTCACTAGACCCTCACCGCGGTGGGCAGTGATTGGAGCAGGGCAGGCAGCCTCAACCGCGCCTGCAGGTGAGCAAGTGCAGCTCTGAAGGGTGTTCCAGCACTTCCCACGATGCTTTGTCGCTTCTCCTTGACGTGCCTTGCCGTAGAGGCAGCCTGGTGTGGTGCCCGTTTGAGGGCTTGGACTCTGATGTCCCAAGTTCAAATCCCTGGCCTTGGGGCAAGCTCTTTCCTCCCCTTCCCTGGATCTCAGCTTCCTCCATGGTAAGCTGGGATCCATCGTAGTCAAGGAGCGTGATTTAGACAACACATAAACAGCACTGAGGTGGTACCTGGCCCTTCGTGAGCAGAGCCCCCTGAGTCTGTTTGCTTCCAAGCATGAAACTACAATACTATATACATCATTTGTTTCTTTGTAAGCTTTTGCTAACTCACTATGAACCCACCCAGGCTCTTCCCTCCCTACAAAGATACTCACTTTCGCTCCTTCTTATCCGTCGGCTTGTTGACCTCCCTGAAGATGTTGGACAGCACCCCATCTGTCCAGTCTCGGGTGGTGGGGTCCAGGATGCCGTAGAGCTCTATGACACTCATCGCCTTGGGGTTCAGGACATACAGCTTTGTCACCAGCCCGAGCCTAGATCGAAGGAGAGGCTTCAGCCGTGGCTCGGGCAGACTAAGCGCATTAGGAGAACAATCTAGGTCACCCATGTGGGGGATCAGATCCCCTGTGTTTTCGATCCAATCCAAAATTTAAAATGCAAACCATCCAAACTCTGCACTGGGCTTCCCACTCTCTGTTAATGACTTATGCTAAACACAAGGGAACCACCTTTCACCAGGCACGTGGCCCCAACACAAGGGAGGTCTGAACTGATAACACGGCTTTGACTTCTGAGGGCAACAGACGCTAACCTTCATGTATATTTCATGTTTGTGTATTTACATATTCATGCCTATGGCACATTCATGCAAATATTTCACAACGAGTGTTAGGAGATTATAGTCACCAGGATAACGTAAAACCTTTGAACTCCCGATGTTCAATCCCTCATAGTTACAGAACGACATCTGCTCTGCGTTGCAGAAATCACGCAGACAGGGTATTTCCCAGTATAATGCCTGTAAATTCCCGCAGTGCCGTGGGATTAATTCATCTATAGAAAACTAAAGTTCACACAAAACATAGTTTATAATTAACAAAATAAATAAATAAAAGTAATCGTGGCATACCTATACTCACATCTGTACGTGACAGTTCTATAAATTATCTAACAATGAATTAATTAAAGAACGAAATACAGGATGGCTATGGAACAACCCTCTTAAAATCAGTAAGCCATCGTCCACTGATTATCTCACGAGAAACGTAAGAAGGAAGAAGGAACGACAGTCACTCAACTGGATTTTACAGCCTACTAGAACTGGTGAAGTCACAAAGATTATAAGGCTTGATTTAGACTTTTGCTGGAACATCAGCGTGCACTGAAATCTTTCCGGAATGCAGCTATTGCTTAGGAGAAAGGTGAGAAGTCAGAAAACCCATATTCAGTATAAGGGCATCGATTCACCACAGGTCTTTGTGATATTCTATATTAGGAGTGTGAAATCACTTTTTCCTTCGAGTAGTATAGCTCTTGCAGGGCTGGTGATGATAAGGCATTTGGGGAGGGGACACTTTTTTGGCCACTCTGATACCATAACAGTGTCGCCTAACGGCCGGGGGTCCTGACCGACTTTACAGGAGCAATCTGAACGCCAAGAAAATACGACCTAAGTTAATTTTCAAAACATCCTTATAAGATAGTTTTTGAAATACTCATTTCACAAATAAACCTATTCACAGTCTGATGCACAAAAGGCTAACTGCTTTGCCTTCTAAAATATATCGACTAAATCAGCAATAAAACAAGTTAAGATGCTCTGGGTTTGGGACTTGCCTGGCCGTCCAGTGGTTAGGACTTCGCACTCCCACTGCAGGCGGCACAGGTTCAATCCCTGGTCAGGGAACTGAGATCCCACAAGCCACGAGGCGCGGCCAAAGTTAAAAAAAAAAAAAAAGATGCTCCGGGTTTAAAGGGGGGTGTCTGGGACAAACGTAACCTCCCAGGAAATCAGAGAGCAAAGTGGGACTAGGTAATACCGCCACCGACCTCACCGTGAAACCACCGTGGCAACAAAGCCCTCCCCGAGGATGCCATACTCACCTGGTCTGGGCCTGACACAGGGCATTTATGACCACGGACTTGCCCCCTCCCGTGGGCCCCACCACCATTGTCGTGTGGCGGGTCATCATGGTCTCGAACATCTGAACCACCTTATCCACCTGTGGGACAAGCAGTGGCAGCTGGGTTAAAACATAGCTTTTTGTTAAAAACAGCTTTATTGAGCTAGAATTTGCACACCGTACAACTCACGCATTTAAAGTGTTTCAACAATTCAGTGGTTTTCAGTATGTTTAAAAGGTTGTGAAACCATTACCACGTTCAATTTTAGAACATTTTCATCACCCCCCACAGAAGAAAACCTCTGTGCTCATTCGTCATGTCTCCCAAGCCCGTTGCCCCCAGCCCCTGGCACCCACTAATCTACTGTCTGTCTCTATGGATTTGCCCGTTCTTGACAAAAGAATGGAATGATATAAAGGGAATTGTGCAGTATGTAGTTTGGGGTGTCTGGCTTCTTTCACTCAGCATCATGTTTTTAAGGTTCACCCATCAGTGTAGCCTGTGTCAGTACTTCCTTCCTTTTTATGGCCGAATAATGTTCCATTGTATGGATGGACCACATTTTGTCTATCTCTTCATCCGTTGATGATATTTGCATTATTTCCACTTGTTGGCACTTACGAATAATGCTGCTATGAATACTCGTGGACAAGTTTTCATGTGGATAAATACATTCTCATTTCTCTTGGGTTTATACCTAGGAATAAAGTTGCTGTTCGTCATATAGTAACTCTCTGTTTCACTTCTTGAGGAACCACCAGACTCTTTCCAAAAGTGGCTACACTACACCATTCTACATTCCCATGAAAAACACATCTTTTTAAACAACCACCTCTAGAGGAAACCACCAGGGCCAGGAAAGGTGCACAGAGATCTCTCATCTGTGGTCAGTACCCGCTGCCCTGGCCTGAGGCCTCTGGGTAGCCTGATGCCCCAAGGTGGCCCGTCCAGAGGCAGCCACCCCAAACCTGCAGCTTTGGGCATTTACGCCCTGAGCAGAACACTCTGGCCATAATGTATGGCTTACAGACAACATATACAATCTCACAGGCTTCAGATGATCAAAATTTTACTTGTAATATCTAATTTAAAATTTTTTCAAGTGTGACTCTGGGGGAAAAAAAGGTGGGGTGGGGAGAGAAGATTAGACGGTTGGGCCCCAAAACAAAATACTTAATTTATCTGATCACATTATGCCAAAAACATTTTTGGAAGGTGAGATATCCATAGAGTGGAATATAACTCAGCCTCCAAAGGAAGGGAATCCTGACACATGCTACAACATGGATGAACCTTGAGGACGCTATGCTGAGTGAAATCAGCCAGACACAAAAGGACACACACTGTATGATTCCACTCACATGAGGTCCCCAGAGGAGTCAAATGCCTAGAGACAGAAAGTAGAATAGAGGTTACCAGGTGCTGAGGGAGGAGGAGGGGGAATTAGTATTTAATGGGGACAGAGCTTCAGTTTTGCACGATGCAAATCTCTTTCACCACAACATGAGTATATTTAACATTACTAAACTGTACTAAAAATGGATAAAATGGTAAATCTTATGTGTACTTTACCACAATAAAAAAAAAAGAAAAAGAAAATGGGGGTGGGGAATGGTTAAGATGGTAAATGTTATGTGTATTTTACCACAACTATTTTTAAATGAAAAAAAAAATGGAAAGGACCCAGAAAAAGCCAGTGAACTCTCATCCTCAGCAGCATTTTACCTGGACAGGTAAGACAACGTAGCCATTTTCCTGGAGCACCTGTTCTACAGCATCATTGAAATCGGGGTAGCGAACCCGCGGGCAGTCTAGTCCAGGAAACAGATCGGAAATCAAACCAAGGAAGAGAGGGACGTCTTCAAACACGAACTTGGGCAGATTCATGTCTCGAAGGGCCCTCATAAGCACCACATCCTGGATGGAACGAAACAGACGTCTTCAAAGATGTTTCTGAAAGCCCCCAGGCTAGTCTAGAAATCGTCTTATGAAGTAGACAATGAAATTTTATATGAAATACAAAACATAAAGCATTCCAAGTACAGTTTCTGGAGAGATACACAAGTCTATTGCCCACAGAGTGGCATTGATCAGACTCTGTTCTGGAGTAAGTCCCGTGTGAAAGAAACATGACCGCCCCTCTGGCTTTTATTGCAAAGAGGAAATAACTCATGTTCGTGCTTTCTAGAGAATTTTATTCACCCCCACCCCTCCAGCCCATCATCCTGCAATTGTAGATTGATTATTATCATTGAAGTATCACAAACATTGGCACCATGAAGACATTGAACTGGACCTTATGGTAATATGCCAAATTCAAAGAGAACAATGTAATGAAGAAGAGACCAAATGAAGGCCAGACAAGTAAATGAAGTGACAGCTAAGAATAAAACTTTCTCTTGATACCTGTGCTCCCCGTCACCTCCATCCCAGCATTTAGTCAATACACATGAACCAAATTAAAAAACCAGAGAACTTAGAGCATGTGGCCCCTACCTCCCTAAGCTCAGAAGAACCTCTCTTCAGCTCACCAGCCATCACCAACACTGATTTAACGGCTCTGAGTCCAAAATCATAATGATGTTGCTTGGAGAGCTGCTCCCGGGCCAGCTTATACAGAACGGTCATCTTTTTGGCCAGAGTCTTTTGTGATAAAAGACAATGAAAAATAAATGAAGAAAATGCCCTGAAAACACCAGAACGTCATGACACAAAGAAAACTGACATAAAGATGTTCAGATGAAGCTGCTCTACAAACCAGCAAATCTTGCCTCCAACAAATACCAGGATGGGTCCCCCGTTTTTAACAGTGATAAATTACAACCTAATTTAAAAGAACACCAGCCTTACCAGACAGAGTTGGATGACAGTCCTTGAAAGCCAAGGAAAATCTTAACCACCTTAAAGAACAGAATTCATACAACTTTTTAAATCATAGAGATTACACTCCAGAAATGTGCTTCCTTTAACCTAAACATGTTATTAAAGTTTTCTCGTAACTGTTTTTGGGGACAAGTCATCCACCTGGTCTACAACAAGGATTCAACACTTGCTGGTCCCTATGGATGGCATGGGGATTTTGCTCATTGAAACTAAGAACCAGAGATCTCTCCACTCCGGCTCAAAATCCATAGACAATAGGATTGGCAATAAGAGCCTCTACCAAAACACTGCAGAGAAGCAACCTAACAATCCTTTACCTTAAAAATATTTGCAGGCTTCCCTGGTGGCACAGTGGTTGAGAGTCCACCTGCCGATGCAGGGGACGCGGGTTCGTGCCCCAGTCCGGGAAGATCCCACATGACACGGAGCGGCTGGGCCCGTGAGCCATGGCCGCTGAGCCTGCGCGTCCGGAGCCTGTGCTCCGCAACGGGAGAGGCCACAGCAGTGATAGGCCCGCGTACCACAAAAAAAAAAAATATATTTATTTATTTATTTATTTTATTTTATTTTATTTATTTATTTATTTGTTTGTTTGTTTGTTTGTTTGTTTGTTTGTTTGTTTGTTTGTTTGTTTGGCTGCGGCGGGTCTTAGTTGCAGCATGCGGGATCTTATTTTTTAGGTGCTGCATGTGGGATCCAGTTGCCCGACCGGGGGTCAAACCCAGGCAGGCCCCCTGCATTGGGAGCGCGAAGTCTTAACCACTGGACCACCAGGGAAGTCCCAGTTTCCTGGTTTTGATGTTATCACTGCGGGAAGCTGGGTGAGCGGTACCTGGAACTCTCTGGACTACCGCTGCCATCTCTTGTGAGTCAAATGATTCCAAAATAAAAGTTATAATTTTAAAAAGAGAGAAAGGGAGGACTTCCCTGGCGGTCCAGTGGTTAAGACTCCACACTTCCACTGCAGGGGGCACAGGTTCAGTCCCTGGTCGGGGAACCAAGATCCCGCGTGCAGCACAATGTGGCCAAATAAATTAATTTAATTTAAGAAATGATGCACTCCCAGCTTTAAAAAAGAGAAAAAGAGACAGAGAGAGAGAAAAGGGAGAGAGATAAAGCAAAACAATTTGAAAAGCCACACGGAATGAAAATGTCCCAGGGCCCCCATCTGCGAGCAGACCCAGGCGGGTGCAGGGACGCCTGGCGGTAAGGGACCTCACCTTGGCCCAGAAGAAGCCCTCGGAGAACAGCATGATTTCACAGATCTGCTGCAGGTCAGGCACAATCACCACCACGGGCCGGAACAGGGCCTTCACTGACTCGGGCAGTTCCGTGCGGCCCGCGTAGCCGGGGTTCATGGTGATGAAGATGCCCATTCTCGAGTCCAGGGAGATCTCCTGCCCTTCAAACTAGGGGACAAGAGGAAAGGAAGGAAGGATTATGCTGCTGGCCAGCCTACCATGGGGCAAGGAGGCCTGGGGAGCCACATGGCTCTTCCTTTCATGGGTACAAGACAGACACCACCATCTGTCTCTTGCCCTTTCCCGGTGATAAATGCTGAGTCCTCGTGCTTATGGCCTCAGTGTTCTGGGGTGCCAGCCTCAGCCGACCCCCAAACTCTGATGTGAATCAAGGGTCTGTCCACTTGAGAAGTAGCTGATGTTGGGAAAGTGTGCAGCCGGGGGTTGATTCGAGGCACTGTGTGACCTCCAACAGGTCACTTACCCTCTCTGAGTCTCTGTTTCCTTCTCTGCAAGGCTGTGGCAGTTAAACGAGACAACATATTCAAGAGCACCCAGCCCACTGCTTCGTGCAAAGTGGACTTTCATTCATGTTAGCTGTCACTTCTCTCCCCATTCCCACCTTCATGCTGGTCTGGCTGCCTGGGTGTCACCTGGACCCTTCCGACAGAATCCTACCTCAGCATCCTTCAAGAAACCAGCCTGTGTCCTCCAGGGGCCCCATGGACCAACAAAATGCAGAAATCTCTATATTTTGAGTCTCTTTAGCCTACAGTTGAATTTCAACTGTCTTAACTTTCCTCTCTACTAAGATTTTACTATTCTATTTCTTTTCATGGTCCACCAGAGAGACAGACGACAGATGTTTTATTTTTATGAGGCACAGCCTGCCTCAGGGACAAGAGGGCAGCCCAGCCTGAGAGCTGATGCTCCCCAGAGATGGAGGCTGCTGTCTTGTCTCTCAAGTCTGCACTGAGACTACACTCACCCACGCCTCAGTATCTCATGTGAGTCCCAGATCAACCTCTGGAGACAAGACACAGCCCTGCTCTTAAAAACACAGGCTCTAGGGACTTCCCTGGCGGTCCAGTGGCTAAGACTCCACACTTCCACTGCAGGGGGAGTGCGTTCTGTCCCCGGTCAGGGAACTAAGATCCCACATCCTGCATGCCACACAGCACGGCCCAAAACACAAAACAAAACAAAACAGCTTCTAGAAACCCAAACACATTGCAGGCTCAATGTGTCTCCCATGGGAGTAGTAAGCTCAGCCCTAAAATGTTTCAGAAGAACTAATTAATAGAAATCCATCCAGAATCCTCAAATGTTTAACAGTACCCAGTTTACATAATCTCTTGACCATGAGCCCTGAGGTCCAGGGAGAAAGCAGGTGGGGTGCACGGCCGCAGAGGTGCCCACAATGGAATCCTCACCAACCCATGCTGAATTTGGGTCCTGAATCTCCCAATGAGGCTCTGTGGGGCCTTGGAGGATGTACAGGAGTTTTCAGGTGAAGGAGAAAAAAGGACAATTCCAAGCAGATAGGGATGCATATGGTGTCCCAGGGCGTGGAATGTCTGTGGAACAAGTGGCGTAAAGTGACAAGTGTTCAGGGCACGCAGGGGCAAGGACAGCGGCCGGAGGAGCAGTAGAGCAAGCTGGGATCACAGTGTAGGGAAACGGTCCAGCCATTCTGGTCTCTGTTGTCAGAGAACTCACTCTGGGCTACCTAAATTACATACGGTCCTGTTTCTCCAAACTCTCAACCAGTTTAATCTGATGTAACTTCATACAGACATCCCAAACTTGAGTCTACAAATGTATTGTTGGACGGGGAGAGATTAGTAAATTCTCAAAAAATTTTTAAGTTTGCCTTTTCACTTTGATAACAATCTTAATAATCTTCCTCATTACAGTGCCGTAATTTTACCAAGTACGAAGGTAAATGTTCTTGTTCACTGTGATAATTTCTACTGAAGATATTTTGATTGAATGGAACGTTGATCTTTCTTCTTTAAGTCGTTTTTTCTCAAATTTGGGAAGAATATTTCCTGACCTTGAAAGGGGGCCTTACACATCACTTATTTGAGAATCCTGCCCTACCCGTCTGTAACTATGGATCACATGTCTGGAATTATTTTGAAGTTCTTAGACTATTACAGTCCTTAATTATCAAAGATGTTGATAATTTGGGGAAACCCAACTATCTCCATTTGAAAGCAGAAGTTGGGCAAATCTTCATCTAGGGGGAACCTGGTCTGGATAGACGACTGTCCACCACCTGATATTTCAGCACGTTCCCAGCCTGGGGACATGATCCGGGCTGGCTTCACACTTATCCTCACCTGGAACCTGGTCAACTGATGGATCAGAGCGTTTCGGATCGTCTGGATCTGGGACGAGATGACTGAGAGCACGGAGGCATCGATGCGATTAAACTCGTCAAAACAGCCCCAAGCCCCACACTGAGCCATGCCCGAGAAAATCTTCCCGACGGCCTGGGATGAAAGAAGTGTCAGGACAAGGGCAATTTTCATCTTGAAAACTGCAAGCAATCCATGTATGGATACCATTTTCTAAATTAAAAGCGAACGACAATCAGAACCTACTGTAGAGCACAGGGAACTCTACTCAGTGTTCTGTAGTGACCGAAATGGGAAAGAAATCCAAAAAAGAGGGGATATATGTATATGTATAGCTGATTCACTTTGCTGTACAGCAGAAACTAACACAACATTGTAAAGCAACTCTACTCCAATAAAAATTTTAAAAATAAAAAAAGCAAATGACGCTCATCAGATTGGCAGAGAAGAGCCACCCCAGGAGTGGGTCTTCCTGGCAAGACTTCCAAGGTCTCTCGTGGGCCAGCTACCACTCACAGGATTTCACAAATTAAGGATTTTTTTAAAAATTTGTATTGGACTATAGTTGATTTACAGTGTTGTGTTAGTTTCTGCTGTATAGCACAGTGAATCAGTTATACATATACGTACATACACTCTTTTTTAGATTCTCTTCCCATATAGGCCATTACAGGGTATTGAGTAGAGTTCCCTGTGCTATACAGTAGGTCCTTACCAGTTATCTAGTTTATATAGAGTAGTGTATATATGTCCATCCCAATCTCCCAATTTATCCCTCCTCCTCTTTCCCCCTGGTAACCATAAGTTTTTCTACATCTGTGACTCTATTTTTGTTTTGTAATTAAGTTCAAGGATTTCACAAATTAAGGATTTTAATGTAAAAATCCAGATTTCTGGCTTCTCTTGAGATGCTGGAAAATCTAACAACACTGGGTCCACTTTTCCAAGTGGCAACAATTGACCTAAGCTCAATAGCGGCTCCCCCTTTAGATGGAGCTTTGCTTTCCAGTTGGCCGCAGTCCCCACCACTCTCTATCGTCTGTCTGCTGCTTTATTCATTTACACTATCTAGCTGACTCCAGTGGGCATTTAGTTTGGGACTCTTGCCCTACATGCTGCTAACAAAGAGATACAGCCAAGTTCCTAGACTGTGATGGTGAAACGTTTCCTACTTTGTTCCTCCAGCTGTCACCATGTCATCTCATGGAAGCGTATGGGGTGAAATGCCTTCCCACGCTGTCCCCCTTTTAGCTCTCCACCTAAGAAGACCGTACCAGAAGTGACGCCAGGGCCTTACTTTGTAATCCATGCCTTCGCCGCAGTTGGTTACAACACAGAGCAAGCCCAAGGCTTTGGCCAGGTCCTTGGTGGTCTCAGTTTTGCCAGTACCTGCTGGGCCAGCAGGGGCCCCACCCAGATACATGGACAGCGCCTGTTAGAAGCCAAATGCAAAACATACGTTGTCTGATTCACGGAAAGAAACAGGTGTCAATTCCCAGTTTGTGACAGTCTGTGCAGGAGTATATAAATGGCAATGGACCAGTTCACACTCACCTTTTCTGACAGTCACCATTTTTTTTTAAGTCTTTATTGAATTTGTTACAATATTGCTTCTGTTTTATGTTTTGGTTTTTTGGCCCTGAGGCATGTGGGATCTCAGCTCCCCAACCAGGGATCGAACCTGCACCCCCTGCATTGGAAGGCGAAGTCTTAACCACTGGACCGCCAGGGAAGTCCCTGACAGTCACCATGTTTAACATTTCTTTTCTGTCTTTCTCCGTTGACCTCCACTGACCACCGCCCACCTGGCCCCCCATTATATAGGAACCAGGGACTCTGCAATATGCTGGACTCTGTACCCACCCTGAGCACAGTGCCTATAGCAGTTCCCAGAGCTGAGGCTCATGGAAACATGGACATCTGTGCAGGGAAGGATTAACTGTGCCCAAAGAAAGGTTTGGCCCTTTGTCTCTAGATCCTAGGAGCTGACCTCTAAGCCCTCAGAATGCCCTGCCTGAGAAGGGTGTCCTTGTTTATCTGGGGACCTTGGGCCACGCTGGACAGTCTAACAATGTGATTTATGGTGGGAGCCTTGGGCCACATGGTATCATCAGGTCAACTTCCACAGGGTCTGGGGACTAAGGTCAGTCATTCAGGGGGTCAGTCATGTCTGCATGACAAGCCCCCAGTTAAAGCGCTGGCCACCAAGGCTCGGTGGGCTTCCGTGGGTGGCAGGACTTCACACATGCGGCCACACAGAGCTGCCAGAGGAAATGATGCTGTCTGGACAGCTGCATCAGAGAGGAAACTGAAGGCTGGAAGCTCCTGGACCCTGTCCTATGCCTTCCTCCATTGCTGATTTTGATCTGTATCCATTTGCTGCGAAAACCATAACCAGGACCATAATGGCTTTACTGAATTCTGTCATTCCTTTTAGCAAACTATTGAACCGGAGGGTGGTTTTAGGGGCCGCCTGAACTTGCAAAAGCCCAATCCCAAAAGGTGGCACGTAGGTCATATTCCAAATGGAAACTCTTTTATATAGATTTTGAAAGTGTAACATCCCTTACTCTCAGCATTAACTTCCTGGGGCTGCCGTAACAAAGTACCACAAACTGGCTGGCTTAAAACAACAGAAATGTATTCTTTCACAGTTCTGGAGGCTAAAAGTCTGAAATCAAGGTGTGGGTAGGGCCACACTCCTTCCGAAGGCTCCAGGGGAGGATCCTTCCTGGCCTCTTCCAGCTTCTGGTGGCCCCAGGTGTCCCTGGCTTGTGGCCGCATCCCTCCCGTCTCTGCCTCCGTCTTCACATCACTTTCTCTGTGTCTCTGTGTTCTCTTCTCTTCTTACAAGGACATCAGTCACTGGTATCAGGGCCCTAATCCAGGATGTTCTCCCCCCAATCCTTAACTAATTCGATCTGCCAAGACCCTATTTCTAAATAAGGTCACATCCGAGCTTCCGAGCAGACCTGAATTTGGGGCAGGGTAGGGGACACTGGTCAACCCAGTACACCATCACAATTACCATAGTCACCCTTAGAGAAAAACACATAACCCCAGGTGAACGATCACCAAGAGACCCAGGCTGCCAATCACCTGAGTGAGAGTCAGGTAAATCCGGTCCGTAAGGGGCGTGATAACCAGCCTCCCGTTCAAACCCATGTACTCGTAGCCGTAGCTGAAGGTCCCCGTGCACTGGCGGATGTTCAGCTCATCTGGTTCTCGGTCCCAGTAAAACCGCAGCTGACTTTCCCATTCGAACTCCCGGGCCTCGAGAATGCTGGAAGGTGAGCAACGGGGGATGAGTGAAGAGAGAAAGAGATGCAGAAGAAGGTGGACGAGGGGGAGGAAGGAGAGACGCTGAGAGAGGCCAGAGGACGACAAAAGACAGGTTTCGAGACGCCAGTGCCCTAGGCAGGTCCCTACCTGTCCCGTATGAAAGAGTCAACTATATCTCGGGCGTGTACGTCGATGATGAGGACGGTGTTGTATTTCTTTCTGTCGTTTCTGCTTAAGGACATGGTGATCCGAGTGACCAGCTCATCAATCTGCCGGTGCATCTTCTGGCCGTAGTTCTTCATGGCCTGCTTCTCCCCTTGCTGCACTTTGCGGAAGACATCTTCCACCTCCCAGGTCCACCACACCTGGCTGGCGGCCAGCACCACCATCCCTTGGTACAGGAGCATCCAGTCGACCCTAAGGGAAAAGCACACCTTCAACGAGATTTTCCCAGGATTGGGACCGAAAACGGTCCTGTCAAGAATCTAATTCTTTCAAAAGGAAATCCTGCTGTACACGGTTGTAAATTGGTACAGCTACTATGGAGAACAGTATGGAGCTTCCTTTAAAAAACTTAAAATAGAACTACCATATGACCCAGCAATCCCACTCCTAGACATATACCCGGAAAAAACCATAATCCGGAAGGATACATGCACCGCAATGTTCACTGCTGCACGATTTTCAGTAGCCAAGACGCGGAAGCAACCTAGATGTCCATCAACAGAGGAGTGGGTAAAGAAGACGTGGTACATTTATACAATGGAATATTACTCAGTCATAAAAAGAATGAGATAATGCCATTTGCAGCAACATGGATGGACCTAGAGATTATCATACTAAGCGAAGCAAGTCACACAGAGAAAGACAAATATCATATGACAGCACTCATATGTGGAATCTAATTTTTTTAAAAGATACAAATGAACTTATTTACA
This sequence comes from Aethalodelphis obliquidens, assembly GCF_003676395.1. Taxonomy (NCBI): domain Eukaryota; kingdom Metazoa; phylum Chordata; class Mammalia; order Artiodactyla; family Delphinidae; genus Aethalodelphis; species Aethalodelphis obliquidens. Next base: position 18,201,134 of record NW_020837972.1, on the reverse strand, counting down.
AAACAGAAGCAGACATAGATATCGAAAACAAACTCACGGTTACCAAATGGGAAACTTGTGGGGGAGTGATAAGTCAGGAGCTTGGGATGAACATACACATACTACTATATGTAAGACAGGTAACCAACAAGGACCTACTGTATAGCTCAGGGAACTCTACCCAACATTCTGTGATAACCTATATGAGAAGAGAATCTAAAAAAGAATGAATATATGTATAACTGAATCACTTTCCTGTACACACTAAAACTACAATGTTGTGTAGACACAACATTGTAAATCAACCATGCTCCAATAAAATTAAAATATTAAAAAAAGAATCTATTTCTTTCATACAGATGGCCAACAGGCACATGAAAAGATGCTCAACAATGCTAATTACTAGACAAATGCAAATCAAAACTGCAATGAGGTACCACCTCACACCGGTCAGGATGGCCATCATCAAAAAGTCTACAAACATAAACGCTGGAGAGGGTGTGGAACGAAGGGAACACTCCTGCACTGTTGCTGGGAATGTAAACTGGTGCAGCCACTACAGAGAACAGTATGGAGGCTTCTTCAAAAACTAAAACTAGAGTTACCGTATGATCCAGCAATCCCACTCCTGGGCAGATATCCGGAAAAGACAAAAGTTCTAATTCAAAAAGATATATGGGGACTTCCCTGGCGGTCCAGTGGTTAACACTCCACACTTCCACTGCAGCGGGCGTGGGTTCGATCCCTGGTCAGGGAACTAAGATCCCACAAGCTGCGCGGTGCAGCCAGAACAAAAAGATACATGCACCTCAGTGTTTACAGCAGCACTATTTACAACAGCCAGGCCACCGAAGCAACCTAATACAATGGAATACTACTCAGCCGTAAAACAGAATGAAATAATGCCATTTGCAGCAACATGGATGGACCTAGAGATTATCATACTCAGTGAAGTAAGTCAGACAAAGACAAACATCATATGATATCACTTATATGTGGAATCTAAAACATAATACAAACGAACTTATGTATGAAACAGAAACAGACTCAGACATAGAAAACAAACTTATGGTTACTAAACAGGAAGGTGGGAAATAAATTAGGAGTATGGGATTAACAGATACGAACCAATATACATAAAATAGATAAGCAACAAGGATTTACTGTATAGCACAGGGAATTATATTCAATATCTTGTAGTAACCTATAAAGGAAAAGAATCAGGAATGTACACATGAGTGTGTGTATATAGAATCACTTTGCTGTACACCTGAAATTAACACAATATGGTAAATCAACTATACTTCATTTAAAAAAAAAATCTATTTCTTTGATCTGGAATAGGGAAGGCAAAGTATGAGCTGTAGGTAAGCAAAGGAGAATAAAACTCTTCTGGTCAGATAGTAAAACACCAGGCCAACAGAGACATACACATGAAAAAGTTACAGGTGCATGACTGTGTAAAAGATGCCAGATCACTTTAAAGATGTGTCTTTACAGATGTTTAAAAATTATTTAACATTATGGGCATACTGTAAGAATTTTTTAATTTTTAAAAATTCCGGGCTTCCCTGGTGGCGCAGTGGTTGACAGTCCGCCTGCCGATGCAGGGGACCCGGGTTCGTGCCCCGGTCCGGGAAGATCCCACATGCCGCGGTGCGGCTGGGCCCATGAGCAATGGCCGCTGAGCCTGCGCGTCCGGAGACTGTGCTCCGCAACGGGAGAGGCCACAACAGTGAGAGGCCCACGTACCGCAAAAAAAAAAAAATTCCAACAAAAAAATTAATTATCTCTGACCACACCCCCCCGTGGTTCCTTGTTATAGTTTCCTGAGTGTCACTCGGCACTCTTTTCCATTCTCATACAAACCTGTTCAAAGTTCAAGATACACAAATATGGGGAGAAGGGGTTGTGAGGGCTGTTTCTCCAAAATCGGCATCAGGGAACACAAGCTACACTGCACCTTGCTTTTCTCACCTATTGGTTCTAGTGGGCATGCGTCTAGGTCAACGGACATAGGTCTGACCAGGTCCTCGTCAAAGCTGCACGATATTTCAGAGCATCAAAGGATCGCAATTTAAGCAGACGTTTCCGCACTGATGTCTATTCAAGTTGCTTCCAGTTCTTTTGCCAATACAAACGATACCGCGGTAAACGTCTCTCTACATTGTCTGGCACTCTCTGGAGGCATTTTTGGTCGTCACAACTGGGGGAAAGGGTATTGCTGGCATCTAGTGGGTGCTAGAGGCCAGGGATGCTGGTAAACATCCTACAATAAACAGGACGGTCTCCCACAGCAAAGAATTATCCGGCCCCAGATGTCAACGGCACCGGTGGCGAGAAACCGTGCTTTATGCACATCCTGAGGAGTCAGAGCGGCACCAGAATCCCAAGTGCAGGGCGACCAGTACAAAAGCACTTTTCTGATAGTTTATTTTAATAGGAAAAGTCAAATTACTTTAAAACGTTGTAGCAATCCGTCCCCCCACCAGCCACGCATACTGCTGTCCTTCTCACCACACCCTCGCCAGCACTAGGCGTTATATTCTTTTGAATTTTTTGCCAATCTGAAAGGTGAACAAAACAATATCTCATTCGGCCTTAATCTGCAGATCCTGGATGACCAGTGAAGTCTTTCCTCTTTTCACATGTTTATCAGCCGCTTGGATTTCCCCTACTGACATACTAATTTCCAAAGCTGGTAAGTGCCTTGAAACACATTAGGGCAAACTTTTCTTCTAAATCGTACCTAAAAAAATAATGGACCCAGAGCTATAAGTTCCAATCCAGTAAAAGTGACTGCAAATGACGAGTCATTATCTTGATGATGGGCAATTAATGGCAAAATAAATTTTAAAGAATACTTAAAACAATAAAAAGTATTTGGCTTTAACGTCTTGTGTTAAAATTGTGCGGTGCCTCTAAAACCTAAATAGTATGTATAGTTGTGTTCCCGACACACAAGAGAGATGTAACAAAGGTGATGGAGGTCCAGAGGACGGTACTGAAATGAACAAAGGTGGATCTTGCGAACGGCAACAAACCTGGGAAGTAGGAAATCAGGAGAGGTGGAAACACTATAACCAGAGAAAATCAAGTGGTTCAGGGCAGAGCTAAGATGAACGTGATGGTGTCTGGCAAATCCCAGGACAGCGGGTGTGCTCTGGGGCTACGTACACCTGGGCCTGTGCTCTCAGTGATGCTGAAACATGTCCGCTCACGTAAATCAATATTATCATTTCAGTGACTCACCCCCTTCATTAGAAGCGACAAGTGCGCTTTAGCACAGCGGTATTTAGGTGAGGAAAGGGTGGCTCAGACATTTCCCAATTAATCAGGTTGAATTCTCTTAACTCTGTCTTCCACCAACCACACGTTGTCACACATAGCAACACCCTGGCAAAATAGCAGTTATGAGGCAAATAAAATGAATAAATGCGGATATAAAATTCATGCAATTTGGGAACACTGCAGAGATTTTTAGATATTCCGCTTCTGAAGGGCAGCGGTTTCTGTCTAGTTCAGTGTTGAAACAGCATCAAGCACAGTGATTAGCCCAGAGCAGGAATCCAGTAAACGCTAGTAAAATGAATGAATACAGCCCATGATGGGTTAAGGCCACCTCCTATCAGCTCATGAGAGGTAACTGACAAATACTCAGGAATTTTGCAAGCGGTGTGTTAAACTTCTTACCGCTATTCCATTCAGTGTTTTTGTTTTGTTTTGTTTTGTTTTTAATTTTGGCCATGCCACGCAGCTTGCTGGCTCTCAGTTCCCCAACCAGGGACCGAACCCAGGCCCTTGGCAGTGAAAGGGTAGAGTCTTAACCACTGGACTGCCAGGGAATTCCCTCCATTTAGCCTTCTTGAAATCAGACATGTGGGAGTATTTACACGATGGGAATTGGGAAATTCCCTACAGCAAAGCTTTTCTTTTCCCAGAGAGCTAGTTTACTAATACACCACTGAGTGTATGTATATATATATATATATATATATATATATATATGGACACCTGATTATATAAAGAGGTACCAATTTTTTTACATGGTGCAGAACCTAAGAAAAAGCAGGATCCTAATCAGACAAATATTATGCTCTGTTCTAATAACTTATTTAAACAGACATTTTCAGTCTGCAAAATCAAAAAGGCAGCAGGCGAAACCAAGAGGACGGTGTTCTCATGATAATAAAGACTTTGTGTCTGCACAAAGGCCCTGCCAAATACACAGCTCTCCTGGAAAGTTACCCAAAGATGCTTTGCGGGCTTTGAGTTCAGCCCTCTTAGCCACTAGGATCAGGCGTGGTTCAGCTCGGTGCTTGGAAGCTTCTAGGCCACAAAAATCAAAGAATGGTTGAAATTCATCAACTACTTTAGAAACAACTTTACCCGTTAACCTACACATAGAACCCACCTTAATGAACACCTGGTCTCTGGTGGGTCACTAGGTTCTCACACCTGAGCTCAGAATCCCCTGGGATATTGTGAAAACCCAGATCCCTGGGCCCCACCCTGAGAATTTCTTTCCTTTTTTCTGATATCTATCTGTTTGTTTGTTTGTTTTGGCTGCACCAAGTCTTAGCTGCAGCACGCGGGATCTTAGCTGCAGCATGTGGACTTCTCGGTCGCAGCATGTGAACTCTTAGTTGCGGCACGCATGTGGGATCTAGTTCCCCAATCAGGGATTGAACCCGGGCCCCCTGCATTGGGAGCATGAAGTCTTACCCACTGGAGCAGCAGGGAAGTCCCTCGAGAATTTCTGTTGGGGCAGGTTTGGGATGGGGCCCAGGAATATGCATTTCTAACAGGCTCCCAGGGACCCTGATGCTGCCGGTCCGGGGACCACACTTTGAGACGTGCTATATGAGGTGATCCTTACAGGACAGCTATACATCAGCTTATTTAGCTACGGCAGGAAAAGAAAACCTCATTTGAAATGTCAGTTGATCGACTCCAAACCTTGAAAATTGATTCATTATGACCATAAATATGATAAAGTAACACACAATCACATTTACAATCTTACCTGGTTCTGTCTTCACAGTATCTAAAGATAGCCTCTTTGGTAATTAGCCTGTTAGTTCTTCGCATTTCATTCAAAATTGCTGTCATCCAGTCTTCCACGCGCCCCTCGGCCCGGATGATCTTCCGGAACTCCATGACCTCTCCTTCTGCTGAAATCATGGCAGACACCAGTTTTTCTCCACTGTCCCCGTCATTAAACCTCAGCAGTGCTATGTTGTCGTACATCTGCAATACAGTGGGAGAAGCCACCCTGTAATACCTTCCCTGGGTTCTGGAATCAAAGAACAGCCTGCAGTGCCTCATCACACATCAGCGCTGCCAGGATGCCAGCAATAGCATCAGAGACCACATGCTAAATAGATGTCCATTCATTCAATGACTAACGTTCATTGGGTACTTTCGCTTATCCTGAACTATGCAAAGGTCGGTGGTAGATTAAACAAAAAGAAAGAGAGAGAAGACAGACTCCCCCCCAACACACACACTTGAGATTCTAGGGTATATGCTGATATAGAGAGGTATCTGGATATACGGACCAGCTGAAATCAGCATTCACCGAAGGAAAAGTGTTGCATTAAGTACTTGATCCTTAGTGCTTTATTTATTTGGAATAAAGGAATTGCTCGAAAACACTGGTTCTCCACCACGGATGATTTTGCCCCCAGGGGACACTGGGCGCCGTCTGGAGACATTTTTGGTCGTCACAGCTGGAGAGGGATGCTCCTGGCATCTTTTGGGTAGAGGTCAGGGATGCTGCTGAACATCCTACAATGCACGGGACAGCCCCCCACTCCCACCCCCGACACACACATATACACACAGAGAGAGAAAAAAATTATTTGGCCCAAGATGCCAATAGTGCCAAGGCTGAGAAACCTTGCTCTGGGCTGATACTAAATATAGAGCTTTGATTAGTTGACCAAAGATTACTCCTGGCCCAGCTCTGATTCTCTATCATAAGAGATAGTTTTGTCTGTTGTGTTTCCTGCCATTCAACATCACTCACAGATACACATAAGTTTATGTAAAAGTATGAAAATATGGGCTGGAAGGAATCACATCATAGCCATGATAGTGGCTGCCTCTTGAAAGTGGAGGAAGAACTGTGAACGGGGATGGAATGAAGAGTATGTCAACTTTATCTCTACAAATTTATTTTACAAAAAAAGAGACAAAGCAAATATGACTAACTGGTAATAAGAGTGTCAATTCTGGGTGGCAGATAAGGTTCTTTAGCCAACACTGTAAGTCAGGCACTGTTCTAAGTACTTTACAAATATTAACCCATTTAATCTTTATCGTTATAAATTTTTATAATTGGAGTTATCTGCATTTACAGAGAAGAAAACTGATGCCCAGAGAGGTTAAGTAACTTGCCAAAGGTCACACAGCAAATCCATGTAGAGTCAGGATTCGAACTCAGACAACCTGTCTGGATGTGCTATACCACTATCCTGTATTGTCTCTCTGCTTACTATATTAGTCTTTGTGTATTTCTGTATTGTTTTAGTTTCTCTAAAAAATGTTGTTTGGGGGACTGTGGAAAAAGAGCAACAGATAGCAGCTGAGTGCTGGTGTGACTTCAGACTACAGTGGATTTCATCAGATTTATGCTTCAAATAAAAACCCCAGCAGCGGTTCACAGTCTTAAACCCCTGGGTTGAACCGAACTGTGTAGAAGACTTGAATACAACAAGCTGCAGTTACAGAGCTTACACCACCCCTCCCCTGGGAGCCCCGGGGGGCTGACCTTGATCATGTGCTCCTGGACGCAGAGGGGGTCACTGCTGCCCAGGATGCTGAGCAACTCGTCATCAGAAATGAAGAAGAACCTGGGGAAGGCGTTCCTCTTGGAATCCAAGTAGTCGTTCAGGCTCTTCTGGCACCTCTCCAGGCCCTCGCTGATGTTCTGCAGGTCTTTGAGGCGGTTCGGGGCCTCACAGCATCTCTTGATCACGGGGTCTTTCAAGGTCTCGCCCATGATCTGGACAAAGTCAAGAGGACAGCTGTCAAGCCAGGGAAGCAGGAGCCCGGCTCCTGTCCCGGGTGGGCATCTGCCAGGGTCCAGGCACAACAGAGCAAACCCGACAAACCAGAACCCCGCCTTCAGGGAGGCCAAATTGGCAAAAACTGTTAAGTGTTTAAATAAGCACCTTCAGGGACTTCCCTGGTGGTCCAGTGGCTAAAACTCCACTCTCCCGATGCAGGGGGCCCGGGGTTCAATCCCTAGTCAGGGAACTAGATCCCACGTGCCGCAACTAAAATCCCACATGTGGCAACAAACATCCCGCGTGCCACAGCTAAGACCCGGAGCAGCTAAATAAATAAATATCTATTTAAAAATTTCAAAATAAATAAGTAAATACTTTCTAACATACTATATATACATAACTTACTTATTTCCGACGTTTATTTTTTTTCCATCTTCCCGCTAGAAGGTCAGCTGCCCTGAGAAGAGATCTTTCTGTCTTTTGTTCAGTGTTTCCCCAAGTGCCTACAACAGTGTCTGCACACAGCTGACCCTCCATCAGCATTTGCTGGGTGAATAAAGCCAGCAGTTTCACTCGGAGCAATTTGTCTGCACCTGCATATTCCCCACTCTATATAATGGCAAAAACATAATGATAAGAAAGGAAAAGAAAGAAAAGGAAATAGTCTAAATGTCCAACGAGAGGGAATTAGGTCAAAATTTGCTGTGACAATTTAGATGTTTATTTATTGACATATATGATGAGGATGTTAACTTTTAAAAAGATCATACTGATAAGAATGATCCTATTTCATAGAATAATTACATATTTATTGATATGTTTACATAGGAATTAACAAATTCTGGAAAGATACATGTTGAACTATTGAAATGTTTATCTTGGGCGTGGGATTGTAGCTATTTTTTCCTTTCTTTTTCTTTCTTTCTTTCTTTTTGCTTTTTTATAATGTCTTAAGTCCTTCTATATAATGAATAGGTATCTGTTGCATAACTTTTTTAAGTTTCAAAAAAAGCTTATGCAGATGGATAAGAAAAAAAATCATAAACTCTAATGGACAAAAGAGATCCAAAACGGGAGCTGGCTGCCCGTAACTGGAGAATACAACAGCATCGCTGAGTAGCAAAGTACCTGGGCTTTGAGGTCAGGTGGGCTGGGTGAAAATCCTCGCCCCACTAATTACTAGCAGCAGTGACCACTGGTACCACCCTTTCTGGAAGGACTTTAAAATGAGCATAGTCTCTCATGGGTAATTTACTTGTAAACAATCTATCGTAAGATACCCTAAATATGGAAAAAACTTTAGACACAAACTGCAAATTATTTATGAAAGCAAAGAATTTCGCTTCAAACAAGATGTCCAGTTACTAGACAATAATCAACTAAATTAATGTCAAGCCACTCACCAGAACATATAAAGGCATTAAAACATTTTCTCAGATAGTTTCGTAATATAAACTATGTTTCTTATAATATTAAGAGAAAATGATAAGATAGGATTATATAAAATATCTTTATTAGCGTGTTTTTAACCCATATACATAGAAAAAAGATAAAAGAAATATATATTAAAGGCGATAGAACTATGCAAGATACATTTTCCCCTGCTTTTCTACATTTTCCCAAGCTTTTTACAGAAGTACTATTTTTTCCTTTTTTTTTTTTTGCCATGCGTCATGTGGGATCTTAGTTCCCAGACCAGGGATCGAAACCACACTCCCTGAAGTGGAAGCGCGGAGCCCTAGCCACTGGACCACCAGGGAATTCCCACAAGTACTACTTTTATAATAAAAAATAAATATGAAAACCTTCTGGTGCCATAGGCCAGTGGCTTAAGATCAAACAGAAATTTTTACTGAAGAGATTAAGTTCATATATAATGACAGAAAAAATTGAGAAGCTACTAATAGACAAAATACTACATGCAAATATGTAAGTAAAAGTATCTCAAATCACTGTTCTTCTTTCAAGACTAAAACAGAAGCCAGTCACTTGCCCTTTTAAATACTTTATCGATGTTCTCAAACTTCTTTGCTTCATCTGGAAGTTGTGATCTGATATCTCCACCAATAAAGATGCTTTCCAGATACATCCATTTTCTCTGAACCAACATCCAAACCTGTAAATGCACAATGTTATCATCAACACAGGTTCCCAGGTACCTCGAGGTGTGTATGGCAAAATCCCACCTTAACACGGGAGAGATTTAAACCAGCTCAGGTCGTAAGACTTTGCAGGCAAGAGGGCAGAGTGAGTGCATACACTCCTTTCCAAATATATAGGAATGATAGAGGAAGCACAGCTATATATTCTAAGATACACAGCTACACTCAAAAGCAAAAGAAAACCCTCCACCCCAGCCTGGGACACGGAGGAAGCTTCTAGTTGTGAGCAGGGATTGGAGCCCCGTGACCCAAAGGACAAACCGTGCAGAAGCCCAAGCAAAAACTGATCCAAATACTACATGACCCACAATTCCACTCCTAGGCATAGACCCAGAAGGACTGAAAACAGGGACTCAAAAAGTAGTTGTACACCAACACTTAGAGAAGCACTATTTCATGAACCAAAAGGTGGAAACAACCCAAATGTCCATCAACAGGTGAACGGGATACACACAATGTGGTCCATCCACAAAATGGAATACGATTCAGCCACAAAAAAGAATGAAGCACTGACACATTCTACAACATAGATGAACCTTGAAAATATGATTCTAAGTGAAAGAAGCCAGACACAAAGGCCACATACTATATGATTGCATTTATGTGAAGTACCCACAATAGGTAAATTCACAGAGACAGAAAATAGACTGATGGTTGTCAGAGGCTGGAGGGAGGGGAAGTAGGGAGTAATTGCTGTTTAATGGGCATGGGAATTTCTTTAGAGATGATGAAAATGTTCTGGAACTAGATAGAGGTGGTGGTCGCACAACATTGTGAATCGACTAAATGCCACCGAATTGTGGACTGTAAAACGGGTAATTGTGTGTTCCATAAATTTCATGCCAATTAAAAAAATTTTGTCCTAACAAAGAAAAAAAGCAGTACTATATCCAGGCTAACAGATGCCACTAATAAAAAGTAATAGAAAATCCGCACAGCATTGTAAATCAACTACACTTCAATTTAAAAAATTAAAAGTTTAAAAAAAAAGTTTCAGTAATAGACAAAAAACAAATTTAAAAAAGCAAGTGACGGAAGCCCATGCATGGCCACACTCCTAGCCAGGGAAGCAGGCCTGGCTCCATCCCACCCCAAGCTCAGGGTGTGGCAAGTATAAGGCACTTGCCTAGGTCTGAGGAAGAAAACAAGGCAGCCACACAAAACTGGTGAAATGAGCCTGGGTTGCTCACAGAGGTCTGGACACAAAGCAAGAAAGCCCTACACCCCCTAATATAAGAAAAATCAAAGTCACACAGAGAAAAAACCCCTACCATGAAAGAGAGTCACCAAAAAAAAAAAAAAGTGGTGGGGGGGGATTCTGTCCTAAGAAAATAAAAAGTAGAAGGAAATCAGAAAAGAGCTTTAAATATGTTTAAATTCTTCAATGTGATACAAGAGGTGAAAGCATTCTTGCAACAAGAACAGGACAGAATTAAACAAGAATAAGGACATATGAAAAAGCACTGATTAGGAGTTGTGGAAATTAAAAATGCATTCATTGAAATTAAAACTCAGATTGATGCTTCTAATCATCCCTCCCCCCAAAATAAATCAAAGACAGAAAAAGTATGAAAGAGGATCATTAGTTTCTATGCACAAAATATTCTCATACAAAGTTTCCTTCCTGCTATGAATCTGCACCTTTCCATCTTTTGTGCGTCTTTTTTCTCACCTCAATGACTTCCCCTATTAGAGAAAGCATTTTCTCCCATTTGTGAACAGTCTGCAGAAAAGGCCCCACAAATCTGCTTCCTGAGATGCTTTGCAGGTTGAAAGTGTTGTCATCCAGGCACTGGATAATATCATCAACAGACCCCAAGATGTAGCCTCGCTCCTGGGTGCCTTTGTAATACTTGACGACGGTAAATTTCATATTTTCCCATGTGTCCAGGATTTCCTTCACAGCCTGGCCAGGAATATGAAAAGAATGATTCAGGCACAAGGATTGAAAAAACAGAACCCCAACCCAACAGCAACTTCCTGAGTTTGCCATGGATCAACTCAAACCCAGACTTCCAGTCAGTGTTCCAAATAAGCAGAGATTCTGGTAATCCTAGTCATCATTTACCAAGCACTTGCTCTGGTAAGCACGTGCCATTCACGATCTCCTTAGTCCTCAAAGCACCTCAGTGAGGGAGGGATTATTATTACCCACACTTTACAGAGGCGGGAACTGGGGCTCAGAGAGGGGTCAGCTTGCCACGTTCACTCGGCTACTGAGTGTCAGAACCAGGGTCTAAATTCTGTAATCTGCCTCCACTCTACATCCTCATGAGATCCTGCCCCTCTGTTTACTCTACTGTTAAGCAAGAAAATCAAATTACAGGGATCCCTGGGGGCGCGGTGGTTGAGAGTCCGCCTGCCGATGCAGGGGACACGGGTTCGTGCCCTGGCCCGGGAGGATCCCACATGCCGCGGAGCGGCTGGGCCCGTGAGCCACGGCCACTGAGCCTGTGAGTCCAGAGCCTGTGTGTCCGGAGCCTGTGCTCTGCAACAGGAGAGGCCACAACAGTGAGAGGCCCGCGTACCACAAAAAAAAAAAAAAAATCAAATTACAAATTAATATGCCTATTTTTATGACATTTTCAAAAACACCCTGTCAATATTTATGCATATGTGTATATAAAAGTATGTGTGTATATAGGTGGTGTATATGTGTGCATATGTATGTATGTATATTATGGGTATATGTATATTGTGTCTGTGCATACGTGTGCATATATGTATGTGATACATGTGTGTTTATGTACATGTATATAGGTGCATGTTATGTGTATATATGTGTGGGCATGTATGTACACGGGCATACTACTCATGTATGTGGATGTGCGTGTATATTTTATACATCCGTGTGTATGTGTATCCCTGGATATATGTGTACATGTGTACATATGTGTATACATGTGTGTATGCATTTTTTTGTTTGGTTGTGCCACTCTGTGGCATGCGGGATCTTAGTTCCCCAACCAGGGATCAAACCTGGGCCCCCTGCAGTGGAAGCGCAGAGCCCTAACCACTGCACCACCAGAGAATTCCCTGTATATGCATTTTAAAGTGTTAAAAGAGGGACTTCCGTGGTGGCAGCAGTGGTTAAGAATCTGCCTGCCAATGCAGGGGACACGGGTTCAATCCCTGGTCAGGGAACTAGATCCTGCATGCATGCTGCAACTAAGAGTCCACATGCCACAACTAAAGATCCCGCATGCTGCAACTAAGAGCCCACACAGCCAAAAAATTAAATATTTTTTTAAATAATAATAAAAAAATAAAAATAATAAAGACAATTTATCTTCAGGTGGTAGAATTATGAATGATTTCTCAGTTTTCTACCTGGAACACCCATTATTTCTTTTTTAAAAAAAAATATATTTATTGGGTTTCCCTGGTGGCGCAGTGGTTGAGAGTACTGCCTGCTGATGCAGGGGACGCGGGTTCATGCCCCGGTCCGGGAAGATCCCACATGCCGCAGAGCGGCTGGGCCCGTGAGCCATGGCCGCTGAGCCTGCGCGTCCGGAGCCTGTGCTCCGCAGCGGGAGAGGCCACAACAGTGAGAGGCCCACGTACCGCAAAAAAAAAAAAAAAAATTATTTATTTATTTTTGGCTGTGTTGGGTCTTCGTTTCTGTGCGAGGGCTTTCTCTAGTTGTGGCAAGCGGGGGCCACTCTTCATCGCGGTGCGCGGGCCTCTCACTATCGTGGCCTCTCTGGTTGCGGAGCACAGGCTCCAGATGCACAGGCTCAGTAGTTGTGGCTCACGGGCCTAGCTGCTCCGCGGCACGTAGGATCTTCCCAGACCAGGGCTTGAACCCGTGTCCCCTGCTTCGGCAGGCAGATTCTCAACCACTGCACCACCAGGGAAGCCCCCACCCATTATTTCTTTAATAAATAAGTCAAGAGTGAAACTATAATTAAGAACTACAACATTTAACTGGGGCAGAAATTCTATTTCTAGAACAGATCATTCTTTCTTGCTCAAACATAACAGGTATCAGGGCAAACGGGTCTTCTCTCTGAATTAAAAAAAAAAAATTCTCTTTTTTTTCTGTACCGTTTTACAACTAAAAATAGTCCTACCTTCTCAATGGCTATCTCCCTGACGGCCGACGTCACAATCTCGTTGAGAACATCCGTGTGTGTGTGAAGCTCCATAGCAAACATGTTTTCCAAGGTGAATGTTTCAGTCATTTCAAACATCACGCCTGTTTTCTGCATCAGCTCTTTCCAATGCCTAAAGGTGCATCCACATTAAAACCTTTGCCTAGTCACTTTAGTGATGGATTCAATTATTCCCTCTTTAACCCCAGGATAAAATCCCATTATAAACACTTCTTGTAATGGAATTTGGAAAGAAGAGGACATCACTGGAATTATCTGTCCAAAGTTTTCCAAGATCCCACTGGCTGCCGGAATTAAACCCAGGAAACAACATCTAGAAGATATTTTCTTAGATGGCTAGTCTTCACTACCACCTAAGAAGATACACAACTTTTCGTTTGTTGGTAACTGCCTCTGCACGGTCTCTAGACGGGTGATCCCGACCTCTCCTGGATCACTCAGCCCGTCTGAGACCCTGGTGCAAATTATGAGCACTCGTGTATTGGGTAAACATTCAGCAAGCACTAACGCTGTGCAGGCAGTGGGCTGGCTGCTGGGGGTTCAGAGTGACTCAGAGGCAAGGCCCCTGCCCTGGGGAACCCTGCCAGCGACTTGGGGAGACAGTCAGGGACCGATAAAACAAATCTATAAATTAAATAACTGCACACTGTTTCGAGCACTGTGAAAAAAAACGCAGAGTGATAAAGTTAAGAAGGAGGAACAGGACAGACACAGCACCAAGCAGCGCTGCTCTTGACCCAATCTGGCCTCCTTTGAAGGTTCACATTTGCCCACTTTTATGGTCCCATGTATATGGGATGAATGCAATAGGGCAGCTAAACATGGCGCTGGACCGGCAGAATGCCAGGTACCCAGCATACGAGCAGTAACCGTAGAATCACTGATTTTTGCTGTGCACGGAGATGGTCAGAAAGGAGAATCTACCGTTTTTTCTCTCTCTAGTCCCAGGTCTAGTGCAGGAGTTGATATAGGAGAATCCTTGTGGTTGATAATTTAATGGAAACTTTACATAGAAGCGATATTATAGAAATATGACTTGCGTATTTCTAGCCCTGTGTTGCTGTTGGAATCTTGTCCTGCAGCATCAGAGCTAAGCAAAGACATATTTTAAAGTACAAGCTCCTCCCACAAACCTGTCTCTTAAAGCCTCGTGCTTCAAGTCGAGCAGTAAAGGAATCGAGTCTTTGAACGCCTTCATTTTTGCTTCCAGGTGGTAGGCCACTGATAGACTTCGGACCTGCCGGGGCAGCTTTCTGAGGGACTTGAGAAAACCTTCAATTCCTTCCTGGAGAAACTGAACATTGAGGTTGACCCAGAGTGTCTGAGACCATTCTTCCTTTGCAACCTGGAAATGGGCAAGAAATACTCCCATCAACAAGACCCCTTTGGAAACTCGAAGGTGGCTCTACCGGGAGAACGCATTCTTAACCCTTGGTTATTCTCACTTCTCTCCAAATATCGTCACCCAGCTCCCCACAACAACCTCAAATCCACAAAAGAAAGATCGATTCCAAGGCTCTAAAACGTAAACAGAACATTCCAACTTTTTGAAGCCCTCACAAAAATAATGCTGTATCCGAGGATGTTTACGATCCAGAAACATGTCTTCCTTTCCTTCAGGGAAAAGGAAGAAGCAGGATGTCAGAAACAGGTATTTTTAAATCAGGGAGTCACTTGGGTCTTAAATATGTACTTCATTCAGGCGCTGTCCTTTACTGATAAAAGAAGCTAAGGTTACGAAATACCTACAATTTAGATAATCCTGCTTGGTTATCATAAAGAAAAGACTTTGTATTCCAGCTCCCTGAGATTTAACATAAACAGTACCATCTCGTGTAAAATTTACCATCTTGTAGAGCTGGCATTTGCAACCTGTGATATCCAGGCTTGACAGAGTTGCTTGAGTCATGAAATATATTTGACAGGAAATTATGTTAACTGATGAAATACGTGTATGATAATTTTTTTTTTTTTTTTTTTTGGCTGCGTCGGGTCTTAGTTGCGGCATGCAGGATATCTTTATTGAGGCATGTGGGATCTTTCATTGTGATGCACAGGCGCTTGGGCTCTTCGTTGCGGGGCGCAGGCTTCTCTCTAGTTGTGTGCTCGGGGTTTTTTCTCTCTCTAGTTGTGGCGCGCGGGCTCTCTAGTTGAGGTGCGTGAGCTCAGTAGTTGTGACACATGGGCTTAGTTGCCCTGTGGCATGTGGGAACCTAGTTCCCCAACCAGGGATAAGACCCACGTCCCCTGCATTGGAAGGCGGAGTCTTTACCACTGGACCACCAGGGAAGTCTCGTGTATGATAATTCTTTAAAGTGTAAATGGCACTACATATGATGTATTTACATTTTTTCGTTTCTCTTCTTTTCTTGCCTTCTAGAAAGATATTAAAAGCTCCAACTGTTTTTTGGATTATTTTGAGATGACTCCCATGATTCATTACCTCCTTTTTGCAAAAATTTAATGAGAAACAAATTAGAAAGAAATCATCATGAAATTAAGTACCTCTTGGAGTTTCTACCCCTAAATATACAACCAGTCAGTCACTATCATAATGCCTTTCCTTCATCCACCCTCCATGCCTTTGCCTGACACTCTCTCCACTGGGCGCATTTGTTAAAACCACAACTATGGTTAGGCCCACTACCCCACGTTTATCAGGACCCAACACCTACACCCGGGCGGCCAACCACGATTGCTCAAAACTCAACCTTGCCCACGGCCTCAGTCGAAATCCAGGACCGTGTGGGCACCATCCGTCACCCCGCATCTCCTTGGCCTCTTGCTCCCCATTCTTCTAGAGGGTCATTTCACCCCCACTCCACCATCCTCAACCAGCCAGCATCCCCACCCACGGTCCCCTCTGCTGATGACCTTGCTGTGTACAACCCTGGGGAAGCGGACGCGATCAGAACAGAACGTCCAACATCTCCCGCTAGAAGCATCTCTGTGCATAGGCTCTGTCCTCCCCATATGACGGTCGATGAGTCTGCCTCTTATTTGAGGCCGCCTCTTGATCCCATCCCTTTCCCACCTACTCAAGGACACCAGACATGAAGACTCCCTTCTCCCTCCTATTACCTGCGTCCCCTCCTTACTGGATCACTCCTATCAGTACACAAACTCACGTTGTAATTTCTCCCACCTTAAAAGAAATGTATCCCGACCCCACGTCCCCTCCACCCATCACTCCTCATCTCCCTGCTTCCCTCCGTAACAAGACTCACTGGAGGAGTCATCTACACTTGGCGTTTCTCATGCCTCTCTTCTCTTTCTCTCTGTTTTTCCTAAGCTTTATGGAGGGTTCACGGGTGTACAATAAGCCACACATATGTCAAGTGTACAGTTGGGTAAGTTTTGACATGTGCGTACACCGTGAGACCATCACCTCCGTCGAGATAAGGAACGTATCCATCACCATCACCCTGGGTGGTCTCCTCCTGCATCTCTGTAATCATCCCCTCCCACCCTTCTCCTTCCACCCCACCCCTAGTCAACCACTGACCTGCTTTCTGCCAGGAACATGTACAGTGGCAACCAGGACATTCACAATGTTGGGCAGCCTCACCTCCATCGGGTTCCAGAGCTCTCTCCACACCCCAAATGGAAACCCCGTATTCATTAGCAGTCACTCCCCACGACCTCCTCCCGAGAGCCAAAGTGAGAGTTTCTATGAAATCTGCCCCAGGCTCTGTACGATTGCGGCCTCAAAGTCCGCTGAGTTGCATTCCCTCCAGCGAGGCCCAGTCTGTGGGTGGACGCTTACCTTTAGTGCTTCATAGAGCTCGTAAATGGCCTTCAGCCCGCTCATTTCCTTCTGCACTTTTAGCAGCTCTGGGTACATCGTAATTGGAAGATCAAAAAGCTTCTCAGCATTCGCCAGCTCCTGACGGTTCTTTTCGTGTCTCATCAGCTCTTTTTCAAAAGTGGCTAAAAGGCCTACTCCTAGTAAATAAGCAGATAAATGAATGCATACAAATTTTTTAATTTAATTTTTATTTCATACTGGAGTACAGTTGATTTACAATGTGTTCGTTTCAGTGCACAGCAAAGTGATTCAGTTATACATGTATCTATTCTTTTTCAGATTCTTTTCCCATGTAGGTTATTACAGAGCATTGAGTAGAGTTCCCTGTGCTATACAGTAGGTCCTTGATTATCTATTTTATATATAGTGGTGTGTATAATCCCAAGTTTCTAATTTATCCCTCCCCTCTCCAACTTTCTCCTTCGGTAACCATAAGTTTGTTTTTGAAGTCTGTGAGTCTGTTTCTGTTTTATAAATAAGTTCGTTTTGAATACATACAATTTTAAGGTATACAAAATGGAATAAGAAATCATGAACAATATGCAAAACTATCATCTCATCCATAGAAGCCAACCAGGAAGACAAACTTAGAATGACCAGACTTTATCTTGCCATCATTCTAACTAAAACCAGAGGGCCAGTTACTTGTGCAAGCTCCTCCAGTTAGAAAGTCCTGTCTCCTGAGCGTTCTCGCTCTAAGTGGTCTCAGCTTGGTCTGCAGATTAGAATCCCCACGGGAGCTTTAAAAACCTTGAAGTCCAGACCACTCCCCAGACCAGTGGAATCAACTCTGTGGACCTGGTGCCCAGGCAGAAGTGGTTTTTAGAGATCCCCAGAGGAACCCAGTGTACGGGCAAGGTTACACACCACTGCTCCATCCCATCTTCCCATAAAATTCTTAAGCAAAACACATTCAAATGCCTCAGTAAGACCAACGTGAATACCCTTACCTCTATCAAGATCTTCACCAACAGAGCTAGGGCCTTCATGATAAAAACGTCTTGCAAAGCCCTCTATCTGCTGTCTGTAGTTTAATATTTCACCTCGAGTGATCTGAGAAAAGCAGGGTTGCGTTAGTTTAGCCCACTGGATATTTTTCAACATCTTTACTCAGAAAGTAAAGCGTTTCAAGGTACCTCTGTGAATGTTCTCTTTATACCTCCCAGACTATGCTCCACATTCAATGCATCATTAAACAGATTTGACCACATGCTCTCAGTCTTGTCAACCAGTTCTTTCTCTGCATCGGAAGGCTAAAAAAAAAAAAAAAAAAATTGAACAAACAATAAATGATCAGCAGTTTGGAAATGAAATTTCCGGTCAAAGCTTCTGCTTTCCAGGACTTCCGCTTCTGCGTAATGGCAGGCTAGGTCATTTGAACAAATGCTGGTTGAATTATACAAATTAGATATTTATAATAAAAATAAAATCAGGAGAAAATAATTTTTTAAAAGAGATAGATGACATAGGCAGAAAGAGAGAGAAATAACCTAGAGAGAAAAACCCTTCATAAAGTAAAACCGAGCTTCAAATCAACCTCATCTCTGATTAAAATAAGGTTATCTTGACCTGCTAACACACCCAGCTGTGCTGTCATAAGCAAAACTAAATCTCCCATGATGAAACATAACATCATCTGGAGCCTCCAATTCTCCCTATAATTTGTCATATATGATGTCCAGAACTCAATCAGAAATAACAGGACAATAAGGATACAGATGACTTGAAGGAAACCAAGAGATACACAGACAGTATAAGCAGACAGTAATGGAGTTCTAAGACATAGAATTCTAAATAATGTTACTTGATAAAGAAAACAAAAGACAGAACTGAAAATTTTGACTTTATTTTAATTATAATAATGTAAATTTTGCATACTGTGCATTTTTCTTTTTACCTTTGGAGGATGCTAGAGAACTAATTTATTATTCTGAAAACATGTAATTACAGGGTAAATAACCTGCCCTTGTTATATAAACTGTATCTCAGGGTAAACAGATAGTTTTTAAGGAAAAGTTTCTCTTTTTTCATTTTTATTATTTTTTTATTGAAGTATAATTGACAATACTATGTTAATTCCAGGTGCACAACATAGGGATTCGTTATTTCTATACACTACAAAATGATCGCCACTACTGTGCATTTTCTGATGAGAGGATCTCTAGCTTTCAGCCAAGGCTAATGCTCAGTGAAGGTGATTAAAGCACTCAAGCAGTGTAAATTCTGAAATACAAATTTTATGCAAATTCAGGCTTATAACAGCTCTTTGTTTCTCCCTTCTACTTTGTTTTTCCAGTGGATTCTTTTCTAGGTATTATGTGATGCAGAGCACGCAAAATTTTGCATACAATTTCAAGGATATCCCAGATACCCTCAAACTCATCCACAGACTTTCTAAAGGTCTTTGAAACACACATTTAACAACCCTAAATAAAGACAATTGAATTATTATCTTCTACCAGTTTCTTTTATAGTCTTATCTCTCTTCTTCCCCCTTATCATTTTTGCAACAGCCATTTATTTATAAAAGAAAATTAACATAAAAAAAAGAGGGGCTTCCCTGGCGGCGCAGTGGTTGAGAGTCCGCCTGCCGATGCAGGGGACACGGGTTCGTGCCCCGGTCCGGGAAGATCCCACATGCCACAGAGCTGCTAGGCCCATGAGCATGGCCGCTGAGCCTGCGCTTCCAGAGCCTGTGCTCCGCAATGGGAGAGGCCACAACAGTGAGAGGCCCGCGTACCGCAAAAAAAAAAAAAAAAAGAAAGAAAGAGGGAAAAACCAAAATAGTGTGCAGTTACAGACCAGTCGACAAAAAACACTATTTGATCCATGCAAGATCGAGAAATAATCTCTAAGTTGTCATTATTCTAAATAACCATGCTTTACATTTAAATTTTATTACTTAAAGTCATAAACAATTGACTTTATTGTATATTTGAGAAGTCTTTCTGAAAAGGGCCTTAGAATTCAACCCAACCATAAAAAGCTTCAGAAAAAAGTTCACTTAAAATAAAATAAAAACAACTATTAAAGAAATTTTGTGCATATCCTTTTGGGTGTATTGAGAAAAAAATTAATATGCAAGTCATTTTTGGTGGGTCTATATACTACAAATTTTCTATGTAGTAAACATGGTTTATATATAAACTGTAAATTTATCCAACTAATTTATTGAAATAATTCCAGTGAATTATTACTGCTAGGACTAAGGCTATCCAAAATTTATAGTTTGAGTTCAAACTAGATTTCCCCTACTATTAATATATAGATGGGACCTCATCAATCTTGTCCCCCAGTGTTTACGTGGGTCTGTTTCCTAAAACTGTATAAATGTTAGATTTTTAATCTTTGGTAATATGATATTACAAAGAAATGGCTTTTCTTCTGTTATTGTTCAGCTCAGTCATCTTCATAGATGCTTAATCCTTACTAGTCACTTGTGTTATTTCATTTTCTTCCATTTTTTTTTTCATTTCCCTTGGTATATCAGTGTCTTTGTTACTGGTTTGTAAGAACTCATTTATGACTAAGGATGTTAACCATTTGTCATGCAATACAAATGAAATACCACATTTTACTGCCATCAATTTAATATGGTGTTTTGCATTTTGGTTGTGTATTGAAATATAATCATGTTGTATTTTTAAAAAATAAAATAGGGCTTCCCTGGCGGCGCAGTGGTTGAGAGTCCGCCTGCCGATGCAGGGGACACGGGTTCGTGCCCCGGTCCGGGAAGATCCCACATGCCGCAGAGCGGCTGGGCCGGTGAGCCATGGCCGCTGAGCCTGCGCGTCCGGAGCCTGTGCTCCGCAACGGGAGAGGCCACAACAGTGAGAGGCCCGCGTACCGCAAAAAAAATAAATAAATAAAATAGGAACTTCCCTGGCAGTCCAGTGGTTGGGACTACATGCTTCCACTGCAGGGAGCACAGGTTCGATCCCTGGTCAGGGAACTAAGATCCCACATGCCGCACAGTGCAGCCAAAAAAATTTTTAAATAAATAAATAAATAAATAAATAAAAACACACAAAGGAAGGAAGGAAGAGAGGGAGGGAGGGAGGGAGGGAGGAAGGAAAGAAGGAAGGAAGGAAGGAAGGAAGGAAGGAAGGAAGGAAGGAAGGAAGGAAGGAAGGAAGGGAGAAAAGGAAAGAGTTCACTTACAGAGAGACTGTACATCGCCATGGTGCGGTACCTCTCCTGGACATCCCGGTATCTTAGTTCCATCACTAAAGATTTACTTTTAATTTCTGAGATTGTTCCAAGGACAAACTTGAGATCTTCAAGGGTACTGGGGCTCTTCTTCAGGTTTTTGGTCAGGAACTATAAAAGAGAGTTCAAAGTGACACTGAATAAGCATAGAGGAAAAAAATATAGCGCTGAATGAAGCCCAGATCATGAAACCCGGGGCCCTACTACCTCTATCTCTTCGTGCAGATTATGGAGCTCCTCTCTGGCTGACTCATTAAGGAGCTTCCCAAGTGAAACCACCCAGGACTTGGCATTTTCCTGTACGGTGTTCGCCAGAGGTCCAAGCTGAAGGCGGATGCAGTGCTCATCCTTGATCAAGGGGTGATGCATCACTTCAGAGGCGATCCTGGAATAGAACTGCAACTTCTCATCATAGGCAACACAAGGGGGCTTCTTGGCAGCAAACTTCTCCATCACGATGGCTTTGTCCAGTTTCCAGAGCGGTCGGTACCGCTTCCATTTCTGCAGGTACTTCATAAGATTGATCAGAATCCTGTGGATGTTCTGGGGGATCATAACGGCCTGCTCAATTATCTGAGGGTTCTGAGAAATATCATTGTAAAAGTTGATTGTAACAAGTTCTTCTTCCTCTCCCTTCTGAGGGGGGCATTCTATGCAGCTGCCATTCATCCAGCGAACAAAATTCTGGCAAAATAAGAATTGGGGGAAAAAAGACAGTCCTTCAGTATCTATTTTGCTTCCTATGTACATATCATGTTCAGTAATAAGTCTTGCTAGTAAGGGAATCTCACTTTATTATTGATAAGCTGTGCTAGGTTGCAAAAAATCACCACAATCCTTTGTTCCTTCCATCAAGAGATTCTGTCTGTTGACAAAATGGTCTATTGGGAGTACCTATTTTCCCACTCTGGGCTAGCCTGTGACTTGACCAACAGACAGGGGAAGTGGCATTATGCAAGGTCCAAGCCCGGGGCTCAAGTAGCCGAGCAGCTTCTACTCTTATGCTCTTGAAACCTTGCAGCCACCAGATGCACGAGCTTCAGCTAGCCTACGTGATGATGGAGCCCCAGGAGAACCGAGGCTCCCCAGGCAACAGCCAGCCAATCATCAGACATGTGCTTGAGCACAGCCAAGTTCGGGTGTATAAAACCACATTAGTTTCCAGTGTCCCAGCACAAATCTGTCATTGGACGTCTCCCTGCTGTACAGTCAAGAGCCCCTCTTCTTTCAAGCAAACCATGGGTGGTTATACATAACATCTCTGAACCGTAGTCTGGCCACCTGTAGAATGGGAATAACAACAATTACTAATTCTACTGCTCGCTGTAACACTAATACCAAAACTGATAGCTAACGTTTATTGAGAGCTAATTGCCAAGTGCTGTGTCAAGTGCTCTACGTGTTATGCCATTTAATTCTCCCAACCCACTCTAGAACATGGATCGTATTATCATTTCCACTTAATAGATGAGGTAATTCGGTCCTAGTTTAAAACTTTTGCTCATTGTTTTCAGTCATGAAATATGAACCCTGAAGCTCAAATAGTGCAGTCAGGCCGACTTAAGTCACCTTCGCCGTAAGTGTTTATCTGCAGAGATGTTTGTTGATGAAAGGCATTTCCAACACTTTCCAAGAGGACAGGTAAAAATTCTTTTCATTTAAAACAAAGCACTGATAAAAATATAATAAAAATAAATAAAAGAAAGCATTTATGAAGATAAAATAACAGTCTTCACCACAAAGCCTCAAGCCCATCTATGGCAGGGGTGGGAATAAATTGGCAAGAAAAACTAGGATTAACATCCATAATGTTTCACAAAGAGTCTCTCCTATTTATTTATCCCTTGGAGATTGTTTTGTTTTCCTGTTCAAAGACTTGGTAATGTAACACCTGAAAGTTAAGAGAATGTATATGACCGAGGTTTAATAAATGACCTATTTGCATAGATTATAAAACATGTGCAATTTATTCATTAATTTCCAAGTATAGTGAAATGAAATTCCCTATTTGTAATATCTACACTTAGTTTTACGCTAAAAAACATGCCTGAGGGCTTCCCTGGTGGCGCAGTGGTTAAGAATCTGCCTGCCAATGCAGGGGACACGGGTTCGAGCCCTGGTCTGGGAAGATCCCACATGCCACAGAACAACAAAGCCCGTGCGCCACAACTACTGAGCCTGAGCTCTAGAGCCCGCGAGCCACATCTGCTGAGCCCACGTGCCACAACTACGGAAGCCCGCGCGCCTAGAGGCCGTGTTCCTCAACAAGAGAAGCCACCGCAATGAGAAGCCCACACACCGCAATGAAGAGTAGCCCCCGCTCGCCGCAATTAGAGAAAAGTCCACGCACAGCAACGAAGACCCAATGCAGCCAAAAATAAATAAATTAATTAATTAAAAAAAATTTTTTTTAAATGCCTGAGATATGTTTGACTTTCTGAACAAACCAAGTGAAAAGAACGATATTAGTGTCTTGAGGGGGTGTGACATCTCTTATGCACAAAGATGGCCCTATTTTCCCAATGTTGGTAAGACGTAAACTTTGGGTTATTTGCCAACTGACAGTCATTTGACAAGCACTGACTGAGTGCCAATTATGTGCTAGGCGCTGTGCGAGGTTCTAGGGGCTCCAGAGTGAACAGACACACAAAGTTCATGGTGTTGTGGAACTTGCATTCTAGTGGCATGAGCTAGTCAAAGCATGAACGAGCAAGTAAATAAATAAGAAAAGGTCAGATAGTAATATGGGCTAGGAAGAAGATGGAGTAGGGTGATGTAATAGAGAAGGACCAGAAGGGGCCAGCAGGTCAAGGTCTGGGAGGCAGAAGGTTCCAGGCAGAGGGAACAGGGGTGCCACTATTTCAAGGAGGAAGTGGTGTTACCTGCTGGAGGTGCATTAGACTGGGACACAGTGGGGTGTGAACAGGTAGGAGCTGATCAGAAAGGTAGGCAGGTGCTAGATTGCAGAGGGGCTCATAGACCAGAATGAGGAGTTTGGATTATGTTCTAAGTGCAACGTGAAGTCATCGGGGGCTTTTATACACGGATGACATGAAACGATTCATGTTTTTAAAGGATAATCCTAACCACCTGTGGAAACATTACTGCAATAGTTCAAGTGAGGGACGATGAACTTGGGATGGACTGGTAACGTGGAAAAGGAGAGAAGCGGGGAGATCAGAGGCGTGTTTGGGGGAGCGAGTCAACCAGACTTACCGACGGGCTGGATATGGGTGGACGGGAGAAAAGAGGGATCAAGGATGGCTCCCAGGGTTTTGACTCAACCCCTTGGGTGGATGTTGGCGCCGTTGCCTGAAGTAGGGAAAATGGGGGCAGGACCAGGCTGCACGTTGGAAAGCCAAGAATTCCATCTTGTACTCGCCAGGTCTAAGGTTCAAGGGTAGACGGCCGGTCGGCGACTAGAAACATGTGTTGTGTAGTAGAGAATTCTGGGTTGGAGATGGAAATGTGGTGGGCTTGCCTCCATAGGGTTGGTAATAACGGCCACGGGACCGGTCGTGAGGATGCACAAAGAAGATAAAGAGAGGTGAGAAGGGAGCCGGCATCAAGCCTTGGGACACCCCCAAACTTCAGAGATTTACAGAGGAGGAGCCAGGAAGAGACTAAAGCGGTCTGGACAAAGGACAGGGTGGAGCCTGTGTTCTTGACCTCCTGGGACCCCTGCTGTCCGCAGCTGGCAGGCCCAGCCCTCTGTGACAAGGGGTCAACCAGGAAACAACACACAGTTCCGATCCTACCTTGGTCACCTCCACACAACTTCGGACACAGTGGACGCACATCTTGTCAATCTCGCTTGCGCTGGGGTGCAGGATGATCTCGGGCGCTGTCAAAATGGTTTCCATTTGGAACAAAGGGACATTTCCAAGGATTAAAGAATTAAAAGACTGCAAATTCCTAGGAGGGGTTAATAAAACAGACTCAGTACTCAGCAGCGTGAAAGATATCCGACAGCGGGTGAAAATGGCTAGAGTCCCAGCCGCCACCTATAAAAAGCCTGCGACAAGGAATAACACATTCTACGGCTGTAATGGACAGTGTGGGATGAGTTTCATTATGTACCCTTTTTATGGCCCAAATTTTACAAATAGTTCATTTCTACTTTGGGGAAGTTAGAATACCTATTAGTTGGAAGATACTTAGTAATGGTAACTCCAAAAAGCTGTTTGACTCTGGTTCAGGTAAAATGAACACTCATGTCCCCACTCCGCCTGGCCCACCAGACTCTGTCCTTTCCAGGATTAAATCAGGGACAACACAGGGATGGACACTTCATTAGCCTGCAAACCAGTCTTCCTCTTCCCCCCATCCCCAATTCAGTGATTCCTACAGCCAGAGAGAGTGTATAAAACATGCAACTCGGGTTTCCCTGGTGGCGCAGTGGTTGAGAGTCCGCCTGCCGATGCAGGGGACACGGGTTCATGCCCCGGTCCGGGAAGATCCCACATGCCGCGGAGCGGCTGGGCCCGTGAGCCATGGCCACTGAGCCTGCGCGTCCGGAGCCTGTGCTCCGCAACGGGAGAGGCCGCAACAGTGAGAGGCCCGTGTACCGCAAAAAAAAAACAAAACCAGAAAAAACCATGCAACTCTTCTCTCTCTGAGAATAAATGCAAGCTGCTTCCAGGCTCTTCACGATCTGGTCCCTGCCTGCTCAGCTTCCTCTCCTACGCACTCCCTTCACTCTCTTTATTCCTTCCTTCTGTTCCTCCCACGTGGCCTCCAGGTCTGTACACTGGCCTTTGTCTTCCCCCAGGAAGCTCCTCCCCTTCCAGCTTTGCTCCTTAGCTTCAGGGCTCCGCTACAGCATGGCCTCTCCGTGGCCTTTCTTGACCACCCAATCACAACAGCCCTTCCAGTCTCTCCCTGGAACATTATTCTGCTTTATTTCTTTCACAGAGAATATTTATTTCCTTGAGTCTTGCATCTCTCTCCTATGAGGATGGAGAAGCTCCAGAAAAAGAGGAGCTTTATCTGGTCCAGTGCCTGGTCCAGTCCAGGCTCTAATAAACCTTGGAATGAATGAATGAGTGAATAGATGGACTGATGGGTAAATGGATGAATGGATCAAGGGAAAACGTAGTGTATTAGAAAGAGAAAACTCAGGAGGTAGCCCTGTACGAGGGGCTGCTGTTTTTTTTTTTCGGCTGTGCCAGGCGGCTTGTGGGATCTTAGTTCCCCAACCAGGGATCGAACCGGGGCCCTTGCCAGTGAAAGCGTGGAGTCCTAACCACTCGACCGCCCAGGAACTCCTAAGGGGCTGCTTTAAGAGTCAAAGTTAGAAGCAACATTAAAAAGCAAATGAAATATGTAGAAAACAGACTTATTTAAAGGATCAATGAAGTGAAGTTTGTCAAACTGCACCCAGGGGACTCCCCTGGTGGTGCAACAGTTAAGAATCCACCTGCCAATGTAGGGGACATGGGTTTGAGCCCTGGTCAGGGAACTAAGATCTTGCATGCTGTGTGGCGGAGACAAAACAATTTTTTTTTAATTTTTTAAATTGAATAATAATAATAACAAAAATTTTAAAATCATAATGAAGAAGTTTTTTAAAAACAACAAAAAATGAAAGAGGAAAGAGAAGAGGAAATATACTTTTTCAGGAGGCTAAGATCAGAAGGGAAATTAGAGAAACTTCTTCTGGGGTTCTTCATAAAAAAAAATACGGGACTTCCCTGGTGACTCAGTGGTTAAGAATCTGCCTGCCAATGCAAGGGACACAGGTTTGAGCCCTGGGCCGGAAAGATCCCACATGCCACAGTGCAACTAAGCCTGTGTGCCACAACTCCTGAGCCTGCACTCTTGAGCCCATGAGCCACAACTACTGAGCCCACGTGCCACAACTACTGAAGCCTGCGCGCCTAGAGCCCATGCTCCGCAACAAAAGAAGCCATCACAATGAGAAGCCTGTGTACCACAACGAAGAGTAGCCCCTGCTCAATGCAACTAGAGAAAGCCTGTGCGCAGCAACAAAGACCCAAAACAGCCAAAAATAAAAATAAATAAATTTATTAGAAAAAAAGAAAACATATGATAAAATGAACACCACCCTTGTCAATATGGAGGTAATAGCAACAGTGATGAATTTCATAGGCCGGTTTTTTAGAAGGACCCTAAGCCAATGTGAAGTCCAGGCACTTAGCTCTCGGCCAGTCTGAGCTGCAGAGCTGTGGAGCTCCAGGAGGGAAGGGACAGCCTCCATGTGTCTGAGGCTAGCACACACAATAAGCATTCTACACATACGTGATGCCCATTCTGGCCAGGGGTTACTTTAGACCTTCGGGAAGAGTTCATGCATCATATATCCTTCAAATCAGCCTCTCTCAGTGTAAGTGAAGGTGTCATCTGGGATTTTGTTAAATACTGAGTGACAGCAATTCTCTGTTGCCAGTTGAACACAGACATGTGTATGTCTTTCAGACAGTGGGGAGAGGGATAATTTCCTTTTCTGGATGTTGAGGGACCTAACAAGAAGATGAGCCAATATGACACTTTGTACTATAGTATCACCACAAATTACAATTCTGCCCATAATGAACCTCTTATTCACCAGAATTTTATATTATTATCTTTTAAAGGTTATTTGTTGGGACGTCCCTGGTGGTGCAGTGGTTAAGAATCCTCCTGCTGGGCTTCCCTGGTGGCGCAGTGGTTGAGAGTATGCCTGCCAATGCAGGGGACACGGGTTCGTGCCCCGGTCCAGGAGGATCCCACATGCCGCGGAGCAGCTGGGCCCGTGAGCCATGGCCGCTGAGCCTGCACGTCTGGAGCCTGTGCTCCGCAACGGGAGAGGCCACAACACTGAGAGGCCCGCGTACCGCAAAAAAAAAAAAAAAAAAAAAAAAAACATGCAATATGAACATTAACTTACTTCAGGATGAGCTTTGTCAAGACCTCGTAAATTCTGTTTTCCCAGTATTCGTAGTAGGAGGCCAGCTTGGGGGCCTTGCCCGTGTTGGTGTAGATAACCAGCCCCTCGACTCTGGTCAGTAGAGGCCCAATGGCAAGATACCACCTGACCATGTGGTCCACATCTTTGGCCCTTTCTTGTTCAATGTGCTCAAAGAATTCCTTCATGCCTGCAGTGGAAGACACCTGTTACAGCTCTTCACAAACACGGGAAGGGACATTACTCAAGAAGCAACCCAAACATTAGCTGTATATCTTGCAAATATGAAAGCAGCCTCCAATCTTGATCAAAAGCAGAAAATAAATCAACACCACCCGAAGCGAGACACATCCAAAGCAAAAAATACATGACAACATGGGAATGAATGCCACTTGTGCATGCTTTGCCTTTGGGCAATCTTACTTGTCTTAAATTGCTTGTTAACTAATCCTGAACTCCTTGGTGATTAGTCCAAGACAGCTTAAAATACCCTGTTTGAACAAGTAAATGTGAGCCCATAAAACACAGTTCACCGTACTGTTACAAAGTTATTGACAAAAGTACTATTGATTTTCATAGACTTAGGCATTTGTAAAACTATGTAAGCAATACATAAAACACGGCAAAAACTAAGAATTACCCATGATCTTTTCAAGTAAATGCCTGAGATTATGATGCACGTTTTTATTCCATTTGTGGAATAAACTGTGTGTGTGTGTGTGTGTGTGTGTGTGTGTGTGTGTGTGTGCGCGCACAATCACACCCAAGAGGTTTTTCCATTCCTTCCATAATCAAAGAAACAAGAAGTCAGATCTACCTGGGAGTTCTTCCTCACTTTTAGGTGCTGGATACTTAAAGAGATTTATGGATTCTATTAAGGTAAGTCTGGAAGAAATGTCATCTGCATTCTTATGAATCTGGTGGATGAGGGACTCAAATTTCCCAACGGCCTGTTTGCACCGAGTTATGTAGTCAGCAATACCTTTGGAGAAAAAGACAAAGAACAAAAGAAAGATGGCTGGCTTTCAACTCTTCCTTTCCATATCCCTCCCGCCAACATCCCTTCACAGGAAGGATCGTGCTCCTTCCATCCCCTTGGGTTTTTGAGGTGACAAAGATCCACGTGGTCCCTGGGGACTGGAACAAGGAGCTGGTGCTCAGGATCAAGCAAACGATACATTTCTTCTGTTTGCTTTTTAGCATCATCGTATCTGAAGCGTGGTGGGGAGAAAGAGGAGGTACAACCCTCATGCCTTCTCATTGCCATGGCAACACAAACCCTCCACTACATGCAACCCTGCCTACAGTTAGGCAACCCTCTGGCCTGTTGCTTAGAAAAGTAAACAGCAAGAATGTGAATAGTAAACCCAAGTTAAGCACTTATGATCAGTTGGGCCGTGGCCTAAGCATGTGACGTCGATTACATGATCGAATCCTTACAACAGCCCTATGAATTGGGTACTAAGATTATGCCCATTTTAGAGATGAGGAAACGGAGCCTCCGAGAAGTTGAGTCACATGGGTAGAAGCTGGACTTTTAATCCAGAGGTTTCACGCTGGAAGCCACAGTCCAAACACACATGTTCTCTGTACAAAGGAGAAGGGAGGAAGGGGAGAAAAGGAAATGACAACGAAAAACGGGGAGAAGATTTGGAGCAACGGAAGGGAAAGAGGAAGAAGGAAAAAAAATAGCATAAATGCCTTGTTTATTTTTAAAAGTAAAGGAAGAAGAAGTATGTACTTTTCCTTATTACTCCTGCTAAATACAAGTAAGAACCCTGCACATTAGCCATAAAACAAATATAAGACGCTGCAAGGGGGAGAGACAGCCAACCAGCGGGGACCCCAGGATCCCAGGAATGATGTGGTGATGAGGGCCCTGGGATCTGTATCCCAGACCTGGAGCTGAAGGAGCCGGCGACCCATAAGTGCCCATGGGTACAGACACACATGCACCCAAAAAAGGCCTCAAGAAAATCCTGTTTTCTCTGACCAAAGGACCAGGAGAGGGACACCCTAGCAAGACAAAATTTTAGACAATAACTGCTCTGCTCCAGCCAAACACCACAGATAAAAATGTGACCCTGCCCTCACCCATGCCAGAAGGGCCAGGTGGAGGGGGCCTAGACTTCCACCCTCAGAATGTTATAATGAGGTGCCCCAAACCCCTGTCCCCTTATGCCTGCCGTGCTGGCATCAGAGGAGGCCATGGAGGTAGATGGGACTTTCACCTCCACGGTCCAGCCACGAGCACCGCCCCCTGCCACCCCACAGTGTCAGTGGAGACTGCAGGGGGGCTGGGACCCCCACCCCTCCCAGCAGTTAGGTGGACCTTCCCCTCGACTGTCAGTGAAGGCTGACTAGGGAACCTGGATTTCTACTTCCACCTGACAGTAACAAAGGGGAAATCAAGATATTCTCAGAAGGGAAACTAGGCGATTACGTCACCAGCAGACCTATGCTGCTACAGCATAGGGTGTAAGGATGGCCACAGGAAGTTCTGTAAACAGAAAGGACCCAGTGAGAGAAAGACCCTGGGAACATCAGGGAGGAAGAACGAGCACAGTAGGTAAAAATAGAGGAAAATACAATAGCTTTTTCCTTCTCTTCTTGAGCTTCCTAACTTAGGTTTGATGGTTGCAGCAAAAATTATAACACTGTCTGTTGTGGTCCAAAATGTATTTAGAAGAAATATTTAGATAATTATACCATAAGTGGGAGAGGGTAAGGGGAGTTAAGGTTTCTATACTTCACTCAAACCAGTAAACTGTAATGTTATGTATATGTAACCTAGAGCAACCACTAAAAAAATGCTGTAAGAACACTACAGATAAATCAAAATGGAATTCGAGAAAGTGTTCAAGTGGCCCATGGAAAGGCAAGTAAAAGAAAAACAGAGAAACAAAAAGAACAAGCAGAAAACAAAAAGACTGACAGACTTAAGCCCTAACAAACCAATAATTACATGAAATGCAAATGGTCTAAATGCACCAAGACAGAGTAGGTTAAAAACATGACCCAACTATATGCTGTCTACAAAAAACTCATTTCAAATACAATTCTATCAGCAAGTTGAAAGTAAAGGATGGAAAAACATATACTGTGCAAACATTAATCAAAGGAAAACCAGAATGGATATATTAATATTAGGTAAAGAAGACTTTAGAACAAAGCAAATTATCAGAGAGAGTTGAATATTATATAATGATTAAAGGGTTTAATTCATAAGAAGACATAGCAATCCTAAACTTGTATGCATCAAAACAGCAGAATTGTAAAATATGTGAAGTAAAAAATGATAGACCTGAAAAAAGAAATATGTAAATCCATGATTATAATTGGACATGTCAACATTCCTCTCTCAGTAGTTGACAGAACAACTAGACAGAATATCAACAAGGATATAGAAAAACTCAACAACATCGTGAACCAACAACGTTAATCAACATTTATAGAACGTTCTACTCAGCAAAGTAGAATACATATTCTTTTCAAGTGGCCACAGAACATAAAACAAGATAGACTATATCCTGAGCTGTAAAACAAACCTCAACAAATTTAAAAGAATTGAAATTATACTGAGTATGTTCTCCTACCACAGCAGACTCAAATTACAAAACAATGACAGAAAGATAAGAGGGGAAATCTCCAAACACTCTGAAACTAAACAACACACTTTTAAATAATCCCTGAGTCATGGAGGAAGTCTCAAGGGAAATTTTTCAAATACACTTAATTGAATAAAAATTAAAATACAACTATCAGAATCTGTGGGACACAGCTAAAGCAGTGCTGACAGGGAAATTAATAGCACCAAATGCATACATTAGAAAAGAGGAAAGATCTCAAATCAATGATCTAAGTTCCCACCTCAAGAACCTTGAAAAAGAAGAGTAAGATAAATCCAAAGCAAGCAGAAGGAAATAATAAAGATAAGCAGAAATCAGTAAAATTAAACACAGAAAAACAACAGATAAAATCAATGAAACAAAGAGCTCTAGTAAAACTGACTAGTCTCTAGCAGGACTGAAAAGAAAAAAAGAGAAGACACAAATTAACCATATCCAGAATTAAACAGAAGGGATCACTAAAGATGTACAGTCTTTAAAAAGATAATAAGGGAGCAACAAGAACAACTCTGCAAAATAAATCTGACAACTTAGATGAAATGCACCACTTCTTTGAAAAGCACAAGCTACACAACTCACCCAATAGGAAATAATCACTTGAATAGTCCTATAACTATTAAGGAAACTGAATCTGTAATTTTAAAACAAACAAAAAAAGAAGAACAAAGAAAAGAAATCACTACACAAAAACCTGCACATGAACATTTTTAGCTTTATTCATAATTGCCAAAATGTGGAAGCAACCAAGATGTTCTTCAACAGGTGAACAGATAAACTACAGTACAGCCACACAATGGAATATTATTTGGTAATAAAAAGAAATGCACAATTATACGGAGGAAACTTAAATTTTATTGCTAAGTGAAAGAAGCCAATCTGAAAAGGCTGCACACTGTATGATTCTAATTATATGACATTCTGGAAAAGGCAAAACTATAGAGACAATAAAAAGATCAGTGGTTACCAGTCTACCCAATTTTAAGACTTACTCTCTAGCCACAATAATTAAGGCTTCAAGGCTCTGTGATATTGGCAGAGGGACAGACACATAGATCAATGGAACAGAATAGAGAACCCAGAAATAGACCCATACAAATACACTCAACTAGTTTTTGACAAAGGTGTAAAAGTGATTTTATGGAAAAAGTTAGCCTTTCCAACAAACAATGCTACAACAGTTGGAAAAAAAAATGAACTGCAACTTAAGTCTCTCACTTTGTACCAAAAAAAAAAAAAAATCAAGATTGATCACAGTCTTAACTGTAAAACATAAAGTTATAAAATATTTAGAAAAAATAGAAAACTTTTGGGATCTAGGGCTAGGCAAAGAGTCCCTAGACTTGACACCAAAATCATGATCCATAAAAGGAAAAACTGATAAATAGGACTT
Organism: Aethalodelphis obliquidens; assembly: GCF_003676395.1. NCBI lineage: Eukaryota > Metazoa > Chordata > Mammalia > Artiodactyla > Delphinidae > Aethalodelphis > Aethalodelphis obliquidens. The sequence continues at coordinate 18,167,919 of NW_020837972.1, read as the reverse complement.
CATCAAAATAGCTCTGCAAAAGATGCTATTAGGAGAATGAAAAGACAAGCTACAGAGTGGGAGAAAGTATTTCCAAACCACATATCCAATAAAGGACTAGTATCTACAATATATAAAGAACTCTCAAAGATCAACAGTAAAAAAGCAAGTGATACAATTAGAAAATGGGCAAAAGAACAAAAAAAGACATTACACCAGAGAGGATATATAAAGGCAAACAAACACATCATTAGCCATTACAGAAAAATGCAAATCAAAACCACAATGAGCTGTCATTACACAGCTATCAGATGGCTAAATTTTTAAAAATAGTGACAATACCAAAGGCTGGCCAAGATCTAGAGACAGTGAAATGAATATTGCTGGTGAGAATGTAAAATGGTACAGCCACTCTGGACAACACTATGACATAAAAAAAAAAAAAAGACTAAACAAACAACTAATGAATATAACAAAAAAGAAGCTGACTCACAGATATAGAGAACAACCTAGTAGTTACCAGAGGGATAGGGAAATGGGGAGGGGCAATATAGGTAGGGGATCAAGAGGTACCAACTATGATGTATAAAATAAGCTACAAGGATATATTCTACAACACAGGGAACACAGCCAATATTTTATAATAACTATAAATGGAGTATAACATTTAAAAATTGTGAATCACTATACTGTATACTATACTGTATATATAACTTATATAACATTGTACATCAACTATTCTTCAGTTTTTTTAATTAAAAAATAAAAAAGACTAAACACACAAGTACCACACAACCCTGGGTATTTATCCCAGAGAAATGAAGACTCATGTTCACATAAAACCCTGTACACAAGTGATTCTACAGCACAAATGTATATTCGTAATAGTTAAACCTGGAAACAACCTATATATTCTCTAGGATATCTAGGTGAATGGTGAAACAAACATTGATACCATACTGTTTTTTATTCACTGATAAAAAGGAACAAACTGTTGAAACAGGCAAGAACTTGGAAAAATCTCCAGAGAATTGTGCTGGGTGAGAAAAGCCAACACCAAAAGGGTCGTATAATATTTTATGTAACACTCTTAAAATGACAAAATTATAGAAACAGGAAACAGATTAGTGGCTGCCAGGGGTTCAGTAGAGGATGGGGATAGGAGGGAAGTGGGTGTGACTTTAAAAGGGCGACATGAGGAATCACTGTGGTGTGGAAATGTTCTGTGTCTTGACTATATCGATGTAAAAATCTGGGCTGTGGTTTGCACTACAGTTTTGCAGAAGTTGCTGTTGGAGGAAAACCAGGCAAAGGGTACCCAGGATCTGTCTGTATTAATTCTTGCAACTGCGTGTGACTCTGTAATTATCTCGAAATTAAAATTTCAATTTTAGGGCTTCCCTGGTGGCTCAGTGGTTAAGAATCCGCCTGCCAATGCAAGGGACACAGGTTCAAGCGCTGGCCTGGGAAGATCCCACATGCCGTGGAGCAACTAAGCCCATGTGCCACAACTGCTGAGCCTGCGCTCTAGAGCCCGCGAGCCACAACTACTGAGCCCGCGTGCCACAACTACTTAAGCCCGTGCACCTAGAGCCCGTGCTCTGCAACAAGAGAAGCCACCGCAGTGAGAAGCCCGCGCACTGCGATGAAGAGTAGCCCCTGCTCGCTGCAACTAGAGAACGCCTGCGTGCAGCAACGAAGACCCAATGCAGCCAAAAATAAATTAATTAATTAATTTTTTTTAAAAAACTTTCAGTTTTAAGGGAAAAAAGTAAAAGTCACTTTATTTTTGGAGGAGAAAGCTCTGGGTCAGTCGAATGTCAAAACGGCACCCTGTCTACTCACCTTCACCCCTAACTAAAGCCTTGAGATGGATTCCATGTTCCACAAAGTGTACTTTACTGATGCTGAAAACGTATTTGTTAACCATATCTACATATATAGAAAAATTATAATTCAACTAAGACAATCTAAAAGAATGATTTTTTATATCCCAAAGTCTAAAAGGCAATAGATAGATGAATTATATTACCTAGTGAGTTCCAGTTTAACCTCTTATATCCAGACCTAAACACTCTTACTAATTCCTGGGAACGGTCGTCAAGGAGAAGAGCCTCTGCCTCATTTAAGGTTCCAATGAGCACGTGATAATGATCCAACATACGTTGTATCCCATCCGTGTACCTGCACATTACAGGAAAGTCACTGACGTGAGAAAAATACAATGGAGCTCATAAAAAGATTAATAACCTTACAGGTAGGATACAAAAGACCATTAACCAGACTAAAAATTTTAATGCCACTCTTCCCACTAACTTTCTTTTTGGAAAATATTGGTTACTTTTTATTTAAAAATGTTACTTACAGGGAACTCTACTCAATACTCTGTAATGACCTACATGGGAAAAGAATCTAAAGAAGAGTGGATATATGTATATGTGGAACTGATTCACTTTGCTGTACCCCTGAAACTAACACAACACTGTAAATCAACTATACCCCAGTAAAAATTAATTTAAAAAATGAAAAAGTGAAAATGTTATTTAGGTTAACATGAAATAGATTTATCGTTGTTATTTTTAGATGAATGAATAAACACATATTTTAACCATTTCTTAGTTTTTATTTCTAATTGGCAAATATTGGCGGTTATAAAATCCACAAAAATGAGAGCTCTGGCATGGGTAGGGGGTGTGTTTTCAATAATTTTGAAGAGCGCAAAGGGGTCCCAAGACAAAAAATGTTTACTGTTGATTTAAGAGAAGAATCTTCTTACCTAAGAAATTTGTCTTCCTGGAGGGCAACACTCTTTGCTAATTCCGGGACAGGGAACCCCAGCTGTTCCAGGTACTTTGCTTCATTAATAATCTCCCTGAGAGCAGGTGAAAAGTTGATTGCAAAACCAACCCCCCTGTCAGAGTTCTGGGCTTCATCACCAGCAGCAGAAGTCTGTGGGAGAGACGGTGTTTTTACAAAACATCGTGGGAAGGGCGGTCCAAGAAGCAATTAGATCAACGCAACCCAAGTTAAACGTGAATTTGAAAAAGATCAATGGCCTGCCCTGACAGACTGGGGAGCTGGCCAGAACTAGCTAGAATTCATATTTTGTTTGGTGAACAGAGTTTTTAAAGAATTCGACTTAGTCACCCACGTTCGAAATTTGGGCAACGGAAGGTAAAAATCCAGAAATCTGGTTTCCCTTGAAAAATTGGAAAAGCTGATGATAAATGGCAAAGAACAGACTGAAGCTGGGTAGCAGCTGCCCCTTTTGAATAGGACACAAGGTGTCCAGTTCCTGACAGGCCCTACCTGGCCTCTTCACTCCTTTTAGTACCGAAGACCGAAAACCGCCAGGCCCAGGTCTTCCCTTGAACCTCCTAGCTAGTGTTTATTTACTGAGCAATTGCTATGTGCCGGACCCTGTGCTAAAGATGCGGCTGAATCATGGGAAGTGACATTTTCCTGTAGGTTAAAAATGATCAACTGTCAGCTGTTTCATATACGGTTCAACTAATACTTTGCATGTTTCTGATCCAACTCATTTTACAAACTGGGTCACTGGAGCTCAGAGTTAAGCCACTTGCCCAAGGAGTCAGGAGGGCTGCCTAACCCCAGCGTGTTCCCTGACGGTGACATTTCGCTTCCTCCATCTATTCTCTTTCTGCCTCTCTTCTTCTCCCGGGTCAGCCTCTGCCCTTCTGTGCCTTTGATTTTGGAAATACCTCGCAACTTCATGAGAGTCAACACATCAGATCTCAAGGAAATAGTAGTCACCACCACATTACGAGGCCGCCCCGGAATCTAGGACGCGGATCTAGAAAGACACACCTTAGCGAGCAGACTCTTCCTCATGAGAGTCGGCAGGACCTGTTCTGTCGTCTCTTTCCACTGCTTATACTTTTCATCTTCGTAGCCTTTCATTGTCCTACCCACTTCCAGATATTTTTGCTTTACCTACCAAAGAAGTCAGGCAACGGTCATTTTGTCATTGAAAATAACATTTTTTTTGTCTCTCTTTAAAAAAAAAAATTATGAGTTAACACATTTTGCAAAAGAAAGCAGGCAGATTTGCACAAACGTTGGAGGGGTGGTCTGCCATGGTAGGGCTTGAAATCTAGGCTGATTAACTGGGCTCACAGACCTCAGCCCGTGGGTTTGCTGCAGCCCAGGAGCTAAGAATGAAGGAACTCAAAAAGAACAACAGTGCTTCATGACGTGTAACAAGCATACGAAATTCAAATTTCAGCGTCCATAGTGATGTTTTATTGGAACACAGTCACACCTGTTTGTTTACGTGTTATCGATGGTCACTTTCTTGCTACAAAGGCAGAGTTGAGTAGTTGCAACAGGGGCCATCCGACCCTCAAATGCCTAAAATACTTACTCCCTGGACCATTAAAGAAAAGGTTTCCCACCCCCTGTGATATAACAGACAAAAATGCATGGGTGGGGGAGGGAGAGTATTATCGGAAAGTTGCTGGTCACCCTCTGGAGAGGCTGAAGATCAAGGTCAAGGGGAGGTCATGTGACTGCCACCTGGAAGATGTCACAGGTAGGTATGGAGATGTGGTCCCCAGGGACCACAGAAAAGACCTTCTAAATTGCAGACATGGATTTGAAATGGAGCTGTTTTTACGCAGGCAACTCTGCGTAGCCCACTCCATGCCGGCAGCCACCTGGACTGAAGGATCAGCGCCCAGGGAGGCCGCCCATCTAGAACCGAACCATGAAATACAAAAGGGGACATTTCCAGCAGAAGCAGCATACTTCTCGTCCTCTATCACTGTCCAAGATCTCCTCTACTTCTTGAAATCTGAGGATGGTGTGCTTAATCCGGAAGAACAGGGACCGTTCCCAGTAGATGGCACCTGCTACGGGCGGGTGATTCTTATACAGCGGTGGGTTGTCAAGGTTCTGAACAAAGATTTTGTTAACAATGTCAATCTGCAAAGCAATCAAACGTATTCTGTAAGTGATAAGCATCAGTCTGTGAGCCAAGAAAAGATTGAACTTGAGATTTGTATCTTTAAAGAAATGAACATGGAATGTCAAGAAATAGTCTGAGGTACAGAATAGGGTTTTTACTACTTATTATTTACTACGTTTTCCTATACTCTGTAGGAATTTTTTTGTTTGGTTTAAAACATGCAATGATCCGGGCTTCCCTGGTGGCGCAGTGGTTGAGAGTTCACCTGCCGATGCAGGGGACACGGGTTCGTGCCCCGGTCGGGGAAGATCCCACATGCCGCGGAGCGGCTGGGCCCGTGAACCATGGCCGCTGGGCCTGCGTGTCCGGAGCCTGTGCTCCGCAAGGGGAGAGGCCACAACGGTGAGAGGCCCGTGTACCAAAAAAAAAAAAAAACATGCAATGATCCAAACTGCCTTATACTTATAGACTGTGTACAATCATTTGACCAACCTATTGGAAATTCTGAAATCTGTTCTAGACATGATTGGTGGCCAGACCTGCATTGTGTGTGTGTGTGTGTGTGTGTGTGTGTGTGTGTGTGTGCAGGTGCCACTGAGGTTTTATAATTATCTATCACGTAATATTTTTTAAATTGTGGTACAATATGCATGACATAAAATGTATCATCCTAACCATTTTTCAGTGGACATTTCCGTGGAATTAACTACATTCATGTTGTCATGCATGCAGCACCATCATCCACCTCCACAACTTCTTTCATCTTGTAAACCTGAAACTCTGGGTACACATTAAACACAGTAACTCCCCATTCCTCCCTCCCTCAGCCCCTAGGAACAACCTTTCTACTTTCTGTCTCTATGACTTTGCTCTAAGTACCTCATATAAGTAGAATCATAGAGTATTTGTCTTCTTATGATTGGCTTCTTTCAATTAACACAAAGCCCTCAAGGTTCATCCATGGTGTAGCATATGGCAGAATTTCCTTCCTTTTTAAAGCTGTATAATATTCCATTGTAGGGATAGACCACATTTTGTTTACCCATTCATCTATCGATGGACCCTTGGGTGATGTCCAGCTTTTTGCCGTTGTGAATAGTGCTGCTACGAACATTGATAATCAAATATCTCTTCGAGACTCTGCTTTCAATTCTTTTGGGTATATACACAAAATGGGATTGCTGGATCATATGGTCTGGGCTTGCATTTTAAAATGAGTATTTCGCACTCTTATGTGAGTAATTAGGTGTCAGAGGCAAAACGATACCTGCCCCATTAACGGTCCTGATCCATTCCTGACAAAGAGGAATTAGGTAGCAGATGGAGTTAAGGTGGCCAGTCAGCTGACCTTAAAATAAGGAGATTATCCCGGATTATCTGGGTGGGTCCATTGTATAACAAGGGTCCTTACAACAGGAATGTGTATGTGAACACACCCGTGACCTTCACACATGGGTAGCTGTGACTACTACACTGTTGTTACTGTGATTATGCCTATGACTAACTCACTCAGGGTCCATCACAACGTGAGGCATACAATATTGTACTTCATAAATTCTTACTGAATTTCTCCACTAAACAAACAAACCCACTTCGTTTCGGTTATACGACATGCTTATTTGGGAAAAGTACAGTTTCTCTGAATTTAGATGAGAAAGACAACACTGTGATCCAACTGTTTACATTTTGCCAAGTGTATTTTTACTGCTACAGCAGCCATAGATTTTTCAGTTACCTCTTTACAGTACTGTGCAAGAATATCATTAAATTTCCTCATCATTTGTCGATTAATGGCCTCCCGTGAACGAATATGCTTAAATTTTAAAAGCATGTCAAATGCTGCTTCAGCTGATCGAAGAGTCTTAAAAGATTCGTCAATAAAATTTTTTGCTTCTTTCTCAATAACCTGCCAAGCAAACAAACAAAAAAAGCCCAGAAAAAAACCCTTATGACCCTGTAATTACCCCGCAAAAATAACAAATTACCTCACAAAATACCAAATCAGTGCCTTGAGAAGGATTTCCATTGTGCTTTGGTGGAAGCTGAGATCTAGTTAAAAATGGCAGACTGGGGGCTTCCCTGGTGGTCCAGTGGGTGAGATTCCGTGCTCCCAATGCAGCGGGCCCAGGTTCGATCCCTGGTCGGGGAACTGGATCCCGCATGCATGCCACAGCCAGGAGTTTGCATGCCGCAACTAAGGGTTCACATGCCACAACTAAGAAGCATGCATGCCACAACTAAGAAGTCCGCATGCCGCAGTGAAGATCCCCCATGCCACAACTAAGACCCAGCGTAACCTAAATAAATAAATATTAAAAGAAAAATATGGCAGACCGGCTGCACTGGTTTTCTGCTCTCTCTCCTCCACTAGTCCAAAATGATAGAAAAGGGAATCTTTAAAGTATTAACTCATATAGACAAAGAAACGGGAGAGGAGATAGTTCAGGAATTTTTGGAAGGAGAGTAACTAACTTTCCAGAAGGCAGAGAATTACTACCTAACACTGGCAATGGGTGGGGGAGGCGGGGGGCACCTGTTTGTCCCATGGAAACCTCTGGGAGGCTGAGCATTGGAAGGCACCAGGCACCAGGAAGGGGAGGGGCAAACAGAGGATCCCTTCTCCACCCCACACAGCCAGGCCACTCAGTACACATACTCTGTATCTCCATCCCCAGCCCACCCTATGCAGAGTGGAAGGTTAATTCTAGAAAAATTAAATCAGAGCGATATCAGACTTCTAATAACACTGGAAACTAGAAACCGATAAAGAACATCTTCAAATTTCTGAAGAAAAGTTATTTTCTACCTTGAACTCTATACCTACTATTTCAGAATTCACACATGCAAGGCTCAAAAAAAAATGCATGTCCCATGAAACCTTTCTCAGGAAGCTACTAAAAAATGCACTCCAGCAAAACAACAGAGCAAACAAGGAGAGGGGAAGCTGTGAACTCTAGAAAGTAGGATCCAACACAGATGACAGAAGATAGGAAGTCCCAGGGCAACTGCTTCACAACAGGTCTGAGGAGCAAACAATCTAGACTGGAGCAGAAAGACAGCAAGCTCTGGAAGAAAGGTCTCTGGAAAAATAATAGCACTGATATGTCTCAGCAGATGGAACCCACTATTGATAGGTGTGTGAAAAAGGTGTTAGGGCAGTTGGAAAAATTAACACTGTGTATGTAACTAACCAAGCAAATGCAAATAAAAGCAATGATTAACTCCAGGAAAAATGAAGGGTTGGACAAGAAAGGTTGTATGGTGGGACTTCCCTAGTGGCGCAGTGGTTAAGAATCCACCTGCCAATGCAGGGGACATGGGTTTGATCCCTGGTCCGGGAAGATCCCACATGCTGAGGAGCAACTAAGCCCGTGTGCCACAACTACTGAAGCCCATGCACTTGAGCCTGTGCTCCGCAACAAGAGAAGCCACTGCAGTGAGAAGCCTGAACACCACAATGAAGAGGAGCTCCCTTTCACCGCAACTAGAGAAAGTCCACGCGCAGCAACGAAGACCCAACACAGCCAAAAACAAAATAAATAAATAAAAATTTTAAAAATAAAAATAAACAAATAAACATTAAAAAAGAAAAGAAAGGTTGCATGGTTATGATGGGCTTCTTGGCTCAGCAGTGAAAATATCTGCATAGACATAATGAGTAAATGCTGAACATTAATGTAACCAAAAGTTATTTAAAACTGTGTTAGGGCTTCCCTGATGGTGCAGTGCTTAGGAATCTGCCTGCCAATGCAGGGGACACGGGTTTGAGCCCTGGTCCGGGAAGATCCCACATGCCGCGGAGCAACTAAGCCCGTGCGCCACAACGACAGAGCCTGAGCTCTAGAGCCCATGAGCCACAACTACTGAGCCCGCGAGCCACAACTACTGAAGCCCCCGCACCTAGAGCCCGTGCTCCACAACAGGAGAAGCCACTGCAATGAGAAGCCCACGCACCGCAACGAGAGAAAGCCCACGCGCAGCAACGAAGACTCAAAAATAAAATAAAATTAAATAAATAAATTTTAAAATAAAAATAAATAAAATTTAAAAAGCTGCCTGCCAGGGCTGACTGTGCTGTTTCTGCACGTAGCCCCCTCCTCCATCTATAAAAGCTCTTGCCCACTGACCCTCAGTCGGGGGGAGTTGGCCTTTGGAGAGGAGTCCGCCCCCACCCCTGGTCGCCGGCAGCCAAAATAAAGCAAACTTTCCTTTCCACCAACCTTGCCTCTTTATCGGCTTTTGCGCAGTGAGCAGGGGATCCCACTTTCAGTTACAATATGAAAGATGCTCCAGGGTTATCAAAACACTTACTTGAAACATAAAATGGGGATGGTGTTGGCTACTGATGGTGTTCCGCACAGGAGGCCAAAAAGGTGAGTGTGGTGGGCCACCCTGTCTGTGCCGTATGCAGGGAGGTCGTATTCTCTCTGACCGACCCTGACTCACACACACCTAGGGCCACAAGCTCTTATACCACCACCCCACCTCCTCTCCTTCCCTAGCTCTGATCCACCTACGCTGCAGCCAGAAAAACCCTCTTCGGTATAAGTCTGATGACATCCCTGCCTTGGTGAACAACCTTCAATGGCTCCCTACTGCTTACTAAATTAAGTCCCATTCTTCACCCCGGCCGCTCTACATCCTCTCCAGTTATACACCCAACCCACCTTGGTAGCCATTCTAGGGTGTCTAGCTCGCTTCAAACTTATTCCACCTGGGGAGTAGGGGTGGGGACAGAGGACACTGAGAAATATTCGTTTTTACCTTATGCTCTTCTGCATTGTTTCCATTTTTCACCAAAAAGCAGGTATCCCTTTTTATGATTTTTTTTAAAAAAAAAACCAAAAACGCTAAACATAACTAAATAACCCAACAGATTTAACATGGAGAAAACATGGTATCCACTTCCAAAATCGAATCGAAGGATGTGTTACTTACCAGGACTTCGATCTTGAAGTCGTCCATCACGTATTTCCAGTCCTGGGAGCACTTGATGCTGAAGGGGTCAAAGGTCAGGCTTTCCATGGGGGTGACCAGGCTGTCCACCCTGCACAGCACATCGTCGATGCGCTTGGGATCCCCAGTCACTGCTTTTAGCTCTGAACCAAATATGTTGTGGAATTCCTCCCTGACCTGTCCGATCAAACAAAACATGAGGAGGTCACCACTTGGCTTTCTTATGCTTTTGCTCTAACGACCAGCGGGTTGCATATCTAGGTTTACCTGAGGGCAAGAATCTGGTCACACAGGTAGCCTCCTCCCTTTGGAGTACCAAAGCCTAATCCCTTTGGTACTATGCCCACTGCACAAAGGACCCGTTCCAGATGGCCTGACACAGCTTACAAAGTCTGCATGCTCAGGCCCCTACCTACTGCTTCCATGTCCTCCCATACTGCTATCCCCCTGCCGCCTGGCAGCCACCCCGGGCCTCTTTCAATCCCACGTTCCTTTCTGTCTCAGGGCCTTTGCACCTGCAGTGTGAAATGCCAGATACCTACTACTCATTATTAAATATGCCTTCATCGAGTCCGACCCTTTAGAACAGGCCATGCCCCTGTGCACACTTCCACAGCCCCCTCTAGTCTTCTTTCCTAGCACTCACCTCAGCTGTAGCTATGCATCTGTGCGATTATTGTCTACCATGTTTCTCTTCTACTGGACTGTAAGCTCCATGAGCCATAGACTACGTACAGACGGGGCTGGCTTCATAGGTGTGGGACCCGGGCAGGCGCACAGGGCCCCAGGCTCCAGAGGGTCCCGTGCTGGGTTTAAGGCTCTGCTGTTACCGTCTTGAAATTCTCAATCATTTTATCTCTGAACTTGTGTTTTGTAAATGAAGTCTCAGGGGACAATCGGGCACACGTGTGAGCAGAGGCGATAAATGAAATCTGCGTGTGTGCTGTTCACAACATCCCACTAACATGCAGCGTGTGAGGTCCCATGAGCAGAGAATCCCGGTGGAGCCACAATGCACGAGAGTTCAGGGAGACTCAGAACGAGTACCAGTCAGCGTGTGGCAGCTACAGTGAGTAAAGGAGGACACCAACAGCTCAGAGAGGCCACCTTCTCCTTTCAAAACAGAGCTCGCTTCCAACGCAGAAAAAAAAGGCTAAGAAACATACCCGACCAAGGAACCCTACCTACCATATTGCTCCTCACCCCTGTACTTCACCGCATCGGCCAACTATTCATGCTGAAAATGACGACACAGAAGGAATGATGGAGATAGGAAAACCCACAACTCCTTTTCCTCTCAGCCTTCCTTCCCCATCAGTGAGCTGAAGCAGAGAACGCTGGTGGAACTGCACACATCAAGAAGTGAAATGAAACCAGCCGAGTTAGTTACATGAAGCATTTACATCTGCACTTAAGAGCTGCGAAATAGGGACTTCCCTGGTGGCGCAGTGGTTAAGAATCCGCCTGCCAATGAGTTTGAGCCCTGGTCCGGGAAGATCCCACACGCCGCGGAGCAACTAAGCCCGTGTGCCACAACTACTGAGCCTGCGCTCTAGAGCCCGCATGCCACAACTACTGAAGCCCACACGCCTAGAGCTCGTGCTCCGCAACAAGAGAAGCCACCACAATGAGAAGCACATGCACCACAACAAAGACACAATGCAGCCAAACAGAAATAAATAAATAAATTTATTTTAAAAAAAGAAAGAGCTGCAAAATACAAACTGTGTCATTTCAGTGATTCCACACACCAGACAAATACCCTTCTCTTTGCATGTTAAGCTGACACTGCACAATATAAAGAAGAACCGTAAAATTCATGCAAATAATTTAAACGTTTAATTTTCTTTTACTTTCTTTTCTTTACTTTGCTACAGTTGTAACAAACCAACAAACAAGGCCATGCCAAGGCGAGACATGTCAGAAGGAAAAGGTTTTATATTTTAAGACTTTTAACAGCATTTTTTTCCTGCTTATTGAATAAGGAGTCAACATTTCTGTTTGCACTGGGCACTGCGGTCACAGAGCTGGCCCTGGTCTTTGCTCATCATTTCTCTAGCAGCAAGGACAAGTGCATGGCACGTTGTGAGTGCCTGATAAATATTTAGAGAATAAATGAATGGATGGACCTTCATGAGACAAGGGCTGGCTAATTCAACCCATCAGCCACTAAGCCTTGCGGACATTCATTCAAAAGAGAGTGGGATCAGATCAACAGGAAGCCCTGGCAGATAGACGGGCAGTCATTGTGGCCATGGCAGGGATGGCATGGCTTCAGCGGAGAGAAGGTCTCTGACCGCCTTTGAGGAATTCCAACATTTAACGGAAAGACAGAGGGGGAAGATTTTGCAGAAGACACTGAGAAGGCGTGGCCAGAGTCAAAAGAAAACCAAGATATGGAAGCAACCTAAATGTCTATCGACAGAGGAATGGATAAAGAAGATGTGGGGGCTTCCCTGGTGGCGCAGCAGTTGAGAGTCCACCTGCCGATGCAGGCGACACAGGTTCGTGCCCCGGTCCGGGAAGATCCCACATGCCGCGGAGCGGATGGGCCCGTGAGCCATGGCCGCTGAGCCTGCGCGTCCGGAGCCTGTGCTCCGCAATGGGAGAGGCCACAACAGTGAGAGGCCCGCGTACCGCAAAAAAAAAAAGAAGAAGATGTGGTACATATATATACAATGGAATACTACTCAGCCCTAAAAAAGAATGAAATTTTGCCATTTGCAGCCACATGGATGGACTTGGAGGGTATTCTGCTAAATGAAATCAGACAGAGAAAGACAAATACTACGTGATAATCATTTACATGTGAAACCTAAAATATACCACAAACTAGTGACTATATAACAAAAAAGAAACAGACTCACAGAGAACAAACTAGCTGTTACTAGAGGTGGGGAGTAAGAGGTACAAACTGTTAGGTTTAAAATAAGCTACAAGGGGCTTCCCTGGTGGTGCAGTGATTGAGAGTCTGCCCGCCAATGCAGGGGACACGGGTTCGTGCCCCGGTCCGGGAAGTTCCCACATGCGGCGGAGTGGCTGGACCCGTGAGCCATGGCCGCTGAGCCTGCGCGTCCGGGGCCTGTGCTCCGCAACGGGAGAGGCCACAGCAGTGAGAGGCCCGCGTACCACAAAAAAAATAATAATAAAAAAAATAAGCTACAGGGATATATTGTACAACATGGGGAATATCGCCAATATTTCATAATTATAAATGGAGTGTAACCTTTAAACACTGTGAATCACTACACTGTACACCAGTAACTTATAGAACATTGTACATCAACTATATTTCAATTTTTTTTAAATTAAAAGATAAAGAAAACCAAGGGAATTCCCTGGCAGTCCAGGGGTTAGGACCCGGCGCTTTCACTGCCGTGGCCCCGGGTTCAATCCCTTGTCGGGGAACTAAGATCCCGCAAGCCTTGCAGTGCAGCCAAAAAAGAAAAGAAAAGGAAAGGAAACCAAAAGCAGGGGGAGAAAGAGGGCTGTCACAAAACTCAAGGGAGAGCTGCAAAGGTCAGGTGTGCTCTGGGACATTCCGGCACATGCTGTCTGCTCTGCAGGCTTTTCTCCTGGCCAGACCCTCTCTGCCTCCCACCTGACACGGAGAGGCCCACTGTCAAAAAGCCAAACTGCCTTCCATCGGGCAAATCCCAGCTCTGACCACCTTTGCATGCATTGAAGAGGACGCCACCACCAAGCCCCCCACCCCACCTGCAGGACGTCGTAGAGATCCTGGCAGATGGCGGCCATGTAATCTGTTCTCTCGAACAGCCGCTTCCGATCAAACTCCCACCGAGCCTCTCTCCCCGAAGCCTCGATCTTGGCCCGGACGTCGAAATAGGCCTTTTTCCACATGTTGAGGGTGTTTCTGGCCTCCAAGATTTTGTGTTGCGCACTCGCTCGGTTTTCTCTGGGAAGCAAAGAGATGCTGTGATGGGCAGGAGGGTCTGAGCCATAGGGGATCTGAGCCACGCTCCCCGCTCCCCGGGGGAAGCAGGCTTCTAGGGGGACAATTCTAAGCAAGGAGCGGAGCCCCTCTGATGTCATGGTCTCACTGCAGAAACCTTCCCGGGTGAGCTGCTGTTCTGATGAAACTGGCAGGGATGTGATTGGTGGGGTTGCAGGCAGGATTCCAAGCCGCGGCCCAGGCTGACCTTTGATGCAGCTGCCCCAAACTGCAATGTGCAAAGCCTGGCAAGCTTTCTGTTTGAGCTGGAAGGGGAGCAGGTGGCCCTGGGTCCTAAGCCGGAAGCAACAGCGGAGTAAAATGATAATGCTGAGATTTTGGTACCTATTTCACTTATATAGATTGTTTTTCAAGAAAGTTAAAAAAAAAAAAAAAGGGAATTCCCTGGTGGTCCAGTGGTTAGGACTCCATGCTTCCACTGTAGGGGGCACGGGTTCGTTCGCTGGTTGAGGAACTAAGATCCTGCATGTCGAGCAGCCCGACCAGAAAAAAAAAAAGAAAGTAAAAAAATGATCTGTGTCTCCTTCCACATTTGATCCTCAGAGGCTGTTCCACCTGAGGGGGTCTGGGGTCCAGGAGTAAGGTTCCCTTGGACGATCTGCCTCGGTCTCTCCGAGGATAACCAAGGAAGACGGTCCTGAGTAATCCACACCGTGGAGTATTATTTGGCCATAAAAAGGAATGAAACACCGATGCAAACTACACCATGAATGAACCTTGAAAACATGATGCTGAGGGGGAGGGGCTGGTCATAAAAGACCACGTGTTGTAGGATTCCATGTGCATGAATGTTCAGAAGAGGCGAATCCACAGAGACAGACAGTAGATCAGTGGTTGCCCAGGGCTGGGGGGCTGGGGAGGGTGGGAGTGAGGCTCAAGGGGACAAGATTTCTTTCTGGGATGAAGAAAATATTCTAAAATCATGGATGGCTAGGGACGCACATCTCTGTGAATATACTAAAAGCATTAAGTTGTACTTTTTAAATAGGTGACTTGTATGGTGTGTGAATTATGTTTCGACAAAGTGGTTTCAGATCTTAAGAAAAACACAGTGCCTTTCCTTCCTACCTGAACAAAGTCCGAAGATTCACCACTTTGCAGACTCTCTCCGCGATTTCCCAGGCAATGCGCTCCATGAGCGGAATCATCCTCTCGTCTTTATTGTAGTGTCGGGAGATGATCCACACCATCCTCAGGGCACTCATCATGGAGGGGATTGTTTCCAAGACAACGTGAAAGCTGGATCCATGCGTTATGTTCTAGCCGGAGAGGCACATGTAAGAGAGAGAGCAAAGCAAGCCACCTTCGCCTTGGGGCCAACCGTGTAAGAAAGCAAGGAGTGTGCAGGAAATTCCCCTCTTCTTTTTTCTTTCTTTTTTTTTCTTTTCTTTTGTATTTAAAAGGTATTTTAATTAAACGCAAGTGTATTTCTGGGTTTTAGTACTTTCAGGAAAAAATGGGCTTCTGTTTAAGGTCTCTCAACTTAAAAAAAATTTTTTTTGCATCCTTTTTCATATTCTTTTCCATTCTGGTTTATCACAGGATATTGAATAGCGTTCCCTGTGCTGTACAGTAGGACCTTGTTGTTTATCCATTCTGTATATACACAGTTTGCATCTGCTAATCCCAAACTCCCACTCTTACCCTCTCCCCCTTGGCAACCACCAGTCTGTTCTCTATGTCCCTGATTTTGTTTGTTTCATAGATAAGTTCATTTGTGTCATATTTTAGATTCCACATATAAGTGATATCGTGGCATTTGTCTTTCTCTTTCTGATTTACCTCACTTAGTATGATAATCTCTAGTTGCATCCATGTTGCTGCAAATGGCATTATTTCATTCCTTTTTATGGCTGAGTAGGACTCCATTGTGTATATGTACCACATTTTCTTTAGCCATTCATCTGTCGATGGACACTTTGGTTGTTTCCATGTCTTGGCTGTTGTGAATAGTGCTGCTATGAACACAGGGGTGCATGTATCTTTTTGAATTATAGTTTTGTCTGGATATATGCCCAGGAGTGGGACTGCTGGATCATATGGTAGCTCTATTTTTAGTTTTCTGAGGAACCTCCATACTGTTTTCCACAGTGGCTACACCAACTTACATTCCCACCAACAGTGTAGGACATTCTTCTTAATTTTAAAAAAGTCCTCGTTATGGGATAAAATGTTTAACAAACAAAAGAAGTTTGAAATAGGTCTGTAGGTGCTGACATGGAAAGATAAGATTTACAATTAAAGTTAATAAAGCAATTTGCAGACATGTATATGAAGTATGGTGTGTATATACATATTATATACATATATAATTATATTATATTTAGTGGCAAGAGTGCCACTGAATGAATCAAAGCTGGCATTCTAGAGGTGACCTAGAGGTGCCAGTGTTTTCCAGGGTATGTGTCCCCCAGCAGGAAGGGAGATGATTTTGACAGCACTCAAAACTTTTAAAAAATATGGGGACTACCCTGGTGGCGCAGTGGTTAGGAATCTGCCTGCCAATGCAGGGGACGCAGGTTCAATCCCTGGTCCGGGAAGATCCAACATGCCTCGGAGCAACTGGGCCTGTGCGCCACAGCTACTGAGCTTGCGCTCTAGAGCCTGTGAGCCACAACTACTGAGCCTGCGTGCCACACCTATTGAAGCCCGTACGCCTAGAGCCCCCTGCTCCGCAAGAAGAGAAGCCACCGTAATGAGAGGCAGAGGCCTGTGCACTGCAGCAAAGAGTAGCCCCCGCTCACCGCAACCAGAGAAGACCCAATGCAGCCAAAAATAAAATTATTAATTTTTTAAAAAAAATTTTTAAATATCACAAACCATATCAAAAGTCAAATGACACAAGAAAAAAAATTTTAAATAAATAAATAAATATATATATATATATATATATATATATATATATATATACTTATTTTACTGCGTATTAGAAACGACTGGTATATCAAACCCATGACTGCACAGGTATGATTGTTTGAGGCTAAATTACACACACACACACACGTACAAATTTAAAGTCAACTTAAAGAGGGACTTCCCTGGTGGTCCAGTGGGTGAGAGTCCATGCTCCCAATGCAGGGGGCCCAGGTTCGATCCCTGGTCGGGGAACTAGATCCCACATGCATGCCACAACTAAGAGTTCTCATGCCACAGCTAAGACCTGGCACAGCCAAAATAAGTAAATAAATAAAATACATATTTTTAAAAAGTCAACTTACAGAAAAGTAAGTTTCAGATGCACAGAGGGATGGAAAAATTACAAAAGTGATGCATGAGTGATGTAAGCTTGACTCTCACTGATCTCTGCAAGCCACTCATTTTGCAGAGACGATAAATAAATCTCAGAGAAGGAGATGATGTTGCCACTAACATCAGCTCCATGGCAGATTCCACTTGGACCTCAAGCCCTCAGATTCGATCACTTGTTGTACCACTTATACAGGACCACATAGATCCTTATCCGTGGACCACTCATACAGTTGTTGGACAGTTGCTTCCCTGATACTACTTTTGATGTGCTAAGTGCTTTGCAGTCATAAGTTCATTTGAACCTTCCAGCAACCATTTGAGGTAGGTTCTCTCATGATCCCAGTTTTCCAGAGAAAGAAACAGGCTCAGAGAGGTCACGTATGCAGATGTGGGATACTCGGGACCTGGGCCTGTACCTCTACAGCGCTTCACCACACACATATTAACCCCTCAGCAACACAAACAGGACTTTTACTGGTCTCATTATTGGGACAAGAGTAACGACTCCTGGCCTTGGAATATGGTACTGTGTATGATAAATCAGAGGGGAGGGGAATCCCGAAAAAGGAAATTACACTTGCGCACTGCTGGTGGGAATGTAAAATGGTGCAGTCACTGAGGAAAAGAGTTAAACATAGAATCTTCATAGATGGTTAAACACAGAATTATCAGACAGTTAAACATAGAATCGCCAGATGTCCCAGCAATTCTACTCTTGGGTATATGCCCAAACGAACTGAAAGCACAGACTCAAACAAATATCTGTATACCCGTATTCATAGCAGCATTATTCACAATAGCCAAAAGGTGGAAGTAACCCAAATGTCCATCAACAGAAGAATGGACAAACAAAATGTGGTGTATACGTACAATGGAATGTTATTGAGCCCTAAAAAGCAATGAGATTCTGACATATAACTACAGCATGGATGAATCTTGAAAACATTATGTTGAGTGAAATAAACCAGACACAGAAGGGCAAAGATGGTATGATTCCACTTCTATGAAATACCTAGAACAGGCAAATTCAGAGAGACAGAAATTAGAAAAGAGGTTACCAAGGGCTGGCGGAAGTCGGAGTTGTTTAAAGGGATGCTGAGTTTATGTTGGGGATGGTGAAAAAGTTCTGTACATAGATAGTGATAAGGGGTACCCAGTTATGCATTTAATGCTACTGAACTCTTACAAGTGGCTGAATAATAAATATCACGTTATATATTTTTCACTACAATTTTTTAAATGCTGAACAAACAAAAGGAAGTTAAATCCGTGTGAAATCTAGTTTACAGAGCTGACTTTCCAAAGTGCAGTGCACCCGGCATACTTTGAAATGACGTTCCACTGTGGAAAGAAACCGCACATTGTCTGAGGCCTCCATGTGCAACTTGAACAATTCAGTTAAGACAGGCTGCAGGTTGGCCACAAGCATAGAATTGGATTCCTTGATCACATCCAAGACTTTTCTGACTACTGGAAGCTTTGTTTGTTCATGGAGTGCACTTAGGGTGGCATTTCTTTCTCGCCAGAATTCAATTTCGGCCAGAGGACCATTACCCTGAGAGATGACAGGAGCACACAAACAGCATCATCATTAGTGGGGAGTCCACACCTGTGGTTGCTCCTCCAGCATCCAGGCCTCTCCTCCCAAACGCTCTAGTTAGGGGCTAATCCATACAAGGACTTCGGGGGTGGGCACTTGACCTAGGATGATCCAATCAGAGTGAAACCTCAGGACTCCAGTCGGGAATGGTAGACACTCCGTCTTTCTCTGGACAAGGTGGTATGTGGATGTGGGGTCAGAAACTATTACCAGTTGCCACCATGAAGGAAACTAGCCTGAGGAGGAAGCCCCCTCAGAGAGGAGTTTGGAACCAAGAGATTAACACAGCAACACAGCTAGAGTGCCAGAGTCATGATCAAACCATACCTGAATCCAGAATTGCCTCTAGACTTTTCAGTTACGGGAGCCAACAAATCCTCTTTCTTATTTAAGCCAGCTGAGTTGGGTTTCCTGGTTGGTTTGGTTTTTCTTATTTTTAGCCCAAACATCCTGACCCATACACAGTATTATCTTTATCAACAGCAGAGAGTCATCTATTAGCACACTAACGTCAGAAAGCCCAAGAATGACATCTTGGGTACGTTTACTTTGATATTTTTAAGGAGGTCACAAAACAGTAAGAAAAGAGGCTAGATCGCTCAGATCCGCAGACTCCTGGCTCGTTCTCGGGATGGCAAACATGAACTGGATCAGGGATCGTCAAAAGCATTGCACACATTACCTGAGGCGTCTTTTTTATCTGGACCTCAAGAGCTACTGATATCTGATTCAACCAGTTTATCACGCACTGCTCCAAAATTTCCACGGTTTCTGGGTCAGCTGCCAGGTCAGACACCTCTCTCTCTACATTGATGCTTGGCATTTCTAACTTGATCTCACCTAGTAGAATAAAAATGGTCAGTCAGCCACTAGTTTGGGGAAAATGATTACAGACAATGTATGTTCCAGTTAATCAGCTGGCTCGTCTCTCCAGACATCAGTATATGGCCTGGTACTTCCCTGTCCTAATATTTCTATATCTCATTCTCTTTCATTAGAATGTAACTAAAACACTTTAGATAATTAGATCACTGCTCCAGTGTTAAGCTCGATCAAAATGATTTAGCTATTTAAGATGAGTTTACAACCTAAGTGATGTCAATTTAAAAACTGAACAAACAGGGACTTCCCTGGTGGTCCAGTGGGTAAGAATCCACCCTCCGATGCAGGTTTGATCCCTGGTCAGGGAACTAAGATCCCACATGCCATGGGGCAACTAAGCCCACGCGCCGCAACTACTGAGCCTGCGCCCTATACAGCCCGTGCGCCACAACTAGAGAGCCCACATGCTGCAACTACTGAGCCTGCATGCTCTGGAGCCTGCGTACCACAACTAGAGAGCCCACACGCCACAACGAAAGATCCCGTGTGCCGCAATGGAGATCCTGCGTGTTGCAACTAAGACCCAATGCAGCCAAATAAAATAAAATTAAATTAAATTAAAAATTGAACAAACAACCAGAGCTCAACAGATATTCGAGAAAGCCTCCAACATGAAACAGACAGTCCAAGAATAAATCAGAAACAATGACTCCAGAGGAAACTGAGAGAATGTAAAGAACAGACAAAAAAAATGTTTTAATCCCAACTATTAGTCTCAGAGATTTGAGACAACATGGCATCCAGCAAACTAGAACAGAAGTTTGGAATGTATGGAAAAGGTACAATCACAGAATAAGAGGTCTTAAAAATTAAAAAGACGATAGCTGATGTGAAAAGTCTAATCAAAATTTGTGAAGGTAATAGCTGAGGAACTCTTCAGGAAAGTAGAATACACAGACAAAGAGATGGAAAATGCAAGTGAAAAGTTAGGAAACAGAATCAACAGCACATATCCAACAGGAATATTAACAAGAGAAAACAAAGACAAATAGTGGAGGAAATTATCAAGAGAATTTTTCATACTGAAAGGCTAGGTCTTCAGACTGAAAATACAGAATGCTTAGCAAACTGAATCTCATAGAGTACTTAGCAAAATGAATGGAAAAAGAACCACCAAAGGTCCATCATTCTCCCTGCCCAAAATGCCCTTGCTCCCCAACTCCACCTACTCCAATGCCTTGCTCATCCTTTCAGATGAGGTCAAATGCTGCCTCCTTCAGGAAGTCCTCTTTGATTCCCCCACCACTTCTCCAATATGGTCTCACTCTTCCAAGCCCTAAAGACCCTAATATCTCTCTCAAGCTCCTTATTCTGCCATAGTTCTTTGGGCACCGGATTATAAGATCCTTGAGGACAAGGATTCGTCATTCTTCATTCCTCTTTGTGTTTCTTACAATGTCCAGCTTGGTGTCTTTCATATCACGAGCAGGTAAACAAGAACGATCATAAATTAAAACAATAAAAAAAACCTCCTGAACTCTAAAATTCTTCTTAAAGTAAACGTATCCTGCTTAACTAAGGAGGAGAAAAATAAAGCCTTACCTTCAAGTTGCTGCATTGTTCTTTGAATATTACTTGCAAATTTCTGGATGTTCATTAAAAATTCATCCCGTATTAATTGAATGCTGTGATATTCTACTGCTTCCCCGGGCATGCTAGGTAGGTCTATGTCGTACTCAGAGGAGTCCAAGACTTCTCCAGATGTGAATCCCAGGCTCGCATCCTTGTGCTGACTGAAGGACAAGGCTGGCAAGAAAACCTGAAAAGCCGAGTTTACGAATCAAATCATTTGTACCATTTTTTTAGATTCCACGTATAAGCGATATCATGTGGTATTTGTCTTTCTCTGTCTGACTTATTTCACTCAGTATGACAATTCCTCGATCCATCCATGTTGCTGCAAATGGCATTATTTCGTTCTTTTTTATGGTTGAGTACAAATGAACTTATTTACAAAACAGAAATAGAGTCACCGATGTAGAAAACAAACTTACGGTTACCAGGGGAGAAAGCAGAGGGAGGAGGGATAAATTGGGAGATTGGGATTGACATAGACACACTACTCTATATAAAATAGATAACTAATAAGGACCTACTGTATAGCACAGGGAGAACTCTTCTCAATACTCTGTAATGACCTATATGAGAAAAGAATCTAAAGGAGTAGATACATGTATATGTATAACCGAGTCACTGTGCTGTACAGCAGACTAACGCAACACTGTAAATCAACTATACTGTAATAAAAATTTTTTTAAGAAGAAGCAAATCACACGTCATATTCAACAATTCATGCACTTAAGTTGCCTCTGGCTTTGAATACGCGATAATAGAAAGTAACAATACAGTGACAAAGTGAACTACTCCAGCCCGGAGCACAGACCTAAAGAGAAATTATATTTGACTGAGAATGGCCCAAGGGTAAAGAGTTTGAACCAAGCCTGAGGTGACTACCCAGAAGATAATACTGTATTTCTTTAGCTGCCACCAGCCACAGGGCAGCTGAGTTAGAAACTATGGCACAGGGAAGCGAGAACTGTGTGTTAACCCATCAGCTAAGCTCCAAGTTTGTGTGAAGGTGAAAATAAAGAAGATACTGAGCACGCGGTCTTTGGGAAATTCAGTTGACAGAAGCATGAATTTATGAAATCACTTGAATACAATTACATGACTTACCCTCACATAGAAAGTGATGTACAAATGCCCACAGGTTGGTTGGCTTCTTTGTTTGTTTGGTGGGTTGGTTGATTGGGTTGGGTTTTGATTTTTAGTTTTGCCCGTTTTTCTTAAAATTTGACACGTCTTTTAAGACTCTTTTAATCTACATGTACTTCCAGTTTATTGAAGAACCCAGAATGTGCTGAGTCTCCCAGCTTGGATTTTGCTGACTGCATCCTCATGGTAGAACTCAACAAGCTCCTCTTGTCTTTTCCTGCAAATTGGCAGCTGGGTCCAGAGACTGGCTCAGAATCCCTTTGCCAAGACTATTGGTGTTTCTTCTATCAGGAGACAAATAATGTTTGGTTTTTCTCTCTTTTGGGGGGGTTGTTTTTCTGGTTTGGGGGGGTTTTTTGGCCACCCAATGAGGCATGCAGGATCTTAGTTCCCCAACCAGGGATCATACCTGTGCCCCCTGCAGTGGAAGTGCAGAGTCCTAACCACTGGACTGCCAGGGAAGTCCTCTCTCTTCCTTTTTTTCTTTTTTTTGATCTTAGCATCCATTGATGTTCAATACCTAGATCCTTCAACACAGTGAGAGCTGCACTACTGAAAGAGTCTCATTCTAAACTTTCTTTTTTAAATAGCTGAAATGCTTTTATAAAGAGACACTTCCCTTATCTACTATTTGATTATCCGGTTCATATAGAGAAGGCAGAATAAATGGTTAGAGCCTTCCCTTTATTTGCCCAATTTTCAAAAATAATAAATTGGCCCCCTTTCATCCTGCCCCCTAGTTTCCCTCTCATCTCATTCTCCTCCTTCTATATCCTCTCCCTTGGTTGTTTCATCCAGTCCCTTGGCTTGACACCATGTCAGTGGCTCCCATTTTGTAAAGGATCTCTCTGGTTGGCATGTGGAGAGTATAGTGTAGGAGCAAAAGCAGAAACTGGGAAATCTATCAGGAGCCAACTGCAACAGTCCCAGCAAAAGACAACATTGAGGTCTTCCTGGCCACCCTATCCAAAATTTCAAAAGCCCTACTTTTACCACCTGCCAACATTTCCTAACCCCCTTCCCAGCTTCACCTTTCTCCTGAACTCCTGTCACTATCTAACACACTGTATATTTTCTCATTGATCTTGTTTAACGTAAATCTTCCTGACTAGGATGTAAGGTCTGTGAGGCACAGACCTTGACTGTGTTGATTACTGCTATAGAATACAGTAAATGCTCAATAAATATTTCTGGAAGACCCCCTTGAGCTCTCCCCTGAGCTCCAGACTTATACGTCCTGCTGCACACCTCAACTTGGATGTCTAGGAGGCATCTCAAGCTTAACATGTGCAAAATAGAGTTCTGGGGTTTTCCTCCAGATCCCTCCACCCCCCCATCTCAGTAATGACCCCCAAATCTCCCTGCTTGTTCAAACACAAATCCTAGGAATCATTCTGGATGCTCTTTTCCTAAACTTCCATATCCAAGTCATCAGCAAGTCCTGTTGGCTCCATGCCCAACATATTTTTTTTTCTTCTTTGCGGTACGCGGGCCTCTCACTGCTGTGGCTTCTCCCGTTGCGGAGCACAGTCTCCGGACGCACAGGCTCAGCGGCCATGGCTCACAGGCCCAGCCGCTCCACGGCATGTGGGATCTTCCCGGACCGGGGCACGATCCCATGTCCCCGGCATCGGCAGGCGGACTCTCAACCACTGCGCCACCAGGGAAGCCCCCCAACATATTCTTGATGCTGTTTGCTTCCCGCTTCCTCCCCTGATTGAATTCCGGAGCCTAAACAGCCATCATCCACCACTTGGATGTTTCCACGGCCTGCTATTAGGTCTACTGGTCCCATACGCTCTTGCCGCTGCATATGTTGTTCACACAACAGCCAGAAGAAAAATGCAAGCCAGATCATTTTATTGCCGTGCTTCAAACCTACCTTCCTCTCCAAACTTCCCTCACTACTCTCCAGCTGCACTGGTCATCCTTCTGTGTCTGGAGCAAGCTAAGTCTGCTCCTGCCTCAGGACCTTTGCATGTGCTGTTTTCTCTGCCCAGGATGCTCTTCCTGCAGATCCTCACATTTGATGCCTTCACCTCATTCCCCCCTCAATTCAATGCCACTTCCTCAGAGGGGTCTTTCCTGACCACCTCAGTCCCACCCTATTATATATCCCTAATAACTTATCATTAGTGAACAAGGCTGCTTATGGGCTATTTTATTGGTTGTCTATAAAGAAAGCTCCGATGTCACCTCCCCAGCAAGGTCGTCCCTTACCACCACCCCCTGCACACACACACACACACACACACACACACACACACACACACACATACACACACACGCATGCACACACGCATGAACAGGTCATTTCTATCACATTACTAGGGTTTATTTTCCTAATGCCACCTGTCACTACCTGATATTTTCCAGTTTATGTGTTGGTGTTTGGTGTCCTTCCCCCAGTATAACCTCCCATAGCACAGGGCTGTCATCTGTCCTGCTCACTGCTCCACTGTCCTCAGGGCCCATGACAGCACCTGGAATCTAAGAGCTGCTGACCACCTCTTTGTGGAATCAATGAATTAGATGGCCTTACTCTTAAACAGTGCTGAGATTCTTTTTTCCGTCCGTACTTACCTGACATATAATATCCTTCAGGAGACCAAGCACATGTGAATTTATAATTCCATACTCCAGTGTTTGGGGCATAATTTCCATAGCTTCCTTCATGTCTGTCGCCTCAGAGATGGTCTCTAAACAGGAACAGATTTGGGGAATGAAATGAGGAGGGAAGTGGACACAGATAACATTTCCAAGTGTACAGGAACCAGCTCCTCCTTCACAAGTAACTACAAAGGAATGTTCCAGGCACAGGTCAGGATACGCGCTCATTGAGAAACAAATACATGCTGAGGGTCGCGCTGTGGTTCAGAGGTTCACAAAAGCAACACCCAGGAGCCACACACACGAGCTGATCTAGTTGGAGCGTCTACAGCTGAACAAGGATAGAAACACTTTGGATTTTCTAGAAACGTTTCTTGGGCTCCTTGCTTGCTCTATCTCCCCACTCCCAGCCATGCCTCCCCGGTTCATCACCAAAGTACCTTTCAAGTCACAGGCTTTTGGGGGTTTTTTTTTGTTGTTTTTTTCTTTATTTTTTGGCCACACCGCACAGCTTGCAGGACCTTAGCTCCCCGACCAGGGGTCAAACCCGGGCCCCGGCAGCGAGAGCAGAGTCCTAACCACTGGACCACCAGGGAAGTCCCAAGTCATGGGGTTTTAAAAGACAAGTTTGGGAACAGTCTACCTCTCGGCCAGGTTTTCTTTGATGTGCACTCCCTCCCTCCCCGTCTCCCCACCGGCCCCCTGATCAAAAAATCAGTCAGCACCAGTCAGCTCGGTAGACACTTTAAAGGTCCCTTGGACCCTTCTCTCAATCTAACTGGGAGACACAGCAAACATATCAACTGCAATTATTTCACAAGCTTCAGTCTACATGCCTTTCCCAGCATCTGTGTAGACGCGCACTCTTCTTTGCCTAATAGGTTTCTATCAGACGCTTCTTTACTGAAATAAATTTACTTAAAGGGAAACTGTAAAAACTAAGTATGAAAAAAGAAAGAAAGCTTGACATCAGTGAAAGATAACTGTAAAAAAAATATGATGAGAGTAAACAGTAATAAAGTCGGGGTAAATGCCGTTCCCGCCCCGCCCAAAGCTGATTATTGTTGTTACAGTAAGTCCCCTACATACGAACCTTCAGGTGGAGAATTTTCAAAGGTGCGAACGTGCATCTGGTTCCAGCAAGGAACCGGAACCAGTGTCATCAGCGTCAGGCGTGAGTGACATTGCAGCTCGCCCTCCGTCCCCTATTGCTGACGATCCTTCAGCTCTACCATCTCCCACCCCCCTCCCTCCTCCAGTCAGTAACTCTTCCTGCCTGTTCACTCGATGCCAGCCCCTGTGTGCCAGCTGTTGTACTGCACTACTGTACTTTTCAAGGGTACAGATTAAAACTGCTTTCTTTATTTTTTGTGTTTGTTTATGTATTATTTGCGTGAAAAGTATTATAAACCTATTACAGTGCAGTACTATACAGCCAATCGTGTTAGTTGGGTACCTAGGCTAACCTTGTTGGACTTACGAACCAACCGGACTTACGAACGTGCTCTCAGAACGGAACTCATTCGTATGTAGGGGACTTACTGTATTGGGTTGTGATTACTGTTAAAAGGGAAGCATTGGGCTCCCCTGGTGGCGCAGTGGTTAAGAATCCGCCTGCCAATGCAGGAGACACAGATTCGTGGTCCAGGAAGATCCCACATGCCGCGGAGCAGCTAAGTCCCTGTGCCACAACTACTGAACCCCATACGCCTAGAGCCCGTGCTCCGCAACAAGAGAAGCCACCGCAATGAGAAGCCCGCGCACCGCAACGAAGTGTAGCCCCCGCTCACCACAACTAGAGAAAGCCCACGCACAGCAACGAAGACCCAGTGCAGCCAAAAATAAATAAATAAATAAATTTTAAAAAGGGAGGGCTTCCCTGGTGGTGCAGTGGTTGAGAGTCCGCCTGCTGATGCAGGGGACACAGGTTCGTGCCCCAGTCTGGGAAGATCCCACATGCCGCGGAGCGGATGGGCCCGTGAGCCATGGCCGCTGAGCCTGCGCGTCCAGAGCCTGTGCTCTGCAATGGGAGAGGCCACAGCAGTGAGAGGCCCGTGTACCGCAAAAAAAATTAAAAAATAAAAAAAAAATAAAAAAGGGAAACACTGAGCTGAGATTGGCCCCTCCCCAGACAAGAACTGTAACGGGAGTAGCTGTTTAATACTGAGCCTCTATCTGTCATCTTTCTTCTTATTCCCACTCACTTGGGAAGAACAAATTACGGAAGCTCAGAGCTTAGCGGTGAGGTCGTGATCCAAAGGGCCATCAAAGTTCAAAAAAGGAAAAGAAAAGCAACAGAATGTTTGTTCTAGAATTTAGGGTATGCTATACACAGGTTGGGAGGTAGAGGCAACGGCAGAAGAAATGGGGGAAGCGCAGTCAGAGAGAGCGGAGAGTCAGCCTGGATGGAATACGGCAAGAGGAAGAGCAAAGGGTCAGAAGAGACCAGAGAACAATCACTTGGGCAATGCAGTGGGAATGCACAGTGGGAACATCCAGCCAAGAAGTTACCCTGAAGGATGAACTTGGCTTCTGAGTGGCACCTCTGTCTAAAATCACACAGCCGAGGGAAGAGATATGGGAACACATGTATATGTATAACTGATTCACTTTGTTATAAAGCAGAAACTAACACACATTTTAAAGCAATTATACTCCAATAAAGATGTAAAAAAATAAATAAAATAAAATCACACAGC
This sequence comes from Aethalodelphis obliquidens, assembly GCF_003676395.1. Classification (NCBI taxonomy): domain Eukaryota; kingdom Metazoa; phylum Chordata; class Mammalia; order Artiodactyla; family Delphinidae; genus Aethalodelphis; species Aethalodelphis obliquidens. Next base: position 18,140,329 of record NW_020837972.1, on the reverse strand, counting down.
CAGGACTTCCCTGGCGGTCCAGTGGTTAAGACTGGGCTTGCAATGCAGGGGGTGCAGATTCGATCCCTGGTCGGAGAGTTAAGATCCCACCTGCCACGAGGCACAGCCAAAACGTTAAAAAAAATGAAATAAAATAAAATCACACAGCAACGTGGAGAAAGCCCACCAAAACTCGTCTTATAACTCAGGGTGACGTCATTTTGAATCTTCCTCTAATTGTTATAAATAGAACTAAGATGACATCAATACAGTCAATTCTCATTATTTGCAGTACTTATGTTCTATGAGGTCACCACAAACACAGAATTAGTGGATGCTGAGCCATTGTTCCTACAGGAAATATGGGTCTAGGTTCCTGTGAACCTCTGGTCACATTTTCATCAACCATCAATATAAGCAGACCTCGGAGGTACTGTGGTTTCGATTCCAGATCACAGTAAAGCAAATATCGCAATGAAGCGAGTCACACGGAGTTTTTGGTTTCCCAGTGCAGAAGTATGTTTACACTATGCTGTAGTCTATTAACTGTGCAATAGCATTATGTCTAAAAAAAACAATGTATATACCTTAATTTAAAAATATTTTATTGCTGGGAATTCCCTGGCGGTCCAGTGGTGAGGGTTCCGCGCTTCCACTGCAGGGGGCACGGGTTTGATCCCTGGTCAGGGAACTACAATGCCACGTGCCGTGCGGCACAGCCAAAAATGAAAGAAAAGAAAAACTTTATTGCTAAAAACTGCTAACCATCGTCTGAGCCTTCAGTGCACCCTAGGAGTAACTTCAAAGATCACTGATCACAGATCACCATCACGCATATAATAAATAATGAAAAAGTTTGAAATATTGAGAGAATCACCAAAATGTGACGCAGAGACATAAAGTGGGCAAATACCGTTGGAAAAATGGCGCCGATGGACTTGCTGCACACGGGGCTGCCACCAGCCTTCAGTTTGTAAAAAAAAAAAAAAAATGCAGTATCTGCGAAGCGCAACAAAATGAGGTCTGCCTGTATATAACCTTCCTTATGTGTGTTTCCGTTTAAAGACAACTTATTTAACATTACTGTTGATTCACTAACATTGAACTCATGGCCAACAGCACCATCACTTACGTCTGAACGAAGCTTACGTTAACACACGAGTTTTCTCTGCCAGGCACATCACAGCCTTCCTGTTCTCTGAGCACTAGCCAGCGCTTCAGCACCTTCCTTGGGGACATTTTTTCCCCCCCTTGGGGACACTTTAAACAGCGAAATCACCCAAAACCCCCACAAAAATTAGAAAACTGTGGTACTAAACAGAGCACGATAAAGACACTTGTTTATAGCATTCAATGAAATAAGAAGGCAGTGCACGGCCTTGCCTGACCTCAGCTGGGTCCATGAGTGTTGGGTGACTCAAATTTTCCCCACTCTGTATGTGTCCTTAAATGACCATGAAAGCATCGAAATACTGGGAGTTATAAAAATTTTGAGTGAGTCGGTGAATTTGCAAATATGGAATCTGTGAACAATGAGGATTGACAGTACTGATAAAAAAGCTATCTTCTCGGGCTTCCCTGGTGGCGCAGTGGTTGAGAGTCCGCCTGCCGATGCAGGGGACACGGGTTCATGCCCTGGTCCGGGAAGATCCTACATGTCACGGAGCGGCTGGGCCCGTGAGCCATGGCCGCTGAGCCTGCACGTCCGGAGCCTGTGCTCCGCAACGGGAGAGGCCACAGCAGTGAGAGGCCCGTGTACCGCAAAAAAAAAAAAAAAAAAAAATCTATCTTCTCAAGGACGTGTAAAAATTAAAGAGTCTCAGACATATACACACGCACATGCACGCACACCCACACTCACACACGCTCATGCTGGAAAGATACCTTTTGTATTTCTGAGAAAATATACCACATTCTCGTTCAGAAACTCCTCAGGAACAGGAGTACAAAGCACATGGAGATATGTCTTTTCCACGGTTTGCTTAACAGTTTTCTGAAACACGGGGAACAAAAAAGTCATGAGGAGATACAACCGTGCATCCAAATCCCCTAATATTCACGTACACCTGAGCTCTCCACTCCACGCACTGCTGAGCTCATTTCCCAGCAGACCACACACAGGAGCTGAAATTCACCCAGATGCTGAACTCTAAGCCTGACTCTTTCACCAACCGGCCACTGCAGCTACACTTGAATAAAGTGACCTGGGAAATGTCCAGATCGAGCTTTTCTGGGCCACAAATTGCAACAAACCTGTTCTGAATTCGGGTATTTTGTGGGGAGGCATATTCACAGAGCAGCTGAACCTGATTGCATTTAGCACGGCTCAGGCCAAATGTCTACATCCTAACGTTATGCTCCCTCCCTGGGATCTGTGCAGTAAATGGTTAACTCAGCAGGCCTGGGCTGTCCAAACCCTGCACATTCCAACGGTTCTCAAGACTAGCCCGGAATCAGCTCCTGGGTGACAACCTCTAAGCTTTTGGAACATCCTGGCTGATCTGAGCATCTCTGTATACCTGGGGCCTTGGCTCATGCTGCAGAGTTTATACAAACAACGTGATTTATGCTGAATGCCCGTCTTTGTTTGCCTGGGGCCCCGGGTCACACCGCATCCGTTTGTCCTCTGGGGCAGCCGGGGGGCACTGCAGACTAACTGTGGGCACTTCACACCTATGTGATTGACCCCCATAAAAACCCTGAACACCAAGGCTTGGGTGAGCCCCCCTGATTGGCACAATGTCCTGCGTGTTGTCACACATGGCTCCTGCGAGAATGAATGCTGTCCTTGAAGCCCCACTTGGAAAGGACAACTTGTGCCTATTTTCTCCTGGACTCTGCCCTGTGTGCCTTGTTCTCTGTTGATACTCATCTGCATCCTTTCACTGAAATAAACTATAACCATGAGTATAAAAGCCTTCCTGGGTCCTGTGAGTCATTGTGGCAAATCATTCAATCCGAGGGTGATCTCGGGGACGCCCAGACACAGGATTCTATCATCTCCACTCCAATGCAATACACTCCTTGTATGAGCTGTGGCGGTTACCCAGACTCATCCGAGGGCGTGAAATTCCCATTACCCCACCCAAGAGGAGAAAGAGCCGTGCGTACTTTGACATGGGGGTTCTCTACCCTCTCTGGGTCCATTTCTTCATCCTCTAGGCCGGTGGAAGGCTGAGGTACGGAATACGTTCTCAGCTGCAAATTCTTAGCTGCAAAACATGATTCAATGCGTGAGATGAAATAGTTGGAAAATGAGGTTTCCTACCGTCAAGACCAGACCTGCATCTTGGACAACAGCATATTTCATTCAGTCGGCGTGTTATCAAAAAGCTGAATGTCCATTTCTCACAAACGAATCCTACTGAAGCCTTGACTTACGTTATCATTAGGAGAGTGGTGCTGCAGTTTTGAAGGGTCCTCAGTCGGAAATTTAACATGTGCGTGTGTGCATGTGTGCGTGTGTGTGCGTGTTCCAGCTACAGGGTCCAATGAGTGACTTCTCTGAGATTTTTACTTAGAAGGGGGGGTTTACCCTTAGGATGAGACTTAGAGTTAACACGTTAGCATCTACTCCTTTTTCACTATAAAACTTGAAACGGATGGGGGATGGAAAGAAAAGTAATCTAAATAAAATGAACGTATGTACACCTTGCAAGTCTACGGTTATCGATGTGGACCTGGAAACCTCACAGCCGGCCAGGCACAGCCCTGAGAGCTGCTGACGAAGCCTGCAGAGAAGGGGGAGCTTTCCCCAACTGTGTGGCTCTTCCTTCGGAAGGCACTGGACAAAGTCAGTGAGACCCTGGAATCAAATCAACACGTGGGGTCGGAATCCGCTCTGCAACGGGTTTTCTCATCCATAAACTGGGACAATAACATCTACTGGGTCAGACTCAGGAGGACTCGATTATAGGTTGGCTGAGTGTCGGGCACGCTGGCTGGCAGAGGAAACAGTCTGCGGCCGGGAGAAGCGGCCTTATTACAGCAAGAGCAACAGCCTGGACTCAAAACTACACTGATGAGTGTACTCAATGCCACCGAGCTGTATGCTTAGAAATGGTTAAAATGGTATTTCACGTTACATGTGTTTTACCACGATAAAAAGAAAAGAGGAAAGAAAAAAATACACTTGGAAGGAACGTTAATTTGCTGTGTCAGAGAAGAGTTTCCTGACCTCTTCCTCAAGCAGCCTCCTCTTTTCCAAGTCTTTCCTGATCACGGATTTATTGGTGCCAAAGCAGGAAGCCATCAGTAAACATGGCTGTGGCCCTCATGACCACCATCTGTCTTAGCAAAATCCAAACTAGACAAGTCTCAGTAAGAATGGATGGTCAGGCTTCCCTGGTGGCGCAGTGGCTGAGAGTCCGCCTGCCGATGTGGGGGACGCGGGTTCATGCCCCGGTCCGGGAAGATCCCACATGCCGCGGAGCGGCTGGGCCCGTGAGCCATGGCCGCTGAGCCTGTGCATCCGGAGCCTGTGCTCCGCAACGGGAGAGGCCACAACAGTGAGAGGCCCGCGTACCGCAAAAAAAAAAAAAAAACAACGGATGGTCTGTATTTCTAAACCTGCAGTTCTCTCTCTCCCCTCCCCCAATCTTTACTAGGGAGGGGATTATTTTGTGGTTAAAAATAAATTCTTCTGAAAAAACTAAGATGACTATAGGAAACACTGCACATCGCCCCAATCCTTTTTCCCCTCTGGTTTTCAAATACTCAGGATCTTGGTAAAGTGCGGTACCTAACCCACAGCTTCTGCTGTTGTAAGTGAAGGTGAGTTACGGGAGAAAGGGGGCTGTTTAGCTCTCCTGGCGACGTGATGGTCTGGAGCAGGGTTTCAATCTCAGCACTTCCGGCACTTGGGGCTGGATCATTCTGTGTTGTAGGGCCAGACCTGAGCATCGTAGGACGTTTGGCAGCATCCCTGGCCTCAACCCATGAGATGCCAGAAGCCCCTGCCCTCCAGTTGTGACAACCAAAAATGTCTCCAGACATCACCAAAGGCCCCTGGGGGCCAAAATCACCCCTGGTTGAGAACGCAGCCCAGGGCCAACGCAGGTAGCCACGGCTGCTTCATCACTACAGGAAAGTAACTCAAAGCCTGCAGGGGACCGAGTGTCACGGCCCAGCCAGGAGTGTCACAGCAACCTCTCTAATGTAGACATTTCAATTCCTTAGCAGCAAAAGCCTTGACTCGCGCCTCTGATTCGCCCAAAGAAATGGCATCTGTAGCTGGCACAGTGGCAGCCTTCTCTACATAGCCCACACCGTGCGCTCTTGGCTGAGCTGTCGGAGACACTGCCGTACAAGCCTGGGTGTTTTTATGTTATGTGCTGTTCTGCGTGGAAGAGTGCCACCCCCCCGCCCCAATTCGTGTCCACCCAGAACCTCAGAATGTGACCGTATTTGGAAGCGGTGTCTTTGCAGATATAATTAGTTGAGATGAGGTCTGATAAAAGAAACGTTCACATATTGAGATACAGAGAAGTCGTTCTGGCTTCTACATGAGCTCACTTGGATTTGATGCTAATTTAAATAGCTTGTATGTGGCCTATCAGACCAACATTGTACATCTGCTTTAATTATTAAAGAAAAGGGTGCACTGACCAGAAGTAAAGAATGTCCACGTTGAAAATAAAGATTATAGAGTTTCAGATGTAGAAAATAAACGTTTGGTTACCGGGGGCGTGAGGGAGGGAGGGATAAACTGAGAGACTGGGATTGACACATACACACTAGGATACATAAAACAGATAACTCATAAGGACCTGCTGTAGAGCACAGGGAACTCGACTCAGTACTCTGTAATGGCCTATAGGGGAAAAGAATCTAAAAAGGAGTGGATATACGTGTTTGTATAACAGATTAACTTTGCTGTACAGCAGAAACTAACACGACATTGTAAATCAATTATACCCCAATAAAAATTTTTTTTTAATAAATAAAAAATAAAGATTAAAAGCCTCCCTTCCTGGAACACCAATGCTGGTCCTCCCTTGATAATACGACTCCTTTCCCAGGTGCCAAGGCCTTGCTGTATGTGCTGTGCATGTACGTGCTGGTCTGTTGTTTCGTTTGTTTGTTTTTTGAAACCTTGAAGAAAGGTTTCCTGACTTGTTTAATGTTCTTTGTTCTGACAAGATATAAAACTGTGCTGAAAACCCTGCTTCTCCAGAGCAGCTTCTCAGAGTAACATGGGAAGCTGGCCCCCAGGCCGTAGTCCTCAGTTTGGCTCGAATAAAAATCTTTTCTATTCTTATTATTGAGTGTTTATTATTTTCGTCAACAGGTCATAGTGGAGAGGGGGGTCCCTGACTCCAATGACTGGTGCTGTTATGAGAGAAAGGAGGTGATTCTCACACACACACACACACACACACACACACACACTATATAAAAACACATACACATATATACACACATGTATACACACATGTATACACACAAATTCACACGCAAATACACACGTACACGTGCGTGCATGTACACACATGCATGCATATACACATACATGCATACACACATGCGCACGCACACATACACACACACACACACACACACACACACACACCCAGGGCAGACAGCCATGTGACGACAGAGGCATAGATTGGAGGGATGTGTCTACAAGCCAAGGAACATCAAGGAAGCCTACAGCCACCTACAGAAACTGGGAAAGGCCAGGAAGGATCCGGCCCCAGGGCCTGCCCACACCTTGATTTTGAACTTGTAGCCTCGGGCACTGCCTCCTTCAAGGCAGTGCTGTTGTTCTAAGCCCCCCAGTCTGTGGTCCTTGGTTATGGCAGCCCCAGGTAGTTAATAATGAACCTATGCACACCCAGCACTTTCTCCTTGTACTTCTTACCAAGTCGCAGCTTCACAAAAGTAAAAAGCAGAAACTGATTCTCGTCTGGGCACGCGGACCCCTCCCCGCGGTGCCGCTCACCCCCAATTCCAGACCTGATGCTCTATCCGCCGACTGGGTCTCTTCTTCCTCTTCTTCCTCCTCTGACAGGCCAGGAACCTCGCCGTCTTTATAGCCACATAAAGCAAAAGAAACAAAAAAAAACATAATTGTTCCACTGCTCTCCTTGGCACTGAGGGTTGGTCCGTGGCCCCGGGAGAGTCGTGCCTATTACAGTCGGCTGGAGGAGGTCATCGAGAAGACAGGACCGCTGCCCGACCTGCGAGCTGACCCCGGGCAATCGGAGGCCCCTTGCCCCTGCCCTGTCCTGGGGATGTCCACCCTGCCCATCATGCCCACCGTGGAAGCCATTTCAAGAATGCACCTGGAGAGATCAGGTGTGGCTGAGACTGCCAGACAGTGTGGGTGCCTGAACCCCGGGAAAGCCTCTCTATAAACTCTTAGATGCCGGCGGGAGGGCAGTGATCTCGGCCAGCCACGCCCAAGACCGCCACCTACTGATCCGGAGTGGCTGTCTGCCTCTTTCTCTGGTCTCTCCTTGCCCTCCGTGTATGGGGGTGGTTTGCGAACCAACACACAGTCCCACAGAAACATCCCAGTTACTGGAAACAGCCTTAAGGGACATGAAAGAAAGATCTGTGCAAATTCTCCATGAGATGAAGGACACAGGATGATCACATAGTTACAAGCACCCCAAAGAAATATAAATGACCGTCATGCATAAAAAAAGAGGCTCAACTCCACTAATTATGATACAAATGTACATGAGAACGAGGAAGTGCATCCACCTTTCATCTGTGGGGTTGGCAAAAATTTTAACGGTAATACCCAACGTTGGCAAGGATGTTGGCAAACGGACACCTCATCACCGTTGCCAGGTGTGGAGTGGGAGGGCCATTCTAGAGAGCAGTTTGGCAGGACCCATCCAAACTGTAAATGCACACACCCGCCAAGCCCACAGTTCCACTTTTAGAAATCTCTCCCACAAAATACCGCAAGAGCACAAAGGTAGACGCACATTATGACGTGTGTAAAATAAAATACTGTGGAAAGATAAATGCCCATTCATTAGGGAATGGATAAATAAAATATGGCACATCTATAAAGTTACATAGATCTACAGGTACTGACATGAAAAATTCTGCAAGATATCTTTGAGGGAGGACCAGTCACAACATACTACATAAAGAGTGATCTTATTTATGATTTCAGGAACTCTATATATATCTCTACATATTATCATTATATACATACCATTATCTGGAAAGATATAAATGATGATATATAGATAGATAGACAGATAGATCTGAGAAGAGCTCTGGCAGGATATACACCAAACTACCACTAGTGGTTACCTATAGGAATGGGAACAGGGCTGAGGGAAGAGTGAAGGATTATTTTTTCACTTTTTATTTTCTGTGTTTCTAAATTCTATGTTATGTGAACTTTTAAGAGAACATCTTTCAGTAATACTTACTGGAAGTAAGTATTAATTACTTAATACCGTGTAATTTTTAAATTACTGTGTAATTTTGCAATTTCTAAAAATTACTGTGTAAAAATGTAAGCAAGTTATCAAGTGATATGGACAGGATGGTTCCATTTTGTTATTTCAAGAAACAACACATGCTTAGCTATTAGAACAGCATCTTGGACTAGCTGCTGCTGGTCTAGACACCCCTCTTTCCTCAAGACCACCCTGCCAGCATCTGTCTCCATTCAAATAATTTTTAACTAGGAGCAGAGAGAAGTCTTGACCAGGGGAGAGGCAGAAATAGAGAGAAAGGAGGGATGAAGGGACATGCATTGACCCCACTCCAGGTCCTCTGGACAAACCAGAGACCCCATAAAGGATCCAATAAAACTGACCAAGGGTCTTTGTGAGTCTGCAGGCTTAATAAGCAGAGGGTGAGTGACAACTTGAAACCCAGAGCTGGGGAGGAGGTCCCGTCTCCCCACCTCTGTCCAGAACCCAACCCCCAACACTCAACACCATTCTAGTGCCCCCAGGAGCAGTAGCTTTGAGTTTCTGGGGACGGCATCCTCAGCAGGGAATACATTGCCATTCTCAAGATGTGATGACAGTGAGAAGACCCAGAAAAGGAGGGGAAGAACGTTGGGGTGGGCTGAGGGGTGGGTTAGAGACAGACCAGAAACAGACATAGTGCTCGGGGGATTTCCGAGGACGCTTTGGAGGAATTAAGCAGGGGGACCCTCGGAAGCGAGACTAAAATCTCCTTTCACATAGAACAGGGGCATCCTGCCAGGAGACACTGGGCTGAACATGTGGTAGTATACACAGCACAGAAAACAGCCACGAACTATTAACAGAAGCCCTCAGAGGTCACAAGAAGTCCAAGTTGCATTCATTTCTTAGGGTCTTGGTATATATATATATATATATATATATGTTCAAGTATACAAAATCAGGGTTACTGAAATATGGTACATGTAAAAGTCAATCCTGTTAGTGTATCAGAATTTCACTTGGTGATCATGAGAGTCTAAATTCAAGGTCCTATTATAATGTAACATCCAGGTCCAAAGGTCTTCCGGGGAAGGGAGGGGGATATAGAATTAGATTCCAAATGTTACAAGCGTCATCTCTCTGGGTGTCATTTGCAATTTGTTATTGTTTATGGGCTTGGATTTTTCTACAGTGAATATGTGTATTATTTTGTGCAAAGAATGTACATTTAAAATAAATGTGCCTACGGCCTTTTAAGAAAAAAAAACTTCTGCCTGGCTCTGCCATCCCACCCTGTGAAAGGTCCTGGAGGGGATCCAGAAGCCTCGTGAAGATGTGACACTAGCACAGGAGACTGACATTGATGGGACACATCACACAAACCCGGTCCGTGACAGCTGCACTGACACTGGTGTTCCTACTGGGAGAGAACTTGTGTGTCTCTCAATCTCCTTTCTGAGTGTCCCCTGCACTCTGTCCTGTCTCCCCCTCCCCCCACCCCAGGCTGTCTCTGTGTCCCTGGGCTGGACCGGCCACCTCCACAGAAGGTTCTGGGCATCAGTCACTGTCATTATTTTTATTTAAAATGCTAAATTGTTCAACATAAACGTTTAAATCTAATGTAATCTTTTTAAATTGTTTTAAAAAATTGTTTTGGTGTTACTTTACAGTAGCACGTCGGGAGCCTGGGAAGATAGGAAGGGGCACTCTTCTCCACCTCTAGGAGACCCTGTCACCATCTGAGAGAGTGAGGATGAACTGACCCTCTCAGCCCCTGGGCCGTTTCTCTATCCGTCTGTGAGACGTCATTGGACAGCGACACATATTCTTCTGAGTCTTTACTATGTGACCTGTGTGGATGAGCTAGTTAACCCTCTCTGTGCCACAGCTTGCTCATCTGTAAAATGGGATAACAATACACCCACTTCATGGGATTAGTAGCTGATATACGCATTTGGAACTGTACCTGGCACAGAGTAAGCGCTAAATGAGTGTTTGTTGTGATTATTCACTCAAGGTCTGACTTTCCAAGTGGGCTTGTCCAGTTCACCCAGTGCCTGGACTGTGCCTGCACACGGTGGGCGACAATAAGCATTTGCGGAATGCACGTGAGGCCAAGAGCGGGGTGGGCGGGGGTCTGCAGTCCCCGCGGTGGTGAGGTGGGAAACGGGGCAGGAGGGGGCGCGGCGGGAGGGCGGCCGCGGGGCTCACCGATCTCCACCTCCACTTCCTCGGGCACCACCTTGCGGTAGAAGAAGAGAGTCGAGGCGCCCTCCTCGTCGCTGGTCTGGTTGAGGAAGTGCAGGATGAGGTCCTCGACCTCGCCGTCGTTGCGGTTCAGCAACTCCTCGAAGATCTGGGGGTCTGTGATGCCGAAGGCGGTGTACACTCGGTCACGCATCCACAGCACCCGTAGGTCGTCCATGGCGCCGCAGAGCTGGCAGCACCGGGCTCAGGGAGTGTAGCGCCGGGCAGGCGTCTGTGGTAACGGCGCCCCTAGCAACGGGCGCCCCGGCAACGGCCGCCGCGGGCACGGGGCCCCACGGTCCCCGGGCGCCCCTGCACCCGGGCCCCGCGCTCTCAGAGGCGCGAAGCGGGACTCAGGAGGGTGGCGCGGAGCCCCTGGGGAGGGGCCGTGGCGCCCCAGCCTGCGCACGGAGGAGGGTCGGGGCTCTTCCCCCGGTTGGGCGCCCCCTTCCTCCTGGGAGGACCGAGATGAGCTGGACGGCCGCACGCAAGCCCCGGGGACGGAAAGACGTGTAGGAAGGCAGCCGACTGCAGACCTGGAGGTGCGCCAGGATCCTTATAAGTGCTGCATGCGCAAGGCCTCCTGTGATTCTTAACCGCCACGGCGTCTGGGACTGTCCTGCCCGCTTTGTCGATAAGGAAACAGTGGCAAGATACGTGACAGACAAAGTCACGGTATCTCGGAGGTGGTAGAGGCAAAGTTGGACGCGAGGCAAAAGGACTATAGTCTGAGCCCTCGGGTCGCTATGGATCAAAGGGCGTCAGAAGAGCAAATACACAGCGAAGATTCCCAAGAAGGGGCAAGCTCCTTCCGGTGTACCAGGATCAGGGAAGGCGGAGCCCCAAGAAGGGACACTGGCTACAGAGTAGGAGAAGCCGAGCTCTTCAGCTCTGTAGCCAATCCAAAGCATAATAAAGCAAAACACCCACGTTTCAAAAATAGAGATAAATTTATTTTTCATTAATAAAGGGAAGTTCAATACTGATAGGAAGATGCAAATGTGTCCCTTCATACATCTGTGGTTCTTTAACTTGTTCAGTCGTTTTCCCTCACTGAGCCCCTAGAGATTATTGGGCTGACCCTAAGAACCTAGCCTTCTTATTGGATTTTCCCATCAAGGAACAGGTAGAATGTTCTAAGTATTTCTTAAAATTCTAAACCAAAGTTCAGCATCATTGGCCTGGCTGTTGGAAAATTACTACTCGGACCTGTCTTATTTTCATCATCTTGAATAAGATTTCTTAATAACCTTGCTGGAGATATACCAGATGGCATGCAAGCAAACCTGGCTTTTAAATTTTTAATAAAGTTGTTTTTAAATGCAGACTGCAGAACAGTTGAAGTTATTTTTATTTCTGTTTTCCAAAATGAATCAGGCCCTAAAGTGTCTGAATTTTTAATTCGTAAACATAAGAGTTACCTATCCTATAGTCTACGCCTTATTAAACTGCTGCAGAATGAAAATTCAGATCAGAATGTTGTTATAAAATACCCATTCCAGAAATGAGGACAGAGTGGCACTCAGTGAAAGGTGAGTCCCCTCAACGTCCTAGCCGCAATAAGTTGCCAGGCCACGGGCTCAGCGTGACCCCCATCAAACCCCCTTTGCACTCCTTAACTCAGCACAATCTCATCACCACGAGGACCTCCTTCACCCTTGCAGGCCGAAAGCAAACTCTATTTTTCTGAAGAAATCCCTTGGATTTCTATTTTAGGATGCACACCTGAATGAAAACCGGAAGACGTGGCAGTCGTGACTTTTCGCGTTAGGAAAATAAACAGGTTAACTTAGCATCATCCAGACAACTGAGCATTCTTCCCCTGGATGCTTGCTATCAAGGGCATGAAGTTATGTCTTAAAAACTGTACACATAATAGTTCTACCAAACAGCTTAACAAACAAAACAGAGCAACTGCTCTGGTAACATGACACTGGAACCAGCAGCTTTATATTAAGAAAGAAAATATACCTTTGTGCCTAAAAGACACCATCAAACTGTAATTCTAGAGAGTTCTTTCACAAAAATTAGGACTGACAATCCGTCTTTTATACCATTATGTTCTACAGTACTACATAGGTTTCAGTTGAAAAGTGACTCTTCACCCTCTGTTCTATGCCCTGATAGAGGCATTCACTGGAATTAAAAAGTGGCCCCCGTGACAACTGCCAATGGGGACAGAAAAGAATTCTAGCAGATGCTGTACGTCTCTTGTTTACTAGTCGGTTAACTAGTCAGTTTACTAGTCAGTTAAAATGGTGGGTTTCCTAAGGATGAATTAGTTACCATCTTGGAGTAAAATAATAAAAATAAGAACTTGTGAGGGACACATTTGAAACCTGGAAGGCATTATTCAGATTTCATATTCACCCAAAAGAAGTGTCCAAGTGCCTTTCTGAAGAAACTTAACGTTGACAGCAGTATCATTTTTTTTTTGCGGTACGCGGGCCTCTCACTGTTGTGGCCTCTCCCGTTGCGGGGCACAGGCTCCGGACGCGCAGGCTCAGCGGCCATGGCTCACGGGCCCAGCCGCTCCGTGGCATGTGGGATCCTCCCGGACCGGGACACAAACCCACGTCCCCTGCATCGGCAGGCGGACTCTCAACCACTGCGCCACCAGGGAAGCCCAGCAGTATCATTTTTAAGAGTTTCATCAGCATCATTTTATGTTTGATATTATGAGGGACAGCATCTCATATGAGAGGAGTAGCATGGAATCTTTACTACAATTTAAAAGGTTCAGGGCTTCCCTGGTCAGGCGCAGTGGTTGAGAGTCCACCTGCCGATGCAGGGGACGCGGGTTCGTGTCCCGGTCTGGGAGGATCCCACATGCCGCGGAGCGGCTGGGCCCGTGAGCCATGGCCGCTGAGCCTGCGCGTCCGGAGCCTGTGCTCCGCAACGGGAGAGGCCACAATAGTGAGAGGCCCGCGTACTGCAAAAAAAAAAAAAAAAAAAAAAAAAAAAGGTCTAATGTCAGAGTCACAGTTATGTCATGATGTTCAATTCATGCCTCTCAGCAAATAGGCCTTGAAATTACCTGAAAAGATACGCTTAAATTCAGGGCTACCATGATCTTAACTTGTAATGAAAACACCAAACTCTCTACCACCAGCCAAGGTGAAGGAGACAAGCGGGCCTCTTCATGTGAGTTACTCAAAATGTTAAGAAAGCGAAAATACTGCAGGTTTCTTTTTGAAAATAATTATCTAAATTCAGTTACAGTAAAATATGAAAAACGAACATAATTTACAAGAATACAGGACAGATCAAAATGTTCAACAGGACTGACTCAAATGTCAAGTGAAAAGATGAATTTAATCTGAAGATTATATACATTAATGGCTTAGTAAGAATTGGTTTTCAACTGATCTAAATAGTTTTTAAAAGTTTAACTCTAAATGCCTTTATTAGACATTTATTTCGAATTAGTCTGAAACTGAATCATTATAATTATACTGTTCTCAAGGATAGGTGCAACCTCTTCATGGTAAAATACCTTAATTTATATTTTATTATAAAAATATACAAAATCCTACTTTTTACCTTTCCTTCACTCAGTATAAACCCCTTTTGGTTCAGGGACATCAGCCAAGCTGGTCACTACGTTCGAATCATATCCATATTACATCGTCTACAGTCACACTGGATTTTAAGGCTCAGTACACAGTTTATCTTCCCAAACATACAATTATCATAATTGGTTTTATGTAAGGATAACAAGAGTCTTTAAAAAAATATACAAGTGGGATAACCATTTGTTGTATGTTATTTTATCCCATTTTCTCCAATTATTATAACAAGACAAAATCGTAGAAACAATTCTACTTGCAATTCTAGATAGCATACGATAAAAAAAGTTTGCATACTTTTAACCAAGCAAAATAAATGTGAATCTTTTGATTAACCATCATTAAATTTTTTTAAAAACTACTTAACTTCAGCTGTTGGAAAATATTATCTGACAACTTCAGGTGACAGAATAACTCTAGTTTTTTTTTTTAAATAAGTTGAAAAGGAATCAAGTATTTAAGACCATTTTCAATTAGCCATTCAAAACTGGCTTCTCTCCCCCAAGACTATATTTTTAAAAATAACTTTAACATAACTTTTGGCATTAACTTATATTTGCTCATCATAAAAACTGAAAGAAATTTATATATCTGAAATTGAGAAACTTTACAAAATTATTTAACATATGAGGAAGAGGTATATCTTACAGAATCATTTGGCTATCTCATAAGGCAGTTAATGAAGATGGAATTTTTCCTATCGTCAATTTAACATAAGGAAATTCTACAACATGATAATTCTCCTTAAATCTGAAAGCTTGTTGGATACGGCAACATGATCATGCCATGTCGTCACTAAACTTCGAAGAAAGTAATCTGAGTGAGAAAGGAACAAATTTGGTGCCTGCACCAACGTAGAATTTGTTCTGAAATTCTACCCTAAAAAAACAAAACAAAACAAAACAAAACCATGTATTAATGAAAGATTCTGAATAACACTTGCTACATTCCTTAAAACAACATTTATAAGTTAAAAAAGAAAAAAGTTCCTGTGCTTCTGAAGTTGCTTCATTCCATACATGCTCTTGGCACAAATACTTTTGCTTAGATAAAATACACACACACACACCGGCCCTTTGCTGGCTTTCTCATGAAGAAAACGCTGACACCTCACGTCACCTCCCACCCTATGGATATACACATGAGTATTAGGAACCTCTCTCTCCCCAGTAACTGGATACACAGACAAGTAATCTGATATACACTGTAAAACATTAAGAAATATGGTTTACAATAAGATAAAGCAACCTGTCAGACCCAAAGTGAACTGAAAGTGTGAAATACACAGAATTATTCAGCAAGCGTAAACTTGCTTATATGTGTCGGCGACAAAAGCTCAGAAACAAAATACAATTTTAACTCAGGGGATCAGAATACATATCCCAATCCCGGGAAGGGGAGAAGTAGCCTAAATAATATATGTATACGTATACATATCACTGGAACTGTTACACATATATGTACGTACTGGGGGAGTAGGGTGTTAGATTTTTGTTAAGTAACAGTTCCAAAGCTAAATTCCAAACTCACCAGTGGAGGCGGATGGCGTGAAGAAATGCAGAAAGCCCTTCCATGATCAAAAGGATGAAAATGGTCAAAACCGCAAAGAGAGCGATGACTGGGAGAAGCAGCAAGACCCCGTAGGTCGTGTCTACGCGGAGGCCGACCCGCATCAGCATGGCCCACAGCACGTCAGATAGCTCTGCAAGGCAAGCATTTTGCAAAGTTAACTTCTGTTCACCTTCAGTGAGTCACTTCAATTAGCTAGTTAGACTGGGTTTCCTTCTGAAACAATTTTGAATTGTTATCCCTAAAATAAATACACACCCATATAAGACAAACGTAATCGGCTTCCCACGTAAAAGTTAACCAGCAACTTGATCATCTCAAACACGGAGGAAGACTTGACATTCCAGAGAAATCAGAGCCCTGCCTGCCTGCCAATGAGAGATCCTGACCCAAATAGGGGTCCGGCTGGCTCTGTCCCAACGCAGCACTGGGCCAGGCAGCGGGAAGCTGGGCATCAGTCCTGACTCGGCTACTGACTGACCAGGTGGGTGACCCTGCGCCAGCACCAACCCTCACTGGGCTTCAGTCTCCTCCTCTGTAATATGAAGATGATGGACCCCCTCCCGCCAGCAAGTTCTAGACTTGCGGCTATGCTTACAAAAATATCAATGTAACAACAACAACAAAAACCTCTATCATCTGGTAGTTTTCCCAAGTACAGTCTTTGCACAGTAATGCAGGAGCAGAGCAATGACCGTCCAAAGCATCCTTAATGGTCAACGGGAAAAATTACAATTGTTCTAGGACCTTTCAAAATTTTTGTCAAAACATTAAAAACTCTCTTACTGTTGGTTATAAATGCACAGAGAAATGAAAAACAAGAGTAAATCTATTCTTAAAACATTAGAAACATTGAGCATTCAATTGCTGGGGGGTTTTGGTAAGAACTTATCAAGGATGCTTTGAACAGCCTTCTTCTCATGTGACTTGGGCTTGGCTGGGCACCTTGACACGGAGTGAGCATCTTCTCTAATGCTTGGCATCCTACTTGGCTGTCCGACTCTTTTCTGAGTTTGGGTCAGCTTCTAACACAGTATGCTTTGCACCTTCAATGTCCTGAAATACCTCCTAGAGTTCCTGTGGCACCACTTCTGGGACACCTGCATCTTCTTTCTGTACATCACCAAGTTCCTCTGGCTGTAGATTTCGCCTCTCGAACGGCACCAGTGTCACCACTCCCGTGTCAGCTCTTTCTCCCTAAACTCCAGTTACATTCCATCTGCATTTCACTTCCAGCATATCACTGTTTGTTCCTCTGCTGCACTTTTTCATCTCTGTTGGCCAATTCCCTCGGTTCAGCAATCCGCTTTTAAATGCCATGTGGGTTTACCACCGGCCCACAAGGAGCCAGCACCACCATGCGCCTTGCTATCTGCGCATGAACTGAGCAGCAGGTGCACAGGGTCCAACCACAACAGACTCCGAGAGAAGTGATGCAGCTGGTCTCTGATCGTGATGCGCGTCTGTGCTATTTACATAGTGGCTTGCGGGCTGAAGGGCCAGCAGTGAAGCCTGCACTTTGCACCCATACACACAATTTTTACTGTAGTAACTGAAATTTCAACCATGTTCTTGGGGGACTGCTGAGACTTAACTAAACGCAGGTAACTGAAATCCACGCATCAAAACTATTAATCAGCATTGTTTTAGAACTTGCTTGACATAACTAGACATTCACACTTGGTAAGGCAGCACTGAATACAATAATAGTAATAACAAAAACAATAATGGTCAGAGCAGAGGGAGCGAAATGCCTACGCCAGACGTTCCCAAGCCTTCTCGGTCCTTGAAGCCCTCGTGTGTCCCAGTGATTTTTTTCACAGCACCCTGAGGCCAAAAGAAATACCCAGGAGACCAGTGCAGTAAGTAGTCAAGTCCAAACAACTTAACAGTCCCTGTTCACATAGTATCTGAAAAATAGTGCCCTTTCCATCAAAATTTTTCAATGTCCCATGGTGCCCCCATGACTTAACCGAGGCGCTGCGGGGCGTCTTGACACAGAGTTCGGGAGCTACAGGTCTAAGCAAAACTTACGTGCGTGAGCCAAACTGAGTGCCCAGAGCCTCAGGTACGAAGCGGTGTTGGAGATGCATCCCAGACAGTACTCGATGGAATGAATTACTTGGGTCATTAATATTTCTCCAAAATTAAACTGAGAGAGATGACACAACATGTGTTAGACTCCACCCGTGACATGCTTACTTCCACAAGCTACAAGTCTGCTCCACTTTCAGGATTACAGTGAAAGGACTGGCTTCTGGAATACTGGTGGGGATGTGCTGGCGTGTGAGGAACAGAGCTCTGCTCACAACTCCGCCACTAACCAGTTCCCCGACCCACAGAGCTCCCGCCCCCTTGTCCCCAGGCCACGGTCCTGCACGTAAGGCGAGGGTGGCTGGACCAGAACTGTGATGGCACAATGCCCACGGCCCTCAGGCAGCCCAACGAGGTTCTTGAGGTACTCTTAGTCATTACAAAACGTGTAATGAGAAACAGACATCTACCAACCACAAGATTAGGAGACTGTGAACACGTGTGTGTGTTTAATAGATAAGAGCATCTTAATACAAGTCTGACAAGGGGAGATTATAAAAGAGTCCCTGATAGAGAAAACGCTGCAGAACACTGGGCAAGATGGCTCCCACATTCTTTCCAGCTCCGCTTTTTGTTTCTTTATGATCTTAAAAACTTAATTATTAATTGTCCCAAATTAAAACACTAAATTACATAATAATTACAAAAGGTTGACTAAGAAATTCTGTTTCGTCCTCATCGGACAGCCAAAAAAGTTTCCAAGAAAATAAAGCAGACCACAGTAACAGACGTGCTCTGTTCTGCCAGGACTGTGCTTCCCTTCTCTGGGAGGAACTGTTTCTTCTGCCATCTAACCCTGTATCGCACAGTTGTTATGGGCTGAATTGTGTTCCCCCCAAAATTTGTCTGTTGAAGCCCTAATCCCCAATGTGACTGTGTTTGGATATGGGGCCTTTAAGGAGGTAAGTAAGGTTAAATGAAGTCATAAGGGTGGGGCCTGACCCAATAGGACTGGTGTCCTTATAAGAAGAGGAAGAGACACCAAAGAGGCACGCACAGTGAAAAGGCCATGTGGGGACACAGCGATAAAGTGGCTGTCCACAAGCTTGGCAGAGAGGCCCCAGGAGAAACCAACCTGGCCAACATCTTGACCTTGGACTTCCAGCCTCCAGAACCGTGGGAAATACATTTCTGTAACCGAAGCCCCCGAGTGTGTGGTTGTGGCAGCCCATGCAGACTACTGCAGCAGTCACTGGTCTAGGGATGGCAAGTGACCCCGGCCAGGCCAATCACAGCACTTCCCTGGGATTTTTCCTCATGGTAACAAGCAGGGAAGTGCACTTTTCTCTGATTGAAGAAAATAAGCCCAGTGCTCACTGTGGCCACGGTTCCAACACCAAGGGGCCAACTGACTTCAGAATATGAGGCAAACTTGCAAAGAAAAACTAACTCAGACTAGCTGGGATTGGAAATCCAAAGCCCCACCCTCCTGAGGCCCACTCTGCCCCATCCTGATGTGGGCCAGCAGATTCCCCTTGAAGCCAGTGTGAATAGGGTCTCTTTCTTACAACTATGGGCAAGTTCTAATGAAGACGAGAGTCTTCTCAAAGCAATGTTCATGGCACCTTAAGTCACTCAGCATCACAACTTGTAATGTTAACACTATAAATCCCACTGTAAGACTGAAACTCACAAAATGTTAACCCAGAATCATTATATTATGATGACAATTGTATGACCAGAACAGCATGTGGAAAGCTTGGAGTAACGGTTGTTTTGCTTTGAATTTTGTTTTCTAAGATGATTCTTATCACTCTCATAATGACAATCATCTCTGTGCAAGCCTGGCTCCTTACCTAACATCACCAGCAGTAACTGAAAAGCTTACCTCTTCACACGTCACTTCTCTACAACCATCTTCCATTTGGTTGTTTCCCTCTTCTATGTCTTGGCTTCCCAGCAAAGAAACTTCTTCCTCGCTATCTTTCCTTACAAGTGTGTAACCACTCTAAAAAGACAACCCAAAGAATACAGAGTCAGTGCCTTTAAAATCACAAGGTTGTGGGGCTTCCCTGGTGGCGCAGTGGTTGGGAGTCCGCCTGCCGATGCAGGGGACGCGGGTTCGCGCCCCGGTCCGGGAAGATCCCACATGCCGCGGAGCGGC